>NC_057732.1:27404596-27557063 GCF_004010195.1 Chiloscyllium plagiosum
GTGACTTGTTAGAGGTGTATAAGATGATTAGGGGTTTAGATAGGGTCCACAGTGAGAATCTTTTTCCACGTATGGAGTCAGCTATTACAAGGGGGCATAGCTTTAAATTAAGGGGGGGTAGGTATAGGACAGATGTTAGGGGTAGGTTCTTTACTCAGCGAGTCGTGAGTTCATGGAATGCCCTGCCAGTAGCAGTGGTGGACTCTCCCTCATTATGGGCATTTAAGCGGGCATTGGATAGGCATATGGAGGATAGTGGGCTAGTGTAGGTTAGGTGGGCTTGGATCGGTGCAACATCAAGGGCCAAAGGGCCTGTACTGCGCTGTATTCTTCTATGTTCTATGTTCTATGTTCTAAAGTATATTAGAGATCTCAGCGTAATGATACAAGAATCAGGTTGCATATAAAACATACAAAGGCAAAGTGAAAAAGGAAATAAGGGAAGACAAATAGGAAGGGAATAGATTGGCAACTAATACAAAAGGAAATCTTATGGTTTTCTACAGTTGGTTTTCCAATGAAAGCATTTTCAGAGTAGCATCAAGTGCCAACTATGGACCAAAATGACGATAAGTAACAGAGACAGATTATATGGCTAAGATGAATACTTTGCATTGCAGCATATTGAAAGAGAACTTTGCCATGTAGCTACTGGGAGCTTGTCTGACACTAGAGGAGATAATAAGACAAACGAAAGGTACTAGAATAGCTGGTAATTCCTGAAATTGCTAAGTCACTTAGTCAAATACAATTCCTTCTAGGCTGCTAAGGGAAACAACTATTCAAAAGTGTAGAGTTGCTTGCCAATTTTTTTCAAATTTCCTCAGACATACAGGTAATGCCAGAGGATTGGAAAAAATCCAAGTGTTGTACCCCTTGTTTCAAAAATGGGAGAAGCATTATAGAGTCATAGAGATGTACAGCATGGAAACAGACCCTTCAGTCCAACTCGTCCATGCTGACCAGATATCCCAACCCAATCTAGTCCCACCTCCCAGCACCTGGCTCATATCCCTCCAAACCCTTCCTATTCATATACCCATCCAAATGCTTTTTAAATGTTGCAATTGAACTAGCGTCCACCACTTCCTCTGGCAGCTCATTCCATACACATACCACCCTCTGCGTGAAAAAGTTGCCCCTTAGATCTCTTTTATATCTTTCCCCTCTCACCTTAAACCTATGCCCTCCCCCACCATTGGAGGTATAGTGGATAGTGAAGGTTACCTCAGATTACAACAGGATCTTGATCAGATGGGCCAATGGGCTGAGAAGTGGAAGATGGAGTTTAATTTAGATAAATGTGAGGTGCTCCATTTTGGGAAAGCAAATCTTAGCAGGATTTATACACTTAACGGTAAGGTCCTCAGGACTGTTGCTGAACAAAGAGACCTTGGAGTGCAGGTTCATAACTCCTTGAAAGTGGAGTCGCAGGTAGATAGGATAGTGAAGAAGGCGTTTGGTATGCTTTCCTTTATTGGTCAGAGTATTGAGTACAGGAGTTGGGAGGTCATGTTGCGACAGTACAGGACATTGGTTAGGCCACTGCTGGAATATTGCATGCAATTCTGGTCTCTTTCCTAACGGAAAGATATTGTGAAACTTGAAAGGATTCAGAAAAGGTTTACAAGGATGTTGTCAGGGTTGGAGGATTTTAACTATAGGTTGAATCGGCTATGGCTATTTTCCCTGGAGCGTTGGAGGCTGAGGGGTGACCTTAAAGAGGTTTATAAAATCATGAGGGCCATGGATAGGATAAATAGATAATGATTTTTTTTCCCCCCTGGGGTTAACATTGATGATGGAAAGCTTTTAATGAAAATTAGGAGATAATTAGCAACTGCTTGGGCAAGCAGAACTCATAAAGGAGAGCAAAACAAAATTATTTGGGCAAATCATGTTTGACTATTTGGTTTGACAGTTTTGTGAGTAGACAAGGGGTAGCCAGCTCATATTGTTCTTTGGACTTGGTTTATGTTAGATATTATTTGATAATAATTCCCTAAAAATTGAGATAAAGAAATAAACTTTATACAATTATAGACTTTGTTGATAAGGAGATCAATTGTAGGATTTTTAAAATTCATACAAAGGTTTTGGACATAGGGAACAAAAACCAATCCTTGACTTCTGTCTAAACATTGGCTGAGTCTTCCAATTGGTTTTCAGAAAAGGGGATTGAGAGCTGGATAAGAAAGAGGCTATGAAAGCAAGGTTCAATGATAAAATATCACATTTCTGTCCTACAGGATAAATGAATTAATTTGCCCAATAATAAGTTAGTCAAAACAAAAAATACTAACATAACACTGTTGGTGCTGCACATTATCCTAGAACATTACCTTAATTATACCTTTGAGTTTATATATGTACATTTTAGCACAGTTTACTTCACACTTGAACAACTTTTTTTGTATTGCAATTGGTTTTGTCTCTCATCATAGAAGCTTTTTTGTTCATATTACTGTTATTACTGTTCATTCATCTCACCTATTTACTTGACAAGTGATGATTTTGGGTTTAGTGTTAATAAATAAAAATCTGTTTGAACTAGATATTCAAAAGCTATCATGCTGCCATTATTCTATCAAAAATACATAAATTACTGTGGGATCTCCTGCAGCAAATAGTTAATGAACAGCTATTAATAATCCGTATAATAGAATTCAGAAACCAATGCAGAATGATTCTGCTTTCCTAACACCATGTGTGTTCCATGTTAATTCAGTTGTTCTCATATACAAACAGGAGATTTACAAACTAAAAATGTTTTCAGTCTTACAACAGTACAACTATTTTAAAAATGCTGTAATTGGCAAATTCTGAAGGTGACCGGGCCCCTTGTATGAACAGCAGCATTTTAGGTCCAACACTGACCTTAAACCCTAACTTTTACACACTCCACAGACCCGCTGAGTATTTCCAGCATTTTTTTGTTTTGTTTTTATTTTACCTCCAAAACCTATTGGAGGAAAATTAAGGTATTTTTCAAAGTTTTTCAGAACGTCCATAATTCCTTCTACAACAAAGCAAAATAATGTAGGAAAGCTGGCATGTGAAATGAAAACACGCGATTTGTTTTACACTCCCACAACAAGGGTCAACTGAAAGAAGGTTTATTTAAAAAAAAACAAACGGATAAACCGGATTGCAAAATGAAAATGATCAGATGCAGATACACTCTCAAACACATTAAATGGCCCTGGACTTGCACTCAGGCACGTGGCTACAGTAGAACCCGGAAACCTCTCGGCCTGCGTTCCATTGCCATTGTGAAGTCAGCGGCGGCGGGCGCCTGCGCATATTCGCCTGGAGCCCAGGTGAGGGAATTTGTTGCATTTTCCTGACCACGTGCCTTTACAGGTCAGGAACAGACCTTGGTCGACAGCTCCAGGTGAATTGAACGTAACTGCTATTTTCTTTTTTTAAATCTCGGTAATAATTGTGACCTGCTGTGCAAGAAATGACGGTGACGGAGTGTGAGCCATAGTCTGGTCTGTTCACTGGTCTAACTGTAATGGCTTTCACACTTTCTCTCTTTTTCCTGGGGTCTGGTTGCTGCTGCCTAAGTCCATCGATTTATTGTCTACTGTTAGTTACCTTGGAAAGGCGCTTCTGGGCCTTCTTGCTGCACTCAGTGTTTTACTCATTTACCCGCAGTGAGAGTCATTTAGAGTCCAACTTAGACCAAATAAGTTCGGCAGCTTACTTCCTTGAGTGCACCAGTTGGCTTTTTTAACAGTTATTTAACAACACTTGCTGAATTACCTTTTTTTTTTAATTTTCAGATTTTCTAAAGTGAATTCAAATTCGGTGTTGGGTATTAATTATGTGATACAACTTTTTTTTATTAATGTGCTTGCTCTATTTTTAGAGTTTTGTTTTACTGGAATGATTAATGCATACTTTCTTACTAGATACTTATTAATACATTTGAGATTTTCTTGGATTTCTTCTATATATTAGAGATGGGGAAATAAAAGGGACCAAATTTGCATAATGTTTATTTTACGTTGCACAACTGAGTCTTCATTTCTAGAGGTTTTCTTTACTGGACTCAGTTTTTTAAAGTTTTAGTGTTTTTTTTTATTTTAGTTCTCTGTTTAGCAAGGTGCCATCTAATTGCAGGGACTACAGTCCACGCAGTGCTGGTCTTTTGACCCAGTGACACACAGGATAGTGGTATGGTTCCAAGTGACAATGGTGTATGTTTTGGAGAGGAACTTACAAAGTTGGTGTTTCCATGTAATCTCTACCTTGGTGTTTCTTGATGGGATTACAACAGGGTATATAGTGTACAGCATTGCATTATCACTGGACCATTAGAAACTGCCAGCTGTGACAATGGTACACAATTTTATTAAACATCATTAATAAAAGCTTCTACTTAAAGCACAGAACATGTTTCCACTGTCAACTTTTCTGTTGTGTTAGCTGGCATGCTGTAAATTCCAAATCTGTTTGCACTGTCAGGGTATCTTTCCCTTCAAGTTGACTGTCAAGTGGATTACAATATCAACAATATTTTAGGTGAAAATGTTGAGCTTTGGTGCAACCATAAAATGGTTATATCCATGTGGAAATGGACACCAAAGCATCAGTACTAACACATAATGGCATAACCTGGTTCTTTCATTCTTGTCTTCTGTATATACATCTAAATCCTTTCTTGTCAGAATTAAACAAATTACGGACTTTGAATTTCACAGCTGGGACTTTATAGACTGAACTTCCTTTTTAAAAAAAGGACCAAAACACTGATTTTAAAAATAGCTGTAGGAAGCTGTTGACCCAAAGGTTGGCCAAGTTTCATAGTGGATTAACCAAAAGTAAGTCCAAGTAGAAATTAAAATTTAACTCCAGGGTAGTTCATTATTAAAGGGGTGCTGCCATCAAGTCTAAAACATGTTGGCCCTGTCGTGCAACTTCAGTTCTGGTACGATGTTTGGTATGTTGTATCTGAGTGGCTGGTGGATCATATTTAAAAAGCACATCCCTTCAGCTGCTCACAGCAAGTGAGGTGCAGGCTGTGCCTGACTTGCAAAACACTTGACAGTATCCAGCATTAAATATGGTTTGTAATTGGGCAACATTTGCTGTATAATCCTGAGTATGCAAAAAATGTAATGCTGATAATCAATTTAGGCTTTGTAGTTGGACTCGTGGGATGGAATGCTTGTGTGGAATGCTCTAAAAGCCATTGCTAGAGGATCACTGCACTTTTTAAAAGCAAGGTACCTGGCTCTCATTAAGTGCTTGGCAAAAGTGAGGACTGCAGATGCTGGAAACCAGAGTTTAGATCAGAGTGGTGCTGGAAAAGCACAGCAGGCCAGGCAGCAAAAGCCTTTTTGCCCGAAACGTCGACTTTCCTGATCCTCGGATGCTGCCTGGCCTGCTGTGCTTTTCCAGCACCACTCTGATCTAAACTCATTAAGTGCTGTTTACACAGCTATTTGTTCAAACAGTGGGGAAGTCTAGTTATAGATAAACTGGAGCCAAGTGGTATGAGCCAATAGACCTTGGGCTGGCAACAGGTAGCTCATTGATCAGTGAAATGGTGATCATCCACTGATGGCAAAGGCCTTCTGTATGCCAACAACTGTTTGATTGGATCCCAGTTGGCTGAACAGCTAGCAGATCTGAATGTTTGAAGGAGTAGCCAAAAGGGAAAGAACTGTCCCTTTTTCCTTTGTGGTTTTAAAAAAAACACTTCAAGCCTGAAAACTAGTTTATTTCCCCTCACAATTGTTGTAAACTGTTGCTTGATAACTAATAAGTCAGAGGCTCTATAAGCTGTCCTAGGCTCTCGGAAGCAAGGGAAAGTACATGGACAATGAAAATCAAAGAGCAGCATTTCCTGACAAGCCAAAAGGATCATAATAGGACCCTTTCTTCCCCCACCTGTCTAACTCATTTTTGATTCTGTGTGCAGGGAAAGTTTATAGGTGTTAGAGTTGTAACTAGCAGAGTTGTACATTGACAGTTCATAATTGTTTACATAATTATAGCTAAAATCAGTTTATTTATAATAACTAGTCATTCTTGATGAGTGCTGAAATCTGGTCTGTGCTTTATGTCAACCTCAATCTGTAGAGATGGCTAAATTAGGGAATTCTGTGCACTTTTAAAAATCATAACTTTTGTGTCAACTCCTGGAACAGTGGGCCTTGATATCCCACGTTCTACCCTAGTGAGGGCTAACACGATTAACAGGCCCCTGTTCTTTGCAGACAGATCACACACAGCATATGTTTCAATTCAACAAAATAGGTGGCAGATATTCTCTGGCTTGTTGGTCATTGGTATGGGAAATCAGAACGGATCTGCCTACTCTAACATTTAAGCACAGCTTGGAAGTTAACTGTCCATCATCATGTGAGATGCCCCAGTCAATACCTCCACTAATCACTGCCTACTTGCCAACTAATCACTCTGCTCTCATACCATATGTGTTGTTTTCTCTTTACTTTGATGTTGGGATTTGACTGAGTACAAGATCAAAACCTTTGAAAAGGTGTATTTTATTTTAGCAACACACATGTTGTGATTTACCAAACAACTATATGAATTAACTGCCTTCTGACTCTGCCACCATACGATTTTGTTGTTTATTTTTTTAGATTAATACTATGATTAGGTGCTGAACACTGAGCTATAACTAAACCACAGAATCACATTTTATTATAAGCAATATAAAGTGACTACACCCATATGGGAGCTGGCTCCCAGCAAGCAAGAGGTAGTAACAATAGTGCTGTGACTATTTTGAGTGATCTCACTAACTTAATATTCCTGCTATCAACCAATCTTTGGCAGCAACTGTAATTCTGAAGTATTCTGCTTGTAAAAAGCAATTAAAAATCACTTTTTCAAATTGAAATTCAGAGAGTTTCAATGATTATTAGGCATTTCTTTCATTGTATGCTTAATGTGACAAGCTATATTTTGTTAATATTAAGATTTTCTCTTAAACTTAGACATGTTGAAAAAATACCAGCAATGTTTTCCCTGTTCTTGAAAGCTATTGCCTTCTTCTGGAGGAGAGCTGATAATGACTTGGAACAGGACAATTATGTCACTGCAGGTATTGAGTTTTAATCCATGTTGTTAAAGTACAAAATGATCTTTACTTAGTACCATAGCTACAACATGCATGTAATCGTGTTATTGAGATGTTGTTGAAATTAAGCATTTAGACTCTACGAAGCATCCCTTTCTTATTCAACAAGCATGTTTTGTATTCATTGCGTGCCATTGTTAATAATAAAGCAAAGCAAGTTTCTCACTTATGTCGTTTGCTGCAGATGCTCTCAGATTTTTTGCTAGCTTTTTGCACTATAAATCATGTACAAAGTTTGTGCAAAGATTTGTAGCTCAGGTGCTCATTGTTGTGGTTCTGTTCGCCGAGCTGGGAATTTCTGGTCCAGACGTTTCGTCCCCTGTCTATGTGACATCCTCAGTGCTTGGGAGTCTCCTGTGAAGCGCTTCTGTGATCTTCCCTACGGCATTTGTAGTGGTTTGAATCTGCCGCTTCCGGTTGTCAGTTCCAGCTGTCCGCTGCAGTGGTCGGTATATAGGGTCCAGGTCAATGTGCTTATTGATTGAATCTGTGGATGAGTGCCAAGCCTCTAAGAATCCCCTGGCTGTTCTCTGTTTGGCTTGGCCTATAATAATAGTGTTGTCCCAGTCGAACTCATGTTGCTTGTCCTCTGTGTGTGTGGCTACTAAGGATAGCTGGTCGTGTCGTTTCGTGGCTAGTTGGTGTTCATGGATGTGGATCGTTGGCTGTCTTCTTGTTTGTCCTATGTAGTGTTTTGTGCAGTCCTTGCATGGGATTTTGTACACTACATTAGTGTTGCAAAACCAATGTAGTGTACAAAATCCCATACAAGGACTGCACAAAACACTACATAGGACAAACAGGAAGACAGCTAACGATCCGCATCCATGAACACCAACTAGCCACGAAACAACATGACCAGCTATCCTTAGTATCCACGTACGCAGAGGACAAGCAACATGAGTTCGACTGGGACAACACTATTATTATAGGCCAAGCCAAACAGAGAACAGCCAGGGAATCCTTAGAGGCTTGGCAATCATGTACAATAAATAAGTAAGAGGAAGCAATGGCCCAGTGGTATTATTGTGAAGACTATTAATCCAGATTCTCAGCTAATGTTCTGGGGGACCCAGTTTAGAATCCAGAATTTGAATTCAATGAAATGTAATCTCCTGAATAAAAAAAAAACATTGTTAATTGTTGGAAAAACCCATCTGGCTCACTGATGTTTTTCGGGAAAGAAACTCTACCATCCAAACCAGGTCTGGCTTACATGTGACTCCAGACCCAGAGGTGGTAGACTCTCAGCTGCTGTCTGAAATCAAAGAAATGAACTGGATGGACCACCTGGCATTGATGTAGGCACCTCAAAAGGCAATAGCAGAAACAACTTGGCAACCCTGTAAAGTCCACCTCACTAACCTCTGGGGGCCAGTGCCAAAACTGGGAGAGCTGTCTCATAGATTAGTCAAGCAACAGCCTGACATAATCACGGAGCCATATCTTACGAACATCCCAAACACCATTATCGCCATCGCTGGATATGTCTTGTCCCACCAGCAGAATGGCCCCAGCAGAAGTGAAGACACTATATATAGTTAAGTGGCCTGGGACTTCGCAACATTGACCTCGGAATGCATAAAGTCTAGTGACTTTAGGTTAACACGGACAAGGAAACCTCCTGGTTACCATGTACCGTCCTCCCTCAGCTGATGAATCAGTACTTCTCAATATTGAGCAACACTTGGACGAAGCACTGAGGATGGTCAGGACACATGATCTACTCTGCTTGGGGGATTTCACTGTCCGCCACCAAGAGTGGCTCGGCAACAGCACTACTGACTGAGCTGTTTGGGTCCTAAAGGGCACAGCTGCTAGACTATGTCTGTGGCAGATGGTGAGGGAACCACCATCTTTACCTCATCCTTACTAATCTGCCTCCTGCAGATGCATCTGTCCAAGACAGTATTGACAAGTGTGACCACCGCACCGTCCGTGTGGAGACGAAGTCCTGCCTTCACGCTGAGAAGAATCTCCATTGTGTTGTGTGGCACTATCATCGTGCAAGATGGGACAAACTTTGAACAGATCTAGGAACTCCAGGCGGGGCATCCATGAGACACTGTGGGCCATCAACAGCGGCAGAATTGTACCCCAGCATAATCTGCAACCTCATGGCCCGGCATATCCCCCACTCAAGCATTACCATCAAGCCAGGGGATCAACTTTAGTTCCATGGAGAGTGCAGGTGGGCATGTCAGGAGCAGCACCAGGCATGCCTGAAAATGAGGAGTCAACCTGGTGAAGCCATCAAACAGGACTATGTGCATGCCAACAAGTGATAGACAGAGCTAAGTGATCCAAAACTAACGAATCAAATCTAAAGCTCTTCAGCCCTGCTACATCATTCATGAATGGTGGTGGTTAATTAAACAATTCCGTGCAGGGGGAGGTTCCAAAAGTATCCTAGCCTCAATGATGGAAGAACCTAGCTCATCAGTGTAAAAGATAAGGCTGAAGCATTTGCAGCAATCTTCAGCCAGAAGTATCAAGTGGATCATCCACCTTGGCCTCCTCCAGTGGTCCCTAGCATTACAGGTACCAGTTTTCAGTCCACTTGATTCACTCCATGCGAGACACTGGATAGTGCAAAGGCTATGGGCGTTGACAACATTCCGGCAATAGTACTGAAGACTTGTGCTCCAGAACCAGCTGTTCCCCTAGCCAAACTCTTTCAAATATAGTTACAACAGCGGCACCTAACCAACCTATTAGGAAATTTGCCTAGGTATATCCTGTACACAAAGAACAGATTAGATCCAACCAGCCAATTACCAACCCATCAGTCTAATCTTGATTATCAGTAAAGTGATGAAAAGAGTCATCAACAGTGCTATTAAGCATCACCTTCTCAGCAGTAAACTGCTCAGTGACACCCAATTTGTGTTCAACCAGGGCCACTTAGTTCCTGACCTCATTACAGCCTTGGTTCAAACCTGGACAAAAGAGCTGAATTCCAGAGGCGACGTGAGAGTGACAGCCATTGACATCAAAGCTGCATTTGACCAGGTGTGGCATTAAGGAGACTGAGCAAAACTGGAATCAGTAGGTACCAGGGAGCAAACTCTGCTAGTTAGACATTCCTGACACATAGGAACAATGTTGTGGTTGGTGAAGGAAGTCATCTCAGCTACAGAACATCTCTATAGGAGTTCCTCAGGGTAGTGTCCTCGGCCCAAATGTCTTCAGTTGCTTCTTCAATTAACTTCCCTCCATCATAAGATCAGAGGTGGGGATGTTCGCTGATAATTATGCAATGTTCAGAACCATTTGCAACCCCTCAGACATGAAGCAGGCCATGTCCCAATGCATCAAGATTTGGACAATATCCAGGCTTGGGGTGACAAGTGCCAAGTAACATGCACACCACACAAATGCCAAGAAATCTCCAAGAAGAAACAATCTAACCACCACCTCTTGACATTCAATGATGTTACCATTGAGTGAATCCCCCAATATCAACATTCTAGGGGGTTAACATTGAGCAGAAACTCAACTGGACTTGCCACATAAACACAGTAGCTACAAGAGCAGGTCAGATGCTAGGAATACTGCAGCAAGTAACTCACCATCTGAGTCACCTAAACTTGTCCACCATCTACAAGGCACAAGTCACGAATGTGATGGAATACTCCTCCCCACTTGCCTGGTTGGGTGCAGCTTCAACGACCCTTGAGCTTGATATCATGTAGATCAAAGCAGCCGACTTGATTAGCACTGCATCCACAAACCTCCGCTCCCTTCATCAGTGCTCAGCAGCAGAGTGTGTACTATTGAACAGATGGCACTGCAGAAATTCACTCAAGATCCTTGGACAGCACCCTCTAAACCCACAGCCACTTTCATCTAGAAGGACCAGGACAGCAGATACATGGGAACACACCACTGACTGGAAGTTCCCCTCCAAGCCAGTCACCATCCTGATATACTCTGTACGGGGGATTTCAATGTCCACCATCAAGAGTGGCTCAGCAGCAGCACTACTGACCAAGCTGGTTGGGTCCTAAAGGACATAGCTGCTAGACTGTATGTTTGTGGCAGGTGGTGAGAGAACCAATTTGACCTCATCCTTACCAATCTGCCACTGTTCTTCACTGTTGGTTAAAAATGCAGGAATTTCTCCCCTATTAGTATTTAGGCTCTACCTAAAGCTCATAAACTGCTGCGGTTCTAGAGGCAGCTTACCACCACATTCTCAAGGACAACTAGGGATAGGCAATAATTGCTGGCCAGCCAATGATGCCCACATCCCACAAATGAATGTAATTACTGTAACTTTGGTGGGTGGGGGGAATAAATTGAGTAGCTTGCATTATTTTAAATGAGTGCAGTTAGTTTTGCATGAATGAGAGCAAAGAAATTTGGTAACACATGTTGGTCCAATCCTGTAGTACACAATGAAAATGGGACCCAGTGGCTTCCTTGAGCAATTCTGATTTATGTTTGGTTTTGATTTGTTTTCTCCTCACTTCGTCTATTTTGAATGGTGTTTAATGTTTCAATCTCTAGATTCCTAACATTAGTCCCTCCTATCTAAAATTTATAGACAGTATAAAATATTTTTAATATTTACCACTGTTTTGATCCCATCTGATTGTAATAGGTCAGGTCAGATTCCAGTGTAAAACCTAGTTTTGTAGCAAATGTTGAACTCATCTGTTGGTTACTGTGGTGGTTAGTCACTGAACATATTCACAAAGGGCTGCCAATGTTATTTAGTGAAAGAACACAACTTACTGATACAGATGAAAAGAAGTAAAGCTATGCCTTTTTTAAAAAAGATGTTTAGAAAGAGATGAACATAAACAGTAAAACAAATTTTAAGTCTTTGCTAGCAATCTTCTTTGAAGTACAGCTTGAAAACATTATACAAGCTCTCCCAGTTTCAAGACTTCACAAACCAACCTGCCTGCTAGGATTAAACTGTTCTCATGAATTGAGAACCCAGTTCTTCGAGAATGAAACTGGAACCTGATTCTGTAGAACTGAACACAAACCAAATTACCAGTGTCTTCTGATCATTATACAGTTAGATTAGATGGGAACAGGCCCTTCGGCCCATCAAGCCCACACTGACCCTCCGAAGAGTAACCCACCTAGAACCATTCCCCTCTGACTAATGTACCTAACGCTATGGGCAATTGAGCATAGCCAATTCACCTGACCTGCACATCTTTGGACTGGGAGGAAACCGGAGCACCTGGAGGAAACCCACGCAGACACTGGGAGAACACACAGATAGTCACCCGAGGCTGGAATAGAACCTGGGACCCTAGTGCTGTAAGGCAGCAGTGCTAACCACTGAGCTACTGTGCCGTCCTATTGAAAAACATACTAAAATTAAACAATTCAGATCAGAAGCTGGACACTTAATAATTTACATGTGTTCTTGGAAATGATTTTATTTAGATCTCGTTTCTGAATGAATTTCTGATTTTTTGTTTTAGAAGAAAAGTTACTGAAACTAAAATCTGTCTGCCTTTATTTTTAAGAAACTAAATTCCCAAATGACAGTAATATACATTATACACTTAGGAAAACCACCAGAAGAGATTTAAGTGATTTTGGAATTTGTCAGGTTTACTCTGTCCCCCTTAACCCAGTACAGAAGCTTTTATTTAAAGGTGCATTATATTTTCTCTCCTCTCTGAAAATGCACTGATTTTTAGTCTTCCAACTTTGATGTTCTTGAAATTATAGTCATGTAACATTTATCCACTGCTTTTGTGGCTCATAACTAATATACATTAATTGTCATTAAACACAATAATAATCTTAGACTGAATGCAATATTTAGACAAGAATGCTTTGAAATCATGCAGGTAATACGCTTTCCAGAATTGGAGTGGCCAAGGACAAAATTGATGGCAACAGCTTTAACAGATTTACATAGGATTTTAGGTTGCAGATGTCAGTCATTATCTGAGGTTGCATTAATTTCTCTTCTCGCGTTTCCCCCCCCCCCCCACCACCACCACCACCCCAACCATTCCACCCACATCCTGTGCAGGTAGCTGCTGTCCTGTGGTATTCTTTCATTGTTATGTACAGCAGCACCCAACTGCTCTCCCCCTCCTCCCTCTCTAACAACCGATTTGTTTTTGCAAACGTGAAAGCATAGAAGCTAGTTGCAGGAATAAGTCATTCTGGCCTGTTCTGCCATTAAATATGATCATGTTGATCCTTTATCTCAATATTCCGTCTTTGTCCCTATACCCCTTGATGCCTTTAAAATCTTTTTAAAAATCACCTGTCTCTTAACTTGAATGTACTTGGCCTCCACAGCCTATGATAGGCAATTCCACAGGATCGTTGACCCTTTTGAGTAAATAGAACACCTGATGGCCCAATAGGAAGGAGCTTTTGTTTTGTGATCAATGGTCATGGCTAGTGCATCTGCTGCCTTCTCTCAGCCACGCAACTACACAGTGTTCGTAAGCGGATGGCACCCCAAGCTGCGGACTGTGTGTGGTCCACCACATGTAAGTGATTCAGCAGTGAGAACATGTCAGCCATGTTCCCACCTAAAAGTATATATACACACAGTTTGTGAGAAGATTTGTAGCTCGGGTGCTCGTTGTTGTGGTTCTGTTCGCTGAGCTGGGAATTTGTGTTGCAGACATTTCGTCCCCTGTCTATGTGACATCCTCAGTGCTTGGGAGCCTCCTGTGAAGCGCTTCTGTGATCTTTCCTCCGGCATTTGTAGTGGTTTGAATCTGCCGCTTCCGGTTGTCAGTTCCAGCTGTCCGCTGCAGTGGCCGGTACATTGGGTCCAGGTTGATGTGCTTATTGATTGAATCTGTGGATGAGTGCTATGCCTCTAAGAATTCCCTGGCTGTTCTCTGTTTGGCTTGGCCTATAATAGTAGTGTTGTCCTAGTCGAAATCATGTTGCTTGTCATCTGTGTGTGTGGCTACTAAGGATAGCTGGTCGTGTCGTTTCGTGGCTAGTTGGTGTTCATGGGTGCGGATTGTTAGCTGTCTTCCTGTTAGTCCTATGTAGTGTTTTGTGCAGTCTTTGCATGGGATTTTGTACACTACATTGGTTTTGCTCATGCTGGGTATCGGGTCCTTCGTCCTGGTGAGTTGTTGTCTGAGAGTGGCTGTTGGTTTGTGTGCTGTTATGAGTCCTAGGTCGCAGTAGTCTGGCTGTCAGTTCGGAAATGCTCTTGATGTATAGTAACGTGGCTAGTCCTTTGGGTTGCGGTATGTCCTCATTCTGTTGTCTTTCCCTTAGGCATCTGTTGATGAAATTGCGCAGGTATCCGTTTTTGGTGAATACTTTGTATAGGTGTTCTTCTTCCTGTTTTTGCAGTTCTGGTGTGCTGCAGTGTGTTGTGGCCCTTTTGAATAGTGTCTTGATGCAACTTCTTTTGTGTGTTGGGGTGGTTGCTTTCGTAGCTCAGGACTTGGTCTGTGAGTGTGGCTTTCCTGTATACCTTTGTGGTGAATTCTCCATTCGGTGTTCTCTGTACCATCACATCGAGGAATGGGAGTTGGTTGTCCTATTCTTCCTCTCTCATGAATCAGATTCCTGAGAGTGTGGCGTTGATCCGGTGTGTGTTTTCTATTTCTGTGTTTTTAATTTTACAAAGGTGTCATCCACATATCTGACCCAGAGTTGGGGTGAATTTGCGGTAAGACTGTTTGTTCTAATCTTTGCAATACCGCTTCTGCAATGAGTACAGAGATGGGTGAGCCCATGGGTGTGCCGTTGATTTGTTCATATTTTTGGTTGTTGAATGTGAAGTGTGTTGTGAGGCACAGGTCCAGTAGTTTGAGTATGTAGTCTTTGTTAATAGGTTCATTGTCCTGTTGTCTGTTCTGTACGTCCAGCTGGTTGGCTATTATTTATCTGGCTAGGGTTTTGTCAATCGAAGTGAACAGTGCCGTTACATCGAATGAGACCATGGTTTCTTCCTTGTCTATGTGTATATTTCTGATGCTGTCCAAGAATTCCTGTGTTGACTGTATAGATTGTCTGGATCCGTTGATCAGGTGTTTCAGTTTTTGCTGTAGTTCCTTAGCCAGTTTGTGTGATAGTGTCCCTGGTAGTGATACTATGGGTCTGAGAGGGATGTCTGTTTTGTGCACTTTAGGTAGTCCATAGAATCTGGGGGTGTTGTTGCTTTCAGGTTTCATTCTTTGTAGGTCAAACCTGGTTATCTGTCCATTTTTTTTGTAGGTTCCTCAGTGTGTTGTTTATCCTATTGGTGAGCTGTGGGGTGGGGTCAAACTCCCTCTTTTGGTAGGTGTTGGTATCTGTAAGTAGTTGTTGCGCTTTTTGGATGTAGTCTGCTTTGTCCAGGATGACCGTCATTCTGCCTTTGTCTGCTAGTATGATTATGTTCTTATCATTTCTTAGTGCTTTTAGTGCTTCCCTCTCCTTGGTGTTGAGGTTGTGTGTTTGTCTTTTCCTTGTTATCAGAGGTCCCAGCAACATGAGTTCGACTGGGACAACACTACTATTATAGGACAAGCCAAACAGAACAGCCAGGGAATTCCTAGAGGCATGGCACTCATCCACAGATTCAATCAATAAGCACATTGACCTGGACCCTATATACCGACCACTGCAGCGGACAGCTGGAACTGACAACCGGAAGCGGCAGATTCAAACCACTACAAATGCCAGGGGAAAGATCACAGAACTACTTCACAGGCGGCTCCCAAGCATTGAGGATGTCACTTAGACAGGGGACGAAATGTCTGCAACACAAATTCCCAGCTCGGCAAACAGAACCACAACAGTGTATATATACACTTTATACGTACATGCACTTATGTTCTCGCAAAGGACGTTGACCAATAATCAGGAGTGTAAATTTAGCTAAAGAAAAATTTAAAAACAGCCAAGGGGCACTGAGGCTAAATAGAGTAGTTCAAAAGCTATCCCAGTTGAGATCAACTTCACAACACAAAGCACGAATTACTCTGGTTGTGGTTTAGTGCTAAATTTGGTGCTTAGGTGACTGTATACCATGAGATGAGCAGCTGTTGCAAATTTAGAATTTTGAGCACTCATTCAAACACGTGCAATTACGTTTAACTATGAGAGAGTCAGATTTTCTGATTCTATTGTCTATAATATTACTGTATATAATTGGTTGAATTATGCCAGTATGAATAACCTTTGCTTTTGTTTTAAAGATTGTACAGAGTATAAAAATGTTCTTGGAGCTACTGTGACCAGATTTTGTGGCAAATATGGTTTAGTTGATGACTCCATTTACTTCACTCCCAATGATGTGCTGGGAGGTATGCCTTTGCAAGTCGGCCAAAAAGTGAATGTGGTGGCCCAAAAAAATGAGACGTCGGGAGGTTGGAAAGCAGTCAAGGTAGGAGGTGGTCCAAATAATCAATTAGGCCAAAGATTTTGTTCCTCGGATAAGAGTACAATGTCAGGGAAAATCTGCAGCTTCACAAACCTAAAATGGAAGAAAGTGCCCTTTTGTCTGTGAGTGGGACAGGTGTTACCTGGAGTCAGGCTTGATGTCTTTGGAAAAGGTTGAGGTTAACAGCGGATGCTGCCAGATGCAGAGGTGGGCTGTTGGAACGACCTGTCTCAGTGGTCCAGGGCTACTTGGCAATTGGTTTTAAGGAAATGTTACTGGAGCCTCATGCTCAATTGCCAAACACACCCATCTCTCCCCCTGACTGTCCCAACCTACATTTACTATTCTGATCCTTTGCCATGCTGTGGTCTTTACCTACTCCCATTTATAGTCTTATGCTAACACATGCCAGCCCATGCCCCATTCCAACATTTGCCTTCACAATCTCTATATCAATTCACCTCAGTATACACAGAGAAGATCTCAGAACTCTTGCTGAGATGAAATAAACATTTTCAGTATCCATTGAATCCACTAGTTTTAAAGAATATATGTTCATAAACTCACTTATTGTGTCTAGTATCCTTCAATTACTTAACCCTTTACAAAAAGAAGCATTTTTATTTATAGCCCCCAAAAAAATGATAAGCCTGTGCACCTCTTAATCAACCACACCCAACAAGCAGTTCATACAGCACATTCTCTCCTCATAGCCTTCAGCTTGTATGAATGACTCTGACACTGAAATAACAAACAGTTATTTCAATAGTTTAATGACCCAGGGCTTTTTCAATGCAGATGTTGGTTTGTTCGCTGAGCTGGAAGGATCATTTTTCAGACATTTCGTCACCATACTATGTAACCTCTTCAGTGAGCCTCCGGACGAAGCACTGCGGGTGTTTCCTGCTTTTTGTTTATATGTTTGGGTTTCCTTGAGTTGTTGTCATTTTCGATGGTGATGTCATTTCCTGTTCTTTTTCTCAGGGGGTGGTAAATGGGATCCAAGTCAATGTGTTTGTTGATAGAGTTCTGGTTGGAATTCCATGCTTCTAGGAATTCTCGTGCGTGTCTCTGTTTGGCTTGTCCTAGGATGGATGTGTTGTCCCAGTCGAAGCTGTGTCCTTCCTCAGCTGTATGTAAGGATACTAGTGAAATTATTTCAACGAGCCACTGCACACTGCCACACCGAGGAACAACGCTGAGCAGAGGAAAATCACCTGTGTATTAAAAAAGAATGGGTTCCCAATGAACACATTCTGCTGATTTCTCAGCAACAAACCCAAACAAGCAAACAAAACGCATTCAGAAACCTTAGCTGCTCTCCCCTACATCAAAGACATCTTGGAAATGACTGCCAGACTACTCAGACCCCTTGGCATCATGGTAGCCCACAAACCCATCAACACACTAAAACAGCAGCTAATAAACTTGAAAGACCCTATACAGGCAACAATCAAAAATAATGTCATTTTCAAAATACCATGCAAGAACTGTAACAAACACTACATTGGACAAACAGGCAGAAAACCAGGATACATGAACATCAACTAGCCAACATCAAAACGACATGACTCTGTCTCACTAGTATCCTTCTATACAGATAAGGAAGGACACCACTTTGACTGGGACAACACATCCATGCTAGGACAAGCCAGATAGAGACATGCGAATTCCTAGAAGCATGGCATTCCAACTGGAACTCTTATCAACAAATACTTCGACTTGGACCTCATTTTTACCACCCCCTGAGAAAAAGAATGGAAAATGACTGCAACTAAGGCAATGACATCACCAACCCAAGGAAACCCAAACATTTAAATAGAAAGCAGGAAACATCCAGCAGTGCTTTGTCCGGAGGCTCACTGAAGATGTTACATAGTATGGTGATGAAAAGTCTGAAAATGAACCTTCCAGCTCAGCAAGCAAACCTACATCCAGCACCTCAACCTGAGCTACAAATCTTCTCAAAACTGGCATTTTCAATGCATTATTAAACAGTCATTATGATTTTAATTTTTTTTTGTTGTAAGGTTAAACTCACAACTGCCTTTAATGGTCTCAAATGGCATGACTTCTCCCAAAAGTGTCCCTGCATCTGTCAATTCTGCCTCTGTAAACAACTCTGGCAGCTTTATACTTCTCCAGAAAACTGTGAAACCATACATCATGATTTGGGATATCCAGAATAGAGGCTCCAGTGACATTTTGGTAGATTGGAGACCCCCGCCAATACCCACCACCACCTCAGTCTTTGTACAAATCCAAGCCATTTTCTATTCTGATATCCTCTATGTTTAAAGTATATTCCCCTAAAAATTTTAACCACAAATAACTAGATTTGTTCACACTTGATATAGTTCATGAGTTGTAAAATCAATGTAAAACCAAGATGAGCAATATCTTTATTTCAGCACATAGGTTTTGAGTTTTCTTCCATTCTGAAATATCTCCATTCTCTTCCAAAATTAAAAGTAGAAGTTACAATTGCAGAAAATATGAAAAATAGATGGGAAATGCTCAAAATACATCTGTAATTTGTGTCTGTGACAAGAATAGGCCAGGATATGATGTCTTGAGTACTTATTCTTCCACAGCTATGCTGTCCTGTTTACTCATGTTGAATTCTTGGATGTTCCCTACCCCTGACTCTTACAGCACTTCTTTTTAATGCCTGTGTCACCAAGAAATATATCATCATCCATCCTTTCAGGAAAATCCATTGTTAATTCCTCCCTGTGCAAACCCAATACAATCTGTTGTCTCCCCACATGTGTGGCTTTGTGTTCCCATAGCACCAAAACAACTGAATCTCTGTTATAAACAGTATCCTCTGAGTAAGAGAATGATGCAATATCACTGCTGAATCTTTTTGACTGCTCTGCAGGCTTTGGCATAATCAACCATCCTCTTCCAAAATTGTACCTTAGTGCAGTTCAAAGCTCCCATTGTTTGATTCTATTATGTAAGCAGGTCTAGCTGGAGTGTCTGGCTGATTTCTCTACTTACCAATGTGCCATCACTGTGGACATCTATTCAATTATCGGTCCTTGATTTTGTCTGTGAAGAGTCTTGAGGCATTTTTTTCTAAGGATGAAGGAGCTTTATTAGTTAAATTGTTTATGCTGTACATATCGTACAGACCAATTTTTTTTAACACCGATAAATTGGTAACCGGTGTACAAACTGATGCTTCAAATCGTGATCAAGACTGTTTGACCAATATAGTACGAAGCTGATAACATTTTAATTGGTTACTTAATAGGGAATTATTCTGGTTGAAAAATTATGTTCAGCTGCAGATATTGTTCATTGTTTGTTCTGTGGCTAAAGATTTCTTTGTCTTCTCTGATATCACTCACATCCCTTATAATTATTTCCACCTGCATAAAAGTTGTTAACAAAAGCTCAGTCGCTCATGTTACGGATTGACGTGAGTGCCACCAGAAACACAATGCTCGGATTGAAAAAAAATTGGTGGACGACATGCATATTCAGTGAAGCAAAGCAAACTAATACAAAGTTAAATCTAAGCAAAGTTCTTAATCTTTTGAACAGATTTAACAGGTGGAGTTTTGAAGTCTTCTTTTCCTGCATAGTGTTGTTAGAATGCAAAACACATTATCCAACACCTATTGGAAGTGTAACACTATAAAAAAGAGAATTGGATGAAGATTTGGAGAAAACATATTGAGGAGTAAAGGGAGAATGGACAGAATGTGTAGAAATAGGATTCAAGTGCACAGCTCCACTCTAGAGTTGCTGTGTTTCTAAGAATCTCACTGATTTGAATTACCGTGCCTCACCAAATATGAAGTATCACGCCTGAACAAGTTGCATACAGATGTTTCTTTTAATCCTTGAATGACAACAGTTGAGTAAAAATACTGCTGATTGTCAAAATATACTTGTGTTTTTTTTTAATGGTAGTACGTACAGTAAAAAGCCAACCACGTAATTTGTTTGTAATTGCTTTGGATGCAGCCTCATTTCATTTCATTAACTTATAAATGTACCTTACTATCCCGAACTGACAAACCCTTTTCTCTGTCAATTTTGGTAGCATGTGAGGTCAGAGAGGCCAATGCTGGAGAATACACTGCAAGGTTTTCACCATTAGGTAATGGCGTAATGTTAGGTGAGGTGTGTTTTTGCTTGGTTCAAACATGGAAGTAATTCCCGTGTTCTACCCTTTCATCTCAAGCATGCAAGGAACTCTCCTATACATTTTTGTTATAACTTCATTTTCCACAGTTATCCTGCTACTTTGAAGCTGCTAGTTTGCCATGTCAAAGTCAGCATGGTACAGGAGTTACTTGGCCATGAGGTGTCCTTAAAATGAGTGATTTTAAAACGTTTGGGTAGTTTATTATCACAAAAGGGAAATGGTGATGTTAGTAATCTGATCAAACTGATTTGAAAGGTTTTATTATTTTGAAGTGGTGGCAAAGTTCTTACAGTTGCCAGAATATTCTGATTTGATGAGGCAAGACTTGCCAATCTAGATCCAGTATAAAGAATGCCTATCACCCACAGTCGCTCATGTTAAATACAGTTAATTTTTGCCTCTTTCCCCTAGATTATTTACATTTTTATTAGTTGCCAATAAATTGGCGGTTGCACATTTAAAATGTTGAATTCCTGGTCTAAAAGTATTCCAAAATTATTTACAAAAGTAAATTGGGTAACTGCCTAAATTCTCAAACCAGTTTTGGATGCAACTGTTTTTAATCTTAGCATTGTAGAATCATGTATGAATTTATGTTTTGTAGATCAGTTGCACAAATTATATATTTCAGTTGTTAAATGAGGATTTAAATTGCAAATATGCAAGATCAGATGATTGTTGAAAGCTTGAATTGATTTTGTTGATTTGTACATTTTTTAATTTAGGTGGAACCTGTAACTAATCAGTGGGAGGAGGATGATGATACTTGCAGTGCATACACATGCTCTCCAGCAGAAAACGAAACTCATTACTTGATGGGCAATGTAACTTCATGCACCAAGGATGGTGGCTACATTAATGAAACTATTTACTTCTCCATGGCAGATGTGTGTGAAGGTAAAAGTGCAGCCTTTTTTTTTGTTGTGTAAAAGTTGCACACAATTAGCTTCCAACTTCCTTCACTGCCGGTTGTATCTTTTAAGGTCCACAGCATATTTTATTTAAAAGGAACATGTATTGAATGTAAGGCATGTCCACGCTTTATAAATTGATTGTACGTTCATTTTTGTCAGTAATTGCTCCATTACTGACCTGAAAGTCTTTTCTAAAGAAGTGCGTAACTCCCTGTTCTTTGGGTAAGAAATGGGAAAGATCATATAGGATTACTTTTCTCAATTAGATTAAGTAAATCTGCTGGAAAGAATATCTGTGTAGAATGCCTCCAGCTGAATGACCTGCACACACAGTTGTGCTAGGTGGGGAAAGTCGGTAGCAGACCATTAGTGCTAAATTACACCTGCATTCTAGAAATAAAAGTTACGGTGCAGAAATGGTTTGTTTAGCTCAATCAGCCAATATAACCTTCTGTGTAGCATGAATCCTAATCTCTCCTCAGACATGCAGCACTTTCTGGTGTTTGTTTTCTCCTCATGCTTCTGAGAAGAGTGCTTGGATTTACTAAATGTATTATGTTGTCTCCCGTCAGCAATAATCAAATGTAGTTCTATTCCACATGACCTAGTTTCTGCTTCAATGAGAACCCAACTGAAGAAGGTAGTAGACTCCCTACAGTGTGGAAGTAGGTCATTCGATCCATCGAGTCCACACAGACCCTCTGAAGAGTGGCCCACCCAGACCCACCCTTCACTCTATCCCTGTAACTCTACATTTCCCATGGCTAATCCACCTAGTCTGCACATCTTTGGACTGTGGGAGGAAACCCACGCAGGGACAGGGAGAATGTGTAAACTCCACACGGAGAGTCGCCCAAGGATGGAATTGGACCCAGGCCCCTGGTGTTGCTAACCACTGTGCCACTCGTTGTAACCAAGAAATCCAGTAGGGAATTATGAAGAATTTACCTCACTTGTGGTTGCAAGAATGTAGAACATGCAGGAACAGGGAATATTTGAAAAGAAGAGTACAAGTATAAGAGCGAGAAGGGATTAAAGGATTATGTTAATATTGTTAGGTCAGCAAAGGGAGAAGGAGGCTTGAGTATGCCACGACTTCATAAGAAATTAAATCCATAGCAAGATGCAAGATATGGTCAGAAGGTGTAGTATCTGTGTGGGGAAAGTTGAGGAACTATAAAGGGGAAAAAAATAGGTTCTCTAGCAGCAGTCTGGATGATAAATGAGGAGATAGAGCATGTAAGATAGGCACTATTACAATAATCATGGGGATCTTCAATATTTAGATGGACTGGAAAAATAGATTGGTCGTGGTGCCCAGGAAAAGGACATTCCACAAGTCTTTTTTGGAGCAGCTTGTGGTAGAGCCCACTATGTAACTGGTAATTCTGGATTTAGTGATGTGTCGTTAGTCAGACTTGATTAGAGAGCTTAAGGTGAAGGAACCCCCTCGGGACCAGTGACCACAATATGAATGGAAATCTCCCTGGAGTTTGAGAGGGATAAGCTTGAATCAGATGTAACAGTATTACAATTGAGTAAAACTAACTATGAAAACATGAGGGAGGAGCTAGCCAGAGTTGATTGGAAATGGAGCCTAGCAGAGAAGATGGTGTAGTAACAATGGCAGGAGTTTGAGGGTAATTCAGGTGGCACAGCAGAAATTCATCGCAAGGAAGACTAAAGAAATAAAGGGGAGTAGAGGCAACCATGGCTGACAAGGGAAGTTAGGGACAGCATAAAAGCAAGAAAAAGCATAGAGTGGTGAAGATTAGTGAGAAGCTTTTACTGTTTTTTTTTTAGTTATCCTCTGCTGGTCTTAAAGGGTGAGAAGATGATATGAGGATAAACTAGCTAGTAATATAAAAAAGATCTTTTCAGATACATCGAGTGAGAGTGGACATTGGACCAGTGGAGAATGAGGCTGAAAAAGTAACAATGGGGAGCAAAGAAATGCTGGAGGAACTGAATAGATACTTTGCATCAGTCTTTATGGAAGGCATCAGTAGCATAACAGAAATTCAAGAAAGCTAAGGGGTAGAGATGAGTGTTGTGGCCATCACTACAGAAAAGGTGCTGGGAAAGCTGAACAGTTTGAAGGTGGGTAAATCACCTGGACCAAACTGATTACACCCTCTAATTCTAAAGGAGATGCGGAGGAGCTTATTGAGGCACATTGGTGATCTTCAGGAATCGCTGAAATCGGGAGAGGAGTGGAAAATGGCTAATGTAACTCCTCAGTTTAAGAAGGGAGGGAGGCAGAAGGTGGGATATTACAGGCTAGTTTGCCTGACAGTGGTCATTGGCAAGATTTTAGAGTTCATTATTAAGAACAAGTTTGCAGAGTATGTGGAAGTGTATGGTAAAATAGGGCTGAGTCAGCACCACTTCGTCAAAGGGAGGTCATGCCTGATAAATCTGTTAGTATTCTTTGAGCAAGTTTGAAAAGAAAGAGCCAGTGAATGTGGTTTGTTAGGATTTTCTGGATTCCTTTTGACATGATCTGCCCAGGAGGCTGCTAAATAAGTTAAAAGGCTTGTTAGGGGTAAGGGACAGGCATGGATAGAAGATTAGCTGACTGACAGAAGTCAGATTGAGGATAAATTAGTCTTTTTCAGGATAACTAATGTGGTTCCACAGGGATCAGTATTGGACTACAAATATTCAAGTTATATATTAATGACCTGGACAGAGGAACTGAAGGCATTGTTACTAAGTTTGCAGATGACACAAAGATAGGTGGAGGGACACGTAGTATTTATATGTAGTAAGCTGCAAAAGGACTTGGATAGGCTAGGAAAGAGGGAAAGAAATGGCAGATGGAATTCAATGTAGGAAATTAAGAAGCTGAGGCTATTATAAATCTCTGATCAGACTGCACTTGGAATATTTTTAACAGTTATGGATCCTATAACTAAGGAAGGATATTCTGGCCGTGGAAGTGATCCAGAAGATGTTTATAAAAATAATTCCAGGAATGAAGAGCTTGTCATGTGAGGACGACTCTGAATTTGTAATTGATGGAGCTTAGAAGAATGAGGGGGGAAACTTACAGAATACTGAGAAGCCTGCATAGAGTGGATGTGGAGAAGCTGGTTCCATTAGTAGGAGAGACTAGGACTTGAGGGCACGGCTTAACAGTGAAGGGACGACCCTTTAGGTCTGAGATGAGGAGGAATCTCTTTAGCCAAATGATACAGAATCTGAAGAATTCATTGCTACAGAGAGCTGTGGAGGTCAAGTAATTGAGTATCTTTAAGGCAGTGATGAGTTCTTGATTAGTAAGTGGATCAAGAGTTACAGGGAGAATGGGATTGAAAAATATTGTCAAATAGCAGAGCAGACTCAATGGGCTGAATGGTCTAATTCTGCTCCTATAACTTATCGTCTTAAAAAATTGATTGGTCTGAACGTCTGGTTTTCATGCCCAACATTTTGTTTCTTTCTTACATGCTTTAGTTCCTTTCACCACCAGAGTCACAGAAACCGTGCTGTCTGGAGCTGTGGCTGAGGTTGTGAAGGCAAAAACAAAATCAGTTGCAAGAGTTTGTCTTTAATTTACAATTAACATCACACAGAATAAATCAACATCAGATTTTTAGCTTTGGAGTTCGTGAGTCAATTTTTGTCACAAATGAATGATGAACAAAAGTAAACCAAACATAATTAAACTTCTTGTCTCATTTGGAGCCATGCACACACACAAAAAATTAAAACTATCTCCATGTGCTAGCTACAGAAGCCTGTCCAACCTTCAGTTTCATTCCTTTATGCTGTGTGAGGGTCTTGCTGCCCAGAAAGGAAACTAGCTGTACCAAATATATTTTTGTGCTCCACACAGACTTGTGATAGACTTCTAATTTGAGGTGTAAGGGTTGTGACACTCTAGGTCTGGGGTGGCACAGCTAGTTAACAACACAATCTTATGTCACTTCTAGACTGATTGCAGAGCCTTTTTGACGGTGGTAAGAGTGCAAAGTGAATAATTTGCAGTTTAAAAACACTGCCAATCCACAAATGAAAATCATCTGAAAGTAAATTATGAAGGCTTGCTTAGAGTACTTCTATCTGGGTCACTGAGAATCTTGCTCACATCTATTTGGACAAGTTTAAGTACAAAAGTGCTACTGATTTATTTTCCAGGTTTTCAGCCATATAAAGGTGACTGGGTACAGGCCCAATACTCTATTGAACCAACAACTTGGAAAAGCCAAGCCCACTGCCTGAAACCACTTCGATATAAAAGAGTTGATAAAGTAAGTACTAATTAAAGATGCAAAGACTCTTATTGCTTTTTTTAAAAAAACAACTGAAACAAGTTGCAATCTAAAAACATAAATTGAACTAATAATTTAGAGCAACAGGTAATTTATATTTGAAAATATTTTTGCAGATGTAAATATCTGTTGGGTTTACAGTAAGACCATTTTTACGTGCCCGGGACACACTCCAGATACTTCAATTTACGTTTTGCTTTTAAATCTCAAACTTACCTTAACTAAACCCTGTATCTTTTAACACTTCTGCTCTCCCTTTTATCAAGCAACACAATTTAGTCAGCCATGCCTCCCTTTTGTTTTAAGTGAAGGATTATAGAGCTAAAGGAGAGAATGCATAAGGAAAATACCAAGATGATACCAGAACTGCAAAATCATATCTATTGAAAGATGAACAGGCTCAGTCTTTTCTGAGGGATGAGTTTAAAGGAGTCTTCAAAATTACTGAAATATTTCAAAAGACAAGAGACAGAGTTCACTTATGGAAACCTCTCTACCCGAGCGCAAAAAGAAATAACAGACAAAACTTTGTGATTTGTCTGACATCACACAGCTACTATAGCTTTTAATATCAGGGACCCTGAGAAATTACTGTGGACTATCTCTCCTCCTTGGAGTGGGAGATGAGATGACAACTTAGTTTTAACATATCAAATTGCTATGGATGCTAGAAAACCAACAACCTCAGAAAAATATTTTGATAAATACTTGAAAAGGAAAAATAAGTCGCTGGGCTTTGGTTAAAGAGTGAGTTGGTGTGGGACTAATTATTAGAAAGAATTTTCAAAGCAAATTAACATTGTTCTATGCTGTAAGATTTGATAACTGTGTGTGAAGTCTAATTGCTGGTGTGAGGAATAGGAGTGAGAAATTTGGTGCCTTAAATGTGCTTCGCTAGTCTCTAAGAGCATTGTTGATCTGTGTGGCATTGACTACACGGTCTAACCCAGCCTCAAATATCAATGATCCCATCTCTCTTGCTCCCGAAGGGACCCAGTTTTAAATACCAATGAGCATCTGAGACAGGAATTTTCTCCCAATCGCCATCTTAAGTGGAAAACCTCATATTATGAAGATGTGCAGTACTCTAGCATAGAATAGAATAGTCATTTATTGTCACTTGTAGTTTTACTGAAAATACAGTGAAAATTGTTTAAGTTGCCATATTCCAGTGCCTTTATTAATAACAGAAATTCAGGGTGTCGTGATCTGGGTGTTCTTGTGCATAAATTACAATAGATTAATATGCAGGTACAGCAAGTCACTAGGGGTGCTCATAGAATGTTATCATTACTGGAATGGGCAAGCTGGCTTGTGAAGAAAGGTTGAACAGGCTAGGCTTGTATCTAATAGAATTTAGAGTTAGAAATGACTTGATTGAAACATAATAGGATCCTGAGGAATCTGAGGGGTAGATGTGGAGAGGTTGTTTGTCACTGTTTAAAAGTCAGGGGTTGTTCACTTAAAATAAGAGATAAAGCAATTTTTTCTCCACTGAGGTTTTCTGTAACTCAAGTCACTATGCAGACATCAGCACTCAAGCTCCAAGAATGCACCTGGAACAATTTCCTTAGATGCATCAACTCACAACCCAAATGCCCAAGACAATAGTTCTGATACCTGTACCCCAACAAGATCATGATATTGTTCATGACTTTTCAAGGGCTATACTTTAGGGCCATATTCTGGGCGAGTTTCCCTGGTTTGTTACTGTTCACTTGGGTGAGGAGAGATGAACTGACTCCATCCCTCGTTATTCACCCATTCTTGGGTAGGTTGCAGCAAGGTTAAGTTAGAGAGGCGTCCTTTCCTAGTGCACACCTTCTTCCAGATGCAAATGCACTTGGGTTGAAAAATGCCAACAAAACAGGTTTTTTTAAATTACAAGAAGTGTAACTTTATGAATGACTGTACAAGAAAATATAACACAGCGCAAACACAGTAGAATTAAGAGATTAATCCAAAAAGATGAAAGGTTTTAAAAGACAGAGATAGGAATCAGTCTCTGACATGTTAGCAAAAAGCACTTAATAGAATGTCGCATCTTTTGTAGTGGAGATTACTGTTAGTGTTCACAGTGGTAGATGAAGTCAGCCTCACGATCTTTAGTTGTGCAGGTTAGTTGAGATTCTGTAGTTCTGCCACCTTTTGATTATGATTGCATTCCATGATTCTGGATGAGGAAAGATTCCTTCGTTGCCTGATTCTCTCTCTTTTTTTAATGACTTCCAGCACTCAGTGTCACAAGGTCTTTACCTACACCACATTGACCAGGAGTTATTTCTTCAACTGTGACCTTTACAGCACACCAACAGGCAGTATGTACATGAGAATGTTCGGTCTCACCA
Organism: Chiloscyllium plagiosum; assembly: GCF_004010195.1. Taxonomy (NCBI): domain Eukaryota; kingdom Metazoa; phylum Chordata; class Chondrichthyes; order Orectolobiformes; family Hemiscylliidae; genus Chiloscyllium; species Chiloscyllium plagiosum. The sequence continues at coordinate 27,432,758 of NC_057732.1, forward strand.
GTCCACTGCAGTAGAGTTCAAATTGGCTAATAGCTGTCCTTGTGTATGCCTGGAAAGTAAAAACAAGTCTGCAAGAAGTGGCTTACTACCAAGAGAGGAGAGATAGTTGTCCTCCCCCTTGTCTTCTCTTGTTAAGTCTTATCCTGTTTTCCCTGATAATTTACATACACAACATTCCATTGGCTTCACTTTGCCAGACAGTCACTGAATTCTCAAGGCAAGTCATATTAGATCCAAAATGTTGACTGCTTTTCTTTCTCTACAGCTGCTGATATTAATGTCTTCGATTTTGCTCTTCCACACATGTGGAATCTTTGTAGTTCCTTCTAAGTTCACCTCTCAGAAAATAAATCCAATCAGTTCGTTCTCCATTAAGCATATCTTCAAGCTTCTGGTATCATGCTTGTAAATATTTGTTCTTTCATACTCCAGTGTGACTATACATTTTACTTAATATGGCCACCAGAATTGTACACGGTGTGGTATATTGTTGCTGCTAAATTTATGCTTTTGCAAACAATGTTACTGCTCAATGGGAATAAAATTACATTCTGCACAACCTGGAAACAATATTTGTGTTGGTAGAAAATTTCTCGTGTAACTTTTCATATCTGCACAACTGGTCAGAATGAGTATTATTGTTGCATTTCTTGTTTGAAGGTACCAATAACTCAAATTCTTCATCGAGGTGGTGTAGTGGATGACATTATATTCTTCACTCTTGATTCTCTCCGAATGCCGCAACTTTATGTGCCCAAAAAAGATGATTTGGTTAATGTAGTGATTATTGAAAGTAATCAGTCTTTATACCAGTGGAGAGCTTTATGCATTGGACCTGCAAACAAAGAAAGGTATGCTATAATCAAGCCTCACAATTATACTGATGTGTTTGCCAAATGTTTGTTCACTTACTTGTTTTTAAATATTACCATTCGGACTGCTTTGTGTACTGTTCTGTCAAATGGACTGTTGGTCCATTAATGCTTTGTCAACTGGCAATAGGTTAACAGGAATGTTTGATCTTTCTTCCTTTTTTTTTCATGAGACATTGCTATCACTGGTAAGGCCAACACTTGTTGCCTGACCTCAATTTCCCTTGAGAAGATGGTGGTGAGATGCCTTCTTGAATGCCTGGAATCCATCAGCTATAGGTACGCTGGGTATAATTAGGAAGAGTATTCCAGGATTTTGATCCAGTGAGAAATAAAACAGCAATACTATTCCCCATCGGGTGGCAGTGTTCCCATGTATCCACTGTTCCCATGTATCCACTGTTCCCATGTATCCACTGTTCCCATGTATCCACTGTTCCTGTTGTTCAAAGTGCTACTGGTCACAGATTTGAAAGGTGCTTGAAAGAGTCTTGGTGAATTGCTGTAGTGCAACTTCTGTGAGTTGCAAACTGATGTGTCAGTGGTGGAAGAGTGAATCCTTGTTTCAGAATTTTGAGTTGTGAATGGTACTGGGCCTTCTGCAATCACCAGTAAACATCCTTATTTCTGACCCCCCTGATGAGGGGGACATCATTGAAATAATTGAAGATTTTTGGTCCTAGGACACAAACTTGAGGATCTCCTGCACTGATATTCTGGAACTGAGAGCCACAAACAACCATCTTCATTTGTTCCGGTTATGACTGTAACCAGCAGAGTGTTTCTCAGTGATTCCCATTGACTTCATTCATTAAATGGTACTTTGACAGCAAAGGCGCTCTCACTTCCCTTCTCCCGTTCAGTTCTTGTGGCCCAATTTTAACCAACTCTATAATGAGGTCAGGAATCAAGTCTCCCTGCCAGAACCCAAACTGAACATTAGTGAGCAGGGTATTGCTTTGTCTGCTATTTGATAGCACTGTTGACAACTCCTTGCATCATTTTGCTGACAACTGATGGAGTGATAGTTGACCAGATTGGATTTATCCTGCTTTTTTATGGGTAGGACATAACTGGACAATTCTCCACATGTTGACTTGATGCTACTGAATACAGCAGTGATGAGACAACTTGACCAGGGCAGTGGCTTTTCTTTGTCCATCACTCCGAGACAATTATTTACATCCTTATATCGTGCATTGAGTTGGTTGAAGACTGGGATCTGTGAAACTGGAGACCTGAGCAGGTGCTGGGATGGATCATCCACTCATAACTTACTGACAATGATTGCAAATGTTTCAGCCTTGCCTCTGGACTGATGTGCTGGATTTTCTCCTGCATTGAGGATTGAGGAGGCTCCTCCTTGGGTTAGTTGTTTAAATGTGCTGTTATGTAGGCTTCATTTTTTTTTGACAATTGGTGAAAATGGATAGATTTAAAGTTCTGTGGAAACCAGGATTGTTTTGTTTTTTAATATGGTCACTTTGGAGCATTTTTAACAAGGCATTTCTTGGGAATCACTTAGTTTCAGCCAATTGCTAGACTTGTTTGTTGGAGGTCACCTGCCTCGGCTTAAAGCTCCCAGAGAGCTGATATCTGTTTAAAAGTATCTTAGATGCAGGTGGAGTTGGTGTCCAGCCAGCTAAAGGAAAGAAACTTCCCAGCTGAACTTATCTGTTCTTGCATCCTTGTGCTTTCAGTGTGGTATCAGGAAAAAAAAACTAACTTGGTTTCTGGCATGGGAAATCTCTGAGGGTGTTTGTCTTAATATTTCCTGAACAAATGCAATGTCAAAAATAATATAGATGATTAAATTGAACATATCACCTGGACCCTGTGCTTTGGTATTTAACTTTTTTTTAAAACAGAAATCCAGACATCTGTTGAGTCTTTGAAATAAATGCCAAAGACTATTGTACATCCAGTGATCTGTGATGTCAATGATCTGTTCAAATTTGCCAAAACTCCAGAATGACAGCTATCTGAACAGTCCACATCTTATACTTTTTGTCTTCAAGAACTAACCATTATTGGCCGAAAGTGTGTTTTTTTTCCAAAGCGAATATCCCATTTTCCTTTACCTAGTGTGTACATCAGGTTATTCCGAAGTAAAATATTTGTATTCGTAAATATTTGTACATTTATAACTATACTCTATTAACCAGTTTGGCATATTCATTGAATGTGTTTTATCATGTAATAAATCGGAATAATTTTGCTTCTATTAAAGAAACCTGGTTGATCAGTCTTTTATTTTAAAACCTAATATAGAATTGGCCTACAGAGCTTTGATCTGATCTACTGGTTGTGGGATTGTATAGCTCTACCTTTTTTATACCACTTCCTCTGTTGGACATGCATGAAATCCTGTGTTATGGCGGTCACCAGGTTGATACCTCACTTAATTTATCATTGCTTCTCTAATTTGCTTCTTTATTTTCAGAAAAGTGAACATTTTCACACCTTGTGGTCTTTTGTTTTTCCTAGAGACTTCTTTACGATAATGCTAATTTAAAGTTCTTCACATTATACCAAAGATTTTAGGCTTAATGTTTTAAAGTGATGCTATAGTGCATAAACAAGCTTTTGAAAACTGAACATTCTTTCCTTACAGTAAAAGAGCTAAAGAAAGCAATTAGGAGTTTTATAGCATTTAACCAGTTGCTGAAATGTAGAATATCCTAATAGATTCTTTCCTTTTGCCATTTGTATAGTTATCCTTAAAGGCAAAGTGAATACATTAAAAACAAGTAATTAAAAGGTATAGAAATAGGGTTGAAGAATGAAAATAAGTGGATAGATGTTGCAGAGAATTGGCTTGATTGGCCGCTCTCCACTTTGCAAAATTTTGTTTTCCCCTCATTTTTATTTTAAGTCAATCATTGCTATGTAACTTGTTAACATTTCAGAGGTGTGAATTTCCACACAATGGTTAATTACAGTGCTAAATTATTCTCAGTTAATTTGAAAAATGTATCCACATTTCCATGGAATCCACAGGGTCAAGTTGGACCATTTTATGACGTCTTATTTGTGTTCTGAAAGAATATGTGCCCAAGTTATTTCTTCCTAGAGGGACAGGGCCAGGCTAGAGTTGTGGACTATTGCCCCTCAGAGTAGGTCCATATAATATAATGGTGTCTTAAAGCTGCTCAAAAAGATATTCATGTGCTTTTTTTTCCCCAAAGATTCAACATATGGACTTTCAAACAAAGAAGTCAGGCACCTGTTCATCTATTTCAAAGACTCAACAGATCTGAGTTTTTAAATGTTAAATACCAATATCTATCTTTTAATTTAAAAAAAACTACCTGTAGTTGTTGTAGCTCTCCAAGTTTTTCCCAGCAAATGCCCTATGATGCTGCACATATAATTTATCCCATGTAGCTCTACTTGTCCCATTTTTATAGGGAAGCATGATGAATAGTACACTAGAGCTGAATTATTGGGATATCCTTTCCATTCTGGTTCAAAACCTCTAAACAAATCATGTCTCAGAATTTCTTTGTATTCCTTCTCTCTACCATTTGTTTCTTCCATCAATTTAATATTTCAGTATTGTACCTCAGTAAGATAGAAAACTATAGCATTCTCACCATTCCTGTCTGTAGCAATTCAGCTACAACTGATTTCTTGTCCTCATTACCCCATAACTGTATAAGTCTTTACAGATTATTTGAAAAATGTGCTGGAAAAACACAGGCCAGGCAGCATCCGAGGAGCAGTAGAATCGACGTTTCGGGCATAAGCCCTTCTTCCTCATTCCTGAAGAAGGGCTTATGCCCGAAACATCGATTCTCCTGCTCCTCGGATGCTGCCTGGTTTTTCCAGCACCACATCTTTCAACTCTGGTCTCCAGCATCTGCAGTCCTCACTTTCTCCTTTACAAATTATTTGACCACATTGTGAAATAAAATCAAGTATAAACCTGTCTGTCATATGGCCAGCTCCTATGTGACAATACTTGTTTCTGTGTAACTCAGATTTTACGGAAACTGTCCACGGGCTATCTATGATGAAACAGAATGATAAATTGAATTCAGTACAGACTGTGTTTAAGAACATGCAAAAACAACATTTTCATACAGTCTTTCAGATTGAGAAACTTGTGTTGAACAAAATTGCAGTGCAAAACAAAGTGCATGAGTGAACAGCATTTTAAATCGTACTAAGTTTTCTTCCTCTTCTGATTGTTTGGGAATGTGGAAGCCATTATTTTGACTTCCTTTTTTTTGCATTTCCTTAGCTTTTTCTCTTTTGGTTAGGAATGATTGTGTGTCATATTTCTCTATTGCTGCAAAATTAAGTGTGTCTAACCTGCATGCTATCACACATGATTTCCAAACAGCAAGAAGATGTACTTTTTTTCGGGGAGTACTGGAATATACAGTAACCTTTAAAACAATTTTCAGTATCCGTTCCTATTTTTATATCAGTTCAAATGACATAGATTAGTCTGCTTATTATTTACTTTGGTTTTAATTATAAAAAATTTAATTAATGACAGAAAAACTGCTTTTGTTTTGTAGGCAGCGGTATCCTGTAGTTTGGGATCAGTCTTCAGGCAATATTCAGTAATGTCCCTGGACCAATGTTTGAATAATTCAGGGAGTATTATGTGTTGTTGTAATAGACACAGCTTGCATTTGACCCCACTATTAAAGCACGTAACTAGATAGATGTGCCATTGAGATGGCTTTCATAGAAAATCTTCTTGTAAGCTTTAACTATAACATGACGTTCCCAAGCTGCATCTGTTTCCCATCATCTGTTTATGTTTGCTGTCTCCAGGATTTAATTTATTACTCAAATTAGCTTGGGCATCACAAACTTTGAAAATTTATTCAAAACAATTCCTCCAGCACATCGCAAAGCAATATAGGCACTTCGGACCATGTGATTTACTTTTCTCCCTTTTTTCAGTATTTTCCAAATCCCACCAAATATTGTCTTCACACTGTTCTGTAGCCCAATCATCCTCGCCCTGTCAGTGCATAATATTTTTGTGTGTTTTATGATGTAATCTTCTAGTTTGTGGTCTTGTCTCCCAACTGACCCCACCAGGTCGAATTGTGCACATGGAAGACATGTCTATGCGTCACAAAGACAGGAAATCACTGCCTTTTTGAGCATTAGAAAATTTGTCATAAGGTTAATAAAAGGTTGATAGGATTTGGAGTTTGAGTCATGGGGGCCAGCATCTGTGGTGGTGAAGAAATTCAAATAGCAGCACAGTAAAAATGGCATTGGACCAAACCAAATATTACAAAATCGTATACTGTGCCACAAAATAAACTGATAAAGTCTAATGAACTGTTCACACCAGATAATATTTAATATTTTCAAGCATCCCTTTCCTTCTTGAAGAGAAGACTCTATTCTATTAAAGAACATAGAACATACAGCATGGAAACAGACCCTTCAGTCTTACCAGTCTACGTTAAACATAATTCCAAACTAAATTAGTCCCACCAGCCTGCTCCTGGCCCATATCCCTCCAAATCTTTCCTATTCATGTATCTATCCAAATGTCTTTTAAACATTGTAATTGTACCCATATCCAGCACTTTCTCAGGAGGTTAATTCCACAGAAGAACCACTCTCTGTAAAAACAAAACATTGCCCCACATCTTTTTTAAATCTCTCTCCTCTCACCTTACAAATGTGTTCCCTTGATCTTGAAATCCCCCATCCTAGGGAAGTGACAACTACCATTAACTCTATCTATACCTCATTATTTTATAAGCGTCTGTCAGGTCACCCCTCAATTCTTGCGCTCCAGTGAAAAACGTCCAAGCCTATCCAACCTTTCTTTATAACTCCAAACCTCCCATATCTGCCAACATCCTGGTAAATCTCCTCTGAACCCTCTCCAGCTTGATAATATCCTTCCTATAACTGGGCGACTAGAACTGAACACAATATTCCAGAAGAGACCTCACCCGTGTCCTGTATAACCTCAACATAAAGGATAATTTATACCCATCTTAGACTCTGAATGTACTCCTATCCTATAATCTTCATTTACAAAAGCTTGTGGAACTGAATGTGCTTCCATAAGCAACATTTTCACAGCTTCATAATGCTCCATGAAATATCGCTTGAGCGTCTGCGAGAACAGATCTAAACTTAAGATCAGTCAAAGAGATTGTTGTGTTATGTTTGTGTTTTTCTGATATTGTTATCACACAAGTTGAGTATTTCCACATCTGACGTTTCTTGCTCTACCTTTCTCCATCGTCTCTCTCCATATCTCACCTCTGGCCTGTTCCTCCATAAAATTAGCAACTTGTTCCTTGAGGTGTCCCATTCTGTCTATAAAAAAAGACAGCTGCTCCCTGGAGGGACATATATATAGCCTTTAAGATTAACACAATATATTTTCAAGTATTAAAGCTACATTTTATTAGTAATTGAAATTGTGTGAATTACATTTGGAGTAGTTACATAAGTTGGTATATTCGTAATGCCCAATTGCTAAGAATTTCTCCAGTTTAAATAAAGCTGTATTTCAAATATACATAACAACGCAACAGAAGGTACTGATGCAAAAGCCAGTCTGGGGAGAACATTGCAATTTCCAGTAATGTAGCACTTTCACATCTGGCTGTTTTTCAGTTCATCAGTTCCTGCAATAACAAGCAAAGATCTTGACCCTATTGACTTGGAGTTCTTTCACAAAGAAGGATTGGAAATTACAAGGAAGATTGACTTTGGTACCATCAGACAAGGAGAGAAAAAAGACTTGATGGTGTGGATTGAGTAAGTTAATGTGAAATAGAATGTTGAGTATCTTCAGGAAAACCACAAATAAACCTCAATATTACAGCTTGTATATACATTGTTGAATATGCTTTCATTTAGTCAGCATACAGTTTCCATACATTGGCTGTTTTTGTTTTACCTAAAATTATTTTCCTCTCTCAAGAATGTTTATAAGTTTCAATGTTATCTTGTTAACTTTGAAGCCTTTAGAGGGAAAAGTGGATTGGAAGCCCTTGGTTAATAGCACAGTTGGTGAAGCTCCACCCCAAGGGGTTCACGCTCTCCACCATCCTTGTCTAGGGCAGCTAGATACTTCACTAATCTCGACTGCATGTGCAACATTTAATCAATTGAATTTAACAGCTGAAATACAACCGCCAATCACAGTGTTAGGTGCTTTTTAAGAGTATATGTGCCATTTCTTTTGGTGCCAGATCAGTTATTAATTTTAAATCTGAGGTAGAGTGATTTTTGTTAATCGAAGGCATTGAGGGATATCTGCAAAGGAGACTGTGAAATAACTTTGCTTATCAAACATAATTTTATTGAATGGCAGAACAGGCACAACAGTCTAAATGGCCTGTTCCTATGTTCTTGCAGTGTACTATCGAATAAACAGTTGTATTTTAACAATAGCATTGAGGGTACAAAATCATGCAGGAAGTATTTGACCAAACTGAATTGAATGATATTGAGTCAGATTTGAGAAGTGCTGTCACTTGAGTCTGAAAACTTCTGGGCACCTTATTAAATGTGTGTGGTTTTCTAACTCTCAAAGTAATGGAGGGAGTGATGTAAGTTGTATTTGTATAATCGATGACCCTTTTTATTTATTTTATTTCTGTCATTTTCTGATTTCAGGAACAAAGGAAAGGAGGCACAAAGCCTTTTAAAGTATAAGCTGGCGGGATGGGAGAGAGACAATCAGTTCTTTATGACATCCCCCCAATTACTCACTGCCTTTGAAAATGGATCCAAACAACAGACCCACACTAAATTTGCATCCAACTGTAGAATGACTCAATCCCAGTCGTCATGTATGGCCCTTGGCTCTTTTCTGCCCAGAGAATCAGATCAGCAAGATTCTAAGCTTCCCAGTGTGACCTTTGATCAGAAAATTGTATCTTCACCTCCGGAAAGAACATCATCCATGCAAGGTGGTTCACTTAATTCACAAAGCACTCGAGACGATAAATTCCTGAATAATCTATCATCAGCCTCTGCAAATTGCATAACTCAGCTCAGTTGTCTGCAAACTCTTGATGATGCTCATGTAAAATGTGAAAAGGTGACGCACGACCTCAGCCCAAATGAAGAAATTGGTGAAAGTCTGCTGCAAATATTACCTGGTGGAAAAGCCTACATAAAACTCATGTGTGAAGCAAAGTAAGAGTTTTACTATTGAAAATTAATTGTCAACGAGAATATTGATGCACAAAACTATCTATTGTTTAAAAATAGCTAGATCAAACTTTAATTCTTCATTAATGCTTGAATTTCAATATATTTATGATCCCCAAAAAATGATGGCATAGAAATTGAAAGTCTCGGCTAATTTAGGGTGAATGTGAAAAATTCCTATTTTTCTTTCTGATTTTAAATGTATAAATCGCCCCAAAGTAGATCAGGAAATTCCTACTTTCTAGTTTGGTAATAGTTGACCAGTCTTTTTCCCGCATTGGTGGAACACAAACTGGGACATCAGTTACATGTTGCTGCTGAGCAGCTGCTGCTTGATAACACTGTGGATGACACCGTCCATCACTTTACTAATGATTGAGAGAAGACTGATGGGGTAGTAATTGGCCAGGTTGGATTTGTCCTGCTTTTTATGTACAGTACATACCTGGGCAATTTTTCATATTGTCAGGTAGATGCCAATGTTGTAACTCTACTGGAACAGCTTGGCTAGGAAATGACACAAGTTTTCAGTACTATTGTCGGAATGTTGTCAGGACCCATGGGCTTTGCTGTATCCCCAACTGTGTCGTGATATCACATGACATGAATCAAATTGGCTAAAGAGTGGTATCTGCAATGCTGGGGACCACTGGAGGAGGCGGAGTCAGATAATCTACTTAGCACTTGTGGCTGAAGATTGATGCAAATGCTTCAGCTTTACCTTTTCAACTGATGTGTTAGTCTCTTACATCATTAGGGATATTTGTGGAGCCGCCTCCTCCTATGAGTTGTTTAATTGTCCACCACCATTCATAACTGGATGTGGCAGGACGGCAGTGCTTAGATTTGCTCCATTGTTTGTGGGATCACTTAGTTCCTCTATGACTTGCTGCTTATGATGTTTGGCATGCAAATAGTTCTGTTTGGTAGTTTCACCTGCTTACTTTCATGTTTTGCTTCTGCTGCACTCTCCACTGTGAAGCAAGGTTGAAACCCTGCCTCAATGATAGTGGTTGTTTGGGGGAATATGCTGGGCCATGAGGTTGCACATGGTGCTGGAGTTCAATTCTGTTGCTGTTGATGGCCCACAGCACCTACTGTTGTCCAGTCTGAGTTGCTAGATTAGATTAGATTAGATTACATTACATTACATTACATTACATTACAGTGTGGAAACAGGCCCTTCGGCCCAACAAGTCCACACCGACCCTGCCGAAGCGCAACCCACCCATACCCCTACCTAAACTACAGGCAATTTAGCATGGCCAATTCACCTGACCTGCACATCTTTGGGCCGCGGGAGGAAACCGGAGCACCCGGAGGAAACCCACGCAGACACGGGGAGAACGTGCAAACTCCACACAGTCAGTCGCCTGAGGCCGGAATTGAACCCGGGTCTCAGGCACTGTGAGGCAGCAGTGCTAACCACTGTGCCACCGTGCCACCCACAGTTGCTAGATCCAGTTGCTTGTGTGTCCATTTCACCTCAGATTCTCTTGGGGAAACTAATGACATGGGATGGTTTTGAACTATTTTGTTATACTATTGATAGCACTTTTCGCAAAGTAATTGAAGTATGTGAGTTGTGGATGCAGGTTGGAATGTGCAATTTTAGCAAGCTGGGACATTCAGCAACAACAAGCTACAGTAACATTCCAGCTTTCATCTTCATAGACCTGTTGCAACAAGTAACTGAAAGGAACAGGAGGCTGGCACAAAGGGAGAGATTAGACCATGAGCCAAAAGTTAGTTTAAGTGACACTGTGAATTTTGTTTGAATAGTATTTATTTTTGCTTAAAATATGTAAATATTTGGGATGGCAGTTAGTTAAGCACAAGCAAGATAAACATCCAAGCATTGATGTCAGTATGTGGATTTTTTTTGTCGATTCTTCAGATACAATTTATTAAAGAATTTTTTAAAAATAAATTGGAACATGCTGTCATAAATAGAATATTTCCAATACTTGATTGTCATCATCTTTTAGGTGTGTATATAGCAATGTAAAATTGGTGGAATACTTGGATTGCAAAACCCTTTAAAGATGTTCTCCATGTTCTGGCAGTGAGCTTACTGATCTTGATCAAATATCTTTCCAAAAGATTGCATGTTTGTTTTATCAATGTTGTGTATGTTATGTTGTGTGGCAAATATGGTGACCATGTTTCAAAATCCTGATGGAAAACAGTGCAATATAACAAGACTCATGTACCTGCTTCCCCACAGTTTGCAGTGTGGATGATATTTTAGTGTACTAACTTCTTTAAAAGGAAAAGTTGATTCAGATAGATGCAAATTGTCACAGTCTTAAGTTTCCCTTTGTCATGCAGTGTATAATTCAATTTCCAATAACTTCTGCATTTAGAGTGGCAAAAAAAAACTAGTATTTTTATTCAAATCTGAAATGTAATGGATTTCTATATTATAGACTTCACTGTGATGTGCATAAATTGTCATTGGAGAAAGAGTTGACATATGCCAGGATGGATTTTTAAAATAGCATTTATTTTATTTGAAATATGTATTGTTTTAAACAAATTGCAATAATTATACTTTTTTTACATTATTGTATTTTTGTTTTGCAGAAATCCTGGTCGTAATAAAGATTTTCTCTTGCTTTATTTTAATAATTTTATGATGGGATGTTATGTGGAGGTGGATGTAACAAGTGATGAGGAATATCTACTGGTACCAAGATCCAGCTATCACCCCATACAATCCAAATCCTTTCAATCAGATCAAAAAGAAACGAACTTCACAGTTGTGAGTGTGAGAAATCCTTCAAGGTATCATACATTTTTGATATGTTATGCCAGCAGATGTGGTATTGTCTTAATCAGAAGATTCAGTATTTTTAGTAACAAGAAAATGATGAGCAACATGTGATGAGAAAATTATGAAATCAGAGTAACTGTGCCTCCTACGGGATGTGGTTGTGTGGATTTGCATTTTTTTAAAAACTAAATCATGAGCTCATTGCTTAGAAATCGGGTGCGGAATTGAGTCTACCCAGTAACTGACTAATTGAAGTCTGAATTAAATATGTTATTGTTCTTTTGGAGGGTTGGTGTGGACCCGATGGGTAAAATGGCCTGTTTCCACATTGTAGGGATTCTGTGTTTATTTTCTAATGGCCAGGGTTTGATTCATCAGTAAATATAATGAATCTGCTTTCACACCTTTTGAGGTGCTGCATTAATATATCAATCCTACTGTGATAATTTATTTGTATTTGAGAAGAACAGATGAAATGGGAAATATAACTATATTTCGTACATGCTACTGCATCATTTTCCTTTGTTATACAATACAGTTACAGCAACATTATTAGCTTTGAAGTCTGTTTGCCTGTGTAACAATGGCTGGACGTTGTGAAGAACATAGAATTACTCTCGAGCTGACAAGGTCAAATTACACATTCCATAAAAGCAGTTGGGTGTGTCTCGTCTCCCAGATGCGCTAAACAGAATTCTGTTCCAATCTTCTTTCCTTGCAAAGAAATGTGGTTGAAATTATAGCTTTCTGGAACGATGTTTGTTAATGAACTTGAAAGTTTGAGCATGTCATATATTAAATATCATCAGTGGAATGATGGACTGTAGAAGTTCCTGATGAGAATCCTAAATCAGGGTGAGAAAAGTAACCAGAAGCAAGGCTTTTTAACTGATGTGGAAGGATGAATTAATCAAAATTAATCCCAAATTGGAACAAAGTTAAAACTAGGGATAATAGAGCAAAGAGTTTTTAAATGTAAATGTTACAGTTACGTCAACCAGTCTGTAAGATGGTAAGTGCTTAAAAAGGGCCAGGACTCAAACTGTCATAGGGCATTATTAAACTGAACGGCAGATGCAGAGGTAGTCTAGAAAAGCTGCTGAATGTGATCCTTTAGAGCTCCATCCAGTGGTGGAAGTGTGCAGCTACAGGTCTGACTATATACCTGTAACATCAGACAATATAGTGAGCAATGTTGATTTGATTTAATTTGTTACTGTCACATGTATCAAGATATAGTGAAAAGTATTGTTTTGCATGCCAACCAAACAATACCTTATACAGGTACACCAAGATAATATAACAGAATGCAGAATATACTGTTACAGCTACAGAGAAGGTGTGGTGAAAGATCAACTCTGATATATGAACGGTCTGTTTATAAGTCTGATAACAGCAAGGAAGAAAATGTTCTTGAATCTATTGAAATGTATTTTCAAACTTTTGTAACTTCTCCACAACAGAAGAGGGTGGAAGAGAGTATAACTAGGGTGAGAGGGGTCTTTGAGACCTGCTTTCTGGAGCGGGTAATGTAGATGGAGTCAGTGGAAGGGGAGTGGTTTTCATGATGGACTGGGCTGCATTTGCAACCTTCTAAATTTCTTGCAGTCTTGGGCAGAGCAGTTGCATATAAGCTGCGAAGCATCTGGATGGGATGCTTTCTATGGCGCATCAGTAAAAATTGGTAAGAGTCATTTGTGGACATGCCGAATTTCCTTAGCCTTCTGAGGAAGTAGAGGTGTTGTTGTGCTTTGTTGACTGAACGTTGATATGGGTGGACCAGTGTAGATTGTTGGTGATATTTGTTCCGAGGAGCTTGAAGCGTTCAACCACGTCCACCTCAGCACCATTGACACAAACAGAGCCATGTCCTCCACTCTGCTTCCTGAAGTCAATGACCAGCTCCTTGAATTTGCTGACATTCAGGAAGATATTGTTGTCCTAACACCATGCCACTAAGCGCTGTATCTCTTTCTTGTACTCTGTCGCGTCATTGTTTGAGATTCAATTCACTACAGTGGTGTCATCAGCAAATTTCTAAATAGAGTTAGAACTGAATTTACCAACATAGTCATGAATCTCTAAGGAGTGCAGTAAGGGGCTGAGTACTTTGTAAAAACTTTTTGTGTGCTCCTTCTCATCCCTATCTCTATAGCAATTCTCATCCTATTACCTGGTGTTAAAGGCACAAAGTCACATCTGTAGCTGTACACTTCAAAAGATCCCATTCAGCAGCTTTTCCAAACTGCCCCTGTGCAATACCTACTCTTCTGATAAGTTTAATAATACTCTTTAACATTTATTCTCCTGGCCCTTTTTAAGCACTTACCATTTTATAGATTAGTTACAAGTAGGATTAAAATCTACTTTCAAGTAAAAAACAGCCAGATTCGCCACTTGGTGAATTTAATGAAAAGGTTAAATGTCTGCTTGATTTGCCTTCAGTTCAGATTGTATAGTCAATGCAAAGTACTTAGAGGTTTTGAACAACAGCACGTCTAACTTTGTTAATATTCTGTCTAGACTGGCCAGACGGCGCATACCTAGCTTTCTTCCACAGTATGCTGTGCCTGAGAGATTAAAAGAGTGCATTGAAAGGGATGCAGATATCCTGACCATTCAGCCAAATCTTTCAGAGGTTAGTAATTTATTTGTATCCAGTTCTTTTTTTTTAATCTCTGCTTAAAGTGAATGTTTGTTTTGTTTTTTTTTTAAAGACTCTGAGCATGTCAAAATATAAAGATCATTTTTCAACACTTCTGTGGCTGGAAGAGATCAAAGCCAAGATGGAGATGAGAGAATTTAATATTCCCAACGTGACCTTGAGAAAGAAAGGGGACTTCCTTATTCTGGAGGTGCCAGGGTTGGTTGAAGGCCGGCCGTCGGTATCTGTTGGTTAGTTGGACGTAAAATTCATTTACAGACTCTCTGCGGGCTAAGATTTGAACAGTTGCCCTGTGTTTGAAAGGACATTTTGCGTATTCACCACAGTTACCTCAATCTCAGCTTTTGAAACTCTATTTCTATTAGATATCAGGGTCAATTTAAGTTTCTAGCTCAATAATTCATTCATGAATATGATGCCAAATGGTGTGGCCACAAAACTAATTTTGCAGCATCCTGTGAGGTATGTTAAATATAGCTGTATTGATTCAGTTCCATAAAACTGCCATTATGAAGTTTGAAGCACAGTTGTTGGTTTTAAACAAAAAGCACAATAGCAAGTTAAAAGAGAGCTACTGACTAAAGTGTCAGGAACAGGATGCAGATATTCTGCTGAAGAAAGACAAGTACAAATCCAGCATTTTAAACCTAAAAATGAATTGATGCAAGTAAGAACTGAAAGAACTGCAGATGCTATGCATCAGAAACAGAAGTTGCTGGAAAAGCTCAGCAGGTCTGGCAGCATCTGTGAAGAGAAATCAGAGTCTGGTTCAGGTTTGGTGACCCTCTAACTACTGGTAGCTAGGCAAATATCGGTTTGAATGCAGAAGATAGGGTGGAGGGAGGGGGTAAGGAGTAAACAAAAGGTGGAGAATGGCTATTAAATCTACCTACAAAAGCAGAAGAGTACTCAAAGGAAACTGGAATTGGGAAGGAGTACCAATGAGAAGTAATATTTAAAAGGAAAACCAGAGATAGCAAGCAAGGCTGATCAGGATGGGAGAAGTATGGTTTTAGTCATATTTGGAATGTTATTGTGTACAAATGAAAAAGCCACATACCGTTTTCTGTTAATCAGCATTCTTACGACCTTCTAGAAAAAAAGGTATTCACATAGTACATCACCAAAAATATCCTAAGTAAAATTCAAACTTTGTTATTTGGAATCACAGTCTGAGACAAGCTGGTGGAAATATTTAAAGCTAGTAGCTATCCGGGTTTATGTAGTGTTTGTCCCAAAGTGCTGAGAAAGATTTGTATGGGTTTATCAGACATTCAGTATCATTGAGGGGACCCATGAGAGAGGGAGAAACAAGAGCTTTGGTATTTATATAATGCCTTACACCATGTCCCAAAATGCATCCTGGCCGTGAAGTACTTTCGAAGTATGGTCATTGTGGTAATGTAAGAAATGGCAGCTAACTTGCACAGAGCAAGTTCTCAAAGCGCCAACACACTGGGAGAACTCAGTGATTTTTGTATCATTTGGATTTTTTTTTTGTTCACCTAATCATTTGAACAATGACTTCTTCATCAATAAAGCAGTTCCTTGTCAAACTAGTTTAGAAAGTTATGCTGTTAGTGACTCTGGGGGAAATAACGTGTCTTGTTATTTGCAATTAGTGGTAAGGCCTCTTATTGATATAGAAAGGAGATTAAAGTTGAAGTGTGGCTCCAGTATAGCTCGTGCAATTATCTGCTGAGCAAAAGGAAATGCCCCACAATTACCGTTTGAAAGCAATACTGTATTCCATTGCTGATAACATGAAAATATACAGATAACACAATTTGTGTGTTATTACAGTGAAAATGTTGAATTCACCAATACTTTGAAATAAACAATATAAATAACACAGCAAAACAGAAATGTAGTGTCAAAAATTTAAATAGCTTGAAACAGCATAACCTGTAATTTTCAACTGAACTCTCATTCAGGTTGTGTTTTATGTTCAAGGTTATATCCTTGAGGCAAATCGTTTGGGGATGAGAAAGAAACTTGACTGATTCTTTCTCCAGTTATTGACATGAAGGGTACATCAAATCATTGGTGAATGGAAAGTGGATTTTTGAAACGCTGTTATTTGGACAAATGCCTTAATATTTATTAACTTTTTAAAAATTTTTTGAAATTTATTTTCTTTGCCATTAGGTGACCGAATCATATTAAAGAATTCATGTTATACAGAATCTGAAGTACGATATTCTGGCTTTGTACTGGAGGTAAGTAGGCTTCACCTGACTCTGGGCTAACAATATTCTAGGAAATGTGCAGATCCTAATTCAGTTTAGTATTTAAACATTCCACTTTCTTACCCAACTGCGTACAATGCATTTAAAACAAAATTCTCAGCTACAACTATATGACGGAAATTATGGCATTATGGAAATTTTAAAAGGATTTTATTGCATCAATATCGTAGAATCATAGAAATCATACAGTGTGAAAACAGGCTATTTGGCCTAACAAGTCCACACCGACCCTCCATAGAGTATCCCAGCCAGACCCTTTGCCCTATTCTATTACTCTACATTTCCCCTGACTAATGCACCTAACCTATACATCTGTGAACACTATGGGTAATTTAGCATGGCCAGTTCACCTGACCTGCACATCTTTGGACTGTGGGAAGAAACCAGAGCACCTGGAGGAAACCCACACAGACACTGGGAGAATGTGCAAACTCCACACAGCCAGTCACCCGAGACTGGAATTGAACCCAGGTCCCTGGCATTGTGAGGCAGCAGGGTTAACCACTGAGCCACTGTGCCACCTAATATTCAAATATTTGTGTTAA
This sequence comes from Chiloscyllium plagiosum, assembly GCF_004010195.1. Classification (NCBI taxonomy): domain Eukaryota; kingdom Metazoa; phylum Chordata; class Chondrichthyes; order Orectolobiformes; family Hemiscylliidae; genus Chiloscyllium; species Chiloscyllium plagiosum. The sequence goes on from NC_057732.1 coordinate 27,450,031, forward strand.
TTTAGAAGAAAAATCAGTTGTTACCTCTCAATGTTCACCCTTGCACTAATGGCTGGATCTCTTAAACATTTTGTCCCAGTTGATATTACATTTTCTATTCACACTAAGTTCAGAGAAATGGAGTTCTAACAGGGATCGGCAATGGGCTAACTGAGTGTGTGTGAATTCACTACATCTGTCCTTGTGTTCTTGCTGTGTTCTTATTAATTTTGATAGGATGTTTCCAATGATGTCCACTTGGGGTCAGGAAATAAGCTTCTCTGGCTTAAAGGGGGCATCTCTTAATTAAATGTTAGGGGCAACACCATGGCTCAGTGGTTAGCACTGCTGCCTCACTGAGGGACCGGGGTTTGATTCTAGCCTCGGGCGACTATGTGCACACATTCTCCTCTTATCTGCAAGGGTTTCATCCCTCAGTCCAGAGATGTGCAGGTTAGCTGGATTGGCAACTCTAAGTTGCCCACAGTGTCCAGGGATATGCAGGCTAGGTCGATTAGCCATGAGATATACAGGGTAAGGGTCAAGATGAGAGTGGTGCTGGAAAAGCATAGCAGGTTAGGCAACTTCTGAGGAACAGGAAAATCGATGTTTTGGACAAAATCGATGCTTTTGTCTGAAACATCAATTTTTCCTGCTCTTCGGATGCTGCCTGACCTGCTGTGCTTTTCCAGCATCACTCTCATCCTGACTCTAATCTCCAGAATCTGCAGTGCCCACTTCTGCCTATATACAGGGTATGTGGGTGGGTCTGGTAGGGATGCTTTTGGTAGGGGGGGGGGGGGGGGAAGGTGATATCTGTGTGGGATCCATGGGCCAAATCGACTCCTTTTACACTGGGGATTCTATATAAATGTGAATTATCTCATGGTTACTGTGCTTGCCTTTACAAATTTCTCACCTACTCTCCCTCTGAACCTGCTGACTTGTGCTAAAATGTAGTGTTTTATATTTAACAAATTCTTGGTAAGTAAATATGTTTGTTCAGAGCATTACAATTCCAGAGACAGAAAGAGGCCGTTTAGCGCGTTTGAGCTGTTCTGCCAGATGATGAGATGTTCACTTATCTGTGACGTAACTCCATTATGCTACTGTTGCTCTTCTATCTTATCCCTGATTTTTAAATTTATCATTAGTGTAGAGGTTGCTAGTTAGAAAGAGTTCCAAAGTTCTTTCACCCTTTCTGTGTAGAAATGTTTGCTAATATCAATCTTAAAGGTCTGTCTCTAGTTTTTAGACTCCTCCCTAACCCAAGATTTCTCAACCAGCAGGATACCTCCCATGTATCTAGTCTATATATTCCTCTAATATCTTGAAAAATTTGATCATATCAGTTCTTAATCTTCTAAATTCCAGGGAATACAGCCCTAGTTTGTATAATCTCTCTGTAATTTAACCCTTGGAGTATATCTGTTATTCTGGTTAGTCCATGCTACCCTTGTTAGGATGGTAATTTAAAGTCCTCTACTTTGATGGTCAGACAAAAGGAAAAAAAGCAGTGAAACTTGGAAATGACGAAACTGGTCTGAACTTGTCTTGATTCTTCAATGTGGGACTCTAGCATGGTCCTGTGCTGTAGCTTCCAAGTTTTACTGTTTTATTTTCCTGTAAGCAAGACTTTGTAGAGCTGAAGGGTGACTTCTAATCATCCAGATTTAAGGGCCAACATTCCTTTAGCCTGTTTTTAATTACTTGTTGTCTCCATTCAAAGCATTTTAGTAGATGTATGTAACTGAACCTTCATGTTCTTGTGTACCTCCACTGCTTCTAGCCTTGCCAAATTTATAAAGTCTCCTGTTCTAACAAGTCCAAATTGAATGACCTCTCATTTCTCTCGATTGAAATCCATTGGCCAGTGTTTTGCCCATTCATGCAAATTTACAAGGAGATACTGATGGATTTTATACTGCTTATGATGCTGCATGTTTTTGTGCCATCAATGAATGTAGTTGTGTGACTTTCGAGTCCACTTCTCATGTCTGAAATAAATATGCTGAACAGAAGAGGACCCACTACAGATACATGGTACATCAGTCTTCATATCCAATTGTTCAGATTTCCTCCTTGCTATCACTCTCTCTGTTTCATGCTGATCAGCCAATTTTCCAAGCAGATCACTAATTAGCCTTCAATCTCATAGGCTTCAGCTTTTCATGAACTGTCTCTTCCAAGGAACGTCATCAGATGAATTCTGGAAATCCATAATGATTCCATCTCCGTAACTTTAGTTACCTCTCTTCAATATGGATCACAACTTTAGCCTTTTTTATTTGTTCCTTTAAATAATTTGAATACAATGAAGGGAAACTTAGCAAGCCAAGTTATATTCTTTATAGTTTCCACAAAGTATTCCAATCCTTGCAGTGTCTACTGGGCATCACATATATCACACATCAACCATTAGAGTTAGTGAGTATGGACAAGGCCACAGAAGACAGTTAGGCGGTCAGTGTGGCTTCATACCCTCCTGGGCAATTTCCATCCTCGACCTAGCAGATACACAGAAACTACATTAATGCTGCAGTTGAGGTCCTTTACTTCAGCATGGCTTTGTCAGATCTCTGTGACTCTATAATTTATGTATTCCAAAGCTCTTTGTAATTTTGCCTTTGCTGCTTTGGATATTAAAAAAATGTTAATCTTTCTGTACTTAAAGTAAACACATTTTCCCTCTGATCTCCTGGTGCAGGTGTATGAAGATGAGCTTGTACTGAAGTTTAATTCTTCATTTCAGCAAGCCTATGGAGGGGAGCCTATGGATGTGGAGTTTACATATAACAGGTAAAACTACTAATGCATAGTAGTTGCATCTTGAAAAACCAATTCTGTGGAAAAAGAAACTCACGTTAAAGTAGAAATTGAGGACACAGGAATTCACTTAACAAAATTAGTTGGTACAGCCTATGAATTGATTTATATTGATTTGGAACATTTTATGTTTCAGAACCTCTACTCGGAGATGCCTGTTTGCTGTGGAACAAGCTATTCATCTTGGTGAACAAGGTATTAATAACTTCTAATCCCACTGTTTCTCGAGTGTCAAAGGAGGAATTGTGGGGGGAGTTCTCCTCCAAAATATAGAAGTAACCTTTTTTTGTTTTGTACTTGAAGTTTAAAAGACTGTTAAATATTATAAAATTTCACATAAATTAGCCAAAACTGACATCACACAGCAAGCTAATTTACTCTGTTTTTTTGTTATATTCATTTATGCCTGTATCATAATATTATTAATGATGTTGAGAAAGAAAAGAAGTTATGGCTTCTCAACCATTCACCAGGATTCAGCTTACTGTGAAATTACAGATTATTGTGAAGTTTCTTGGATTCTTTGAGAAGATAACTCATTTCATGTGGGAGGGATGCCTACTATTGGGCAAACTATTTATAAACATATATAATTGGAGTGTGTAACAAAGGCAATACAATAATTGTGGGGACTCCTAAACCTTAGACTGGAGTTAGGCACCTGGAACATGAAGTTGTTGAACCAGTTGGTGATAAAGCTATTTTCTGTTTTTGCAATGGGGCAGAGTTAATTAGTAATCTTGGTTGTAAAAAAAAAGCAGCAGGGGAGAAAGTGATCATATCTTAATTGAATTTCATTTTAACTTTGGAGGCAACATAATGTGGTCACCATCAAAAATCTTAAATTTAAGCAAAGCTAATTACACCGGTATGAATTGAGAATTGACAAAGGTGGATTGGTTAAATAGAATAGAAAGTATGGTGATAAATATGAAAATGTTTGAAGAAATGACTCAAAGTATTCAACAAGATAAATTTCATTGGAAAAACAAACACTTAGCAGGAAAGGTCCATCCGTGGTCCAACTCTGGAAAATAAAGTCTTTTTATTGGATTAAAAGAAGAAGCATCACAGGTGACAACGAATAACTAAGCTGGAGACTAGCGAAGAGCCACCAAAACGTTGTTAAAAGGGATAAAATTAGAATATGAAGTATTCTAAAAGTAGAGGTGGAAGCTGTAGCCAGACATTGGCGCCTTGGAGGCAGAGATAAGAGCGATTATCATGGGGAATGAGGAAATGGCAAAGATATTGAACAAATATTTTGTGTTTGCCTTCACACTAGAAAACACAAATTACATACCAGAAATAGAAATTAACCATGGGGCTAAAATAAGTGAGAAATTTGAAATAATTAATGTTAGCAGAGAAGTGTTGCAGAAACTTAGTGTTGCAGAAATATCTGACAAATTTCCAAGACCCAGGATTCCAAAACAGCTGCAGAGGTTGCAGATGAGCTGATTATAGCTTTTCAAAAGTTTCTAAATTCGTGGACTGCTAACGTAAATTGGAAGTTAGTAAATATAACTGCTTTACAAAAAAAGTGAGTAGAGAAAACCACAGACAGGTTAGTCTGACATCCGTCATTAGGAACATTCTGGAAGCTCTTTTGAAAGTTTTGCTAGTACACTTAAAACATTATAGAATGACCAAGTCAACACAGATTTATGAAAGAAAAATCTTTCTGACAAATGAATCTTTTGAGGAGAGCTGGTAAGGAGAATTGCTTTCACCTAGAGACGGGCACATGAGATCAGAGGTAATATATTAATATTCATAAAGAATTGGTTATTGGATGTGAAGCAGGAAGGATAAATGGGACATTTTAAACTTGTCAGACTGTAACTAGAATACAGCATGGTGTCAATCAATGTAAATGACTTAAATGACAAGACTGAAAATATCTAATTTTGATATAAAGCTAAGTGATAATGATAACTATGAGAAGGACAGAGGTTTCTAGAGTTGTAGACAGGTTAAGTGAGTGTGCAACAAGATTGTGAGTGGATATAATGTGAGGAAGTGAAGAGTTTGTCACTTTGTTAGTGAGAGTAGAAAAGCAGAATACTTTTTTAAAGAGGGGTGCAAGTTTGTAAATGTTGATGTTCAGATGGACTCAGGTACACTTCTACAAGCATTATATTTAGAATATAAACATGATTAGAAATTAGGAAAACAAATGGCATATTGGTCTCAATTGCAAGGGGATTGAAGTACATAGTGTGTAATAAGGAAATGTTGTTATGGTTATATCAGGTTTCACTGAGGCAAGACCTGGAGTACCATGTATAGTTTTAATCTCCCTATTTCAAAAAGGATATCCTTACATTGGAGGTGGTCAGTTAACAGTTCATGAGGATGAATGAATTAGACCCATTCTCACTCTGTAAATTAGAATGAGAGATGATCTCATTGAAATATGCACGATTCTGAAGGAGCTTGACAAGGTAGTCTCCGATCCTCTGAAATCCCCTGGCTGGGAATCTAGAAAAAGTGGGAGGGGAGATTCTTGGGATAAGGATTAGAGTTAGGACTCATCTCCTTAGGACTGAGATGAAGAGCATTGATTTCATTTAAATAGTTATGAATCTATGGAATACTGTACTCCAAAGAGTTGTTGATGCTCCATTGTTGAATATATGTATGGCTGAGTAGACAAATGTTTTGGTCTATGGAAATTGGAGGTTATGGAAGTGGAGACTGATGATCATCAATGAATGTATTAAATGGTAGAGCAGACTGAACTCTGTGTGGTCTACCCCTGCTCCTATTTCTTATGTTGTTTTTCATGGAAATAAATCTATTTCTAAGCAAGCATTGAATGAATTCTTTGTTTAGTGTTATAAAAATGATCTGCATTTTCATTCAATGCAATAAAATAAAACTACAAGGAAAATGCTGAGAGGTTAACTTTAACAGTTCTATAGCAGCACAAGTTTGAGAAACTAAACCAATCAGCATTCTTCAAGCCCACGCCACATATGGAAGCGTTAACTTGTTTATATTAGGCACATACAGTTTAAACAACAAGGCAGTATAAGGAAGCAAAGTTTTACTGTTCATGATGGCTGGCAAATTCAGGCAGCTCAATTCATATTTTAACAGGATAGATACTAAAGGAAAATCAGTCACCTTGAAATAATCATAGCAATAGAATTTAGAAATAGAAATGCTAAGCATAATAGACTCAATTTTGATCCTTTGGGTGAAGGAAGGAAACAATGAATGCAAGTTAGAATTTTGCTGGAGAATGATTTGTAATCTGAAGATATTCATAGGGAAGAATTAAGGAATAGGGTTTTTAATATGGGTAACTTGGCAATATATCTTTGTTTCAGGAAATGTGAAATCAATGGGTGTCTAAAAGATTGAGAAAGTAAATATTGACTCCGTTGCTAATAGCTTCAATTAGATTCTGACATTATCAAGTGTGTTTAATTAGAACTTGAAACGAGTTTTTTGTTTAAAAGACATTGTAGATTGTTGGTGAGGTTGCAAATTGTCAGCGTTTTATACACTCTACATTCAAATATTTTAAACTTGGTTTAGAATCTATGAATCATAATGTGAGGTCAGTCTCTTGAGTTATGGGAGATTGTCAAAGCTGAATTTGCATTTAGAGAAAATATCCAGAGTTTTAAATGAGAAATATACATAGCATGTGAATTGTGTCATGTAGGATAAGTATCTGATGAACAAATCGCATTGCTGGAAATGGTTCTATATTTTTCTCCAACTAGATAATAGGCATGTGTAATTGATTTTGGAAAGTGCTGTATTTTATGGAAAATGAGGTTGACCAGTTTTTCAAAAGAACGATGTTTAAGAATGTTATACGTAGTTGAGTGAAATTTCATTGCATACAATAGTTCTTGTGTCAGGACTTTGGAGAATATGTTGAATGAAGGAAGGCATAGGGTTGAGTTGATACCATGGTGTTTCACTTGAGCACCTTGTGAGGTTGGGGGAGTAACTGTAATCCTTGGAAAGTTGGATAAATCTGTCCCACTGTAAAACAATAATAAAATTTTTAATTATTAGTTCAATCAGTAATATCCCTTTTATTCATCCAGTTTTGTTTCCAGAGAATGTTGCAGTAAAACCTCCACAGACAATTACTACATGGGATGATATTTACACAGTTGTGACAAATGAAAAAAACAATTGCTGCAGATTGCAAGGCCAGACTAACAAAGTAAGAATGCTTTCAGGATTTTAAAAATGTTTAAAGATTTTCTTAAGAAGTTAAAAACTGTTTTACATTAGTGTGTGTTAAAGATTTCTTGAATTATACCATAAGTACTTTGTCAACTGTACTTGCACGTTGGTCTGGTCTCACCTAAGTGTACAAACTGAGCTTTTTCTCTTTCGTGTAAAGGTTGTATTAAGCCAGACATAAGAAAGCAGTGAATTCAGTATTTTTGATTTCTGTCACTAAAATAAAATTTACCCCTCAGATATTTTTAGTAAAGAGCCCTGTTTCAAATGAGCCTTGGGAGCTGATGGTGTAAATAATGATCTCCCTGACTCTGTCAGCACTCCTCATTGTACCTTCATTTTCCCTCTGACTGAGAGACCTGGCCCACTCTGCATGTATGCAGCCGCACTCCACTTGCACCCCTTAGCAGCATCAAGGCCTCCTCTGGTGATCACTTTTTCACAATTTTGCAGACTCTCGTTTGAAAAGCACCGATTTGGAGCAATACCTGTGTGATCGCTGGCAATGTAGAAAAGGCAGTCAAAATCCTTCAGATTGTGAATTTTGAGTCTTGGCTTGAGCTGAATTCATTTTTCGTCTTAATTCATTAATTCATCCTGACTTGAACAAAAATGTTTTTATGAGCATTTTCCATTTCCGATTTTAATTGCTGCAAGGGGAGAGATATTTCATTTTCTTTCCTTTATCACGTTGAGAACTTACTCTGGAATTTTTTTTGTATGTAATAGGTAATGATGGCCTCAGCAGGTAAAATTTGCTTGGAGAGTTAGTAATGGAATGAAACCAATGCTTAATATGCAGGAGGTCCACCTAGTCATTTATCCATAATTTTTGCTAATATTATCCAATTAAACAACATGTTAAGGAAGAAACATGGAGGTCAATTTTTTTTTAATTAAAACAAAGTGGAGCAATTCTGGCTTTAGTGTGAAGTATTAAATATTATTGTTTAAACATTATTCACAGTTTACTACACACATGCTCAAAATAGCATTGCAGTAAATGGAAAATGCATTATTTCGGGCTCCGCTATACTTTTTTAAACTAGGTTTAACATTAGATATTTTTGAGGCTTCAGGTATTTTCTATTGAATGGTCAGTTGAGAAGTGTAGTATGTAAATCTGTTTCTAATATATCTTTTATTCACTCGCTGTGACATTGTATTCCTGTACTGTTTTAGGAAAAGGATGTGTCTACGAAATTAAATAGTTCCTGTACAGGTAAGAAGAGCTGTTGCCAAGATGGTGAAAACAAAGTTATGAAGGGAAGGACAACTGAAATGATGTGTACATCTGAAGGATTGTCAGTTGCTGCACACAATGGTGATGGTGAGTGCAAATCACAGTCTTGGATGTGACAGACCAGTAATTATGAAATTCATTTGTGTTGAATACAGAGGTAAAACATTTACAGTTTGATTTGTAATCCAAAGTTACTGTGTTTCTGACTAGGATATTATTACTGTTATTATCTCATTATTACACTTGCTGCAACATAGACAGTATCCAGTCCAGATAGGAAATTGGAAAGCTGGCTGATCTATCTTTGAGATTTTCTTTTAAAATGTAGGCCATATGATTCTACACAGGAGGTCAACATTCAATTTTGCAGCTGATTTTGGAAAATCATACTGCAATTAGAATCCCTCAGTGTTTAAACGGGCCCTTCAGCCCAACAAGTCCACACCGACTCTCCGAAGAGTAACCCATCTGGACCCATTCCCCTACCCTATATTTACCTCTGACTAATGCACCTGGCCTACGCACCCCTGAACACTATGGACAACTTACCATGGCCAATTCACCTAATCTGCACATCTTTGGATTGTAGGAGGCAACTGGAGCACCAGGTGGAATCCCACGCAGACATGGGGAATCGAACCTGGGTTGCTGGTGCTATGAGGCAGCAGTGCTAACCACTGAGTCACTGTGCCGCCCTATTAGCTCAGTGTTTTAAGGACTGTGTTTTGGCTGTTTTCAGCACCTTCCCCCTGGCCCCAGCATTGTAATGTATTACATTTCCAAACAAGAGAAAGGAATCCGAGCAGCTTTCTTCATCTTCTGCACATACCTGTCCCAATTTAAGTTTAAAGAAACTTGAAAGGGTTCAGAAAAGAATTACAAGGATGTTCCCAGGGTTGGAGGATTTGAGCTATAGGGAGAGGTTGAATAGGCTAGGGCTGTTTTCCCTGGAGTGTCGGAGCCTGAGGGGAGATCTTTTAGAGGTTTATAAAATCATGAGGGGCATGGATAGGATAAATAGACAAAGTCTTTTACCTGGGGTGGGGGAGTACAGAACTAGAGGTTTAGGGTGAGAGGGGAAAGATTAAAAAAGAGACATAAGGGGCAATGTTTTTCAGTCAGAGGGTGGTATGTATACGGAGGAAGTGGCAGAGGCTAGTACAATTGCAACATTTAAAAGGCACCTGGATGGGTATATGAATAGGAAGGGTTTAGAGGGAAATTGGCCAGGTGCTGGCAGGTGGGGCTAGATTGGGTTGGGATATCTGGTCGGCATGGATGAGTTGGACTGAGGCGTCTGTTTCCCTGCTGTACATCTCTATGACTCTGTGAACTTCATAAAAAACGGTTAATTCAGTCGACGCTAGGCATTACGATTTTAATGCCACCTGCATTTAATTTTCTTGTGAGTTATGCTAACCCATTTTAACACTTTCTAGTCAGACATTTAAACTGTAACACTACCTCCAATTTCATCCATCATAATATAGGAGGAAATTATACAGGAAAACAATCCAATGGGCAAGAACGTACTTTCTTTAACTCACTTCTGAATGACTATCAAAAGTCTGCAGTCAAGAGGATACTTCGTGGTGAATGCAGACCAATACCATATATTGTATTTGGACCTCCTGGCACTGGAAAAACAGTCACTATCCTCGAAGCAATCTTGCAGGTATTTCATTTTTGGTATTTATAGGAATTAGCATAATTTACAATTGCACTGGCTGGCTGGTGGCAGAGGAAGTGGTGGAGGCTAGTACAATTGCAACATTTAAAAGGCACCTGGATGGGTATATGAATAGGAAGGGTTTGGAGGGAAATTGGCCAGGTGCTGGCAGGTGGGGCTAGATTGGGTTGGGATATCTGGTCGGCATGGATGAGTTGGACTGAGGAGTCTGTTTCCCTGCTGTACATCTCTATGACTCTATGAACTTCATAAAAAACGGTTCTGGTGATTCACATAGTGTGAATGGATTTGCCCTGTAGTTAAAACAAGTTAATGATCTGTTTTAACAAGGGCACCAGCACAGTTGTATATTTTCTGATTTCATTTTCTTGAATTGGCCTACTATGTCCTACTCTGCCTCCACTAAGATCAGCATTTTCTGTGGAGAAGTGTCTGAGTTTAGTTGCTCTTCTTCATCCCTCACTCCACAGCTAATATTGACAAGTCACTTCCTGAGGAACCATGAGTACCCATGTGCTGCCACAATATGAAAGGTCAACACATTCACTCTGTCAGGCCGGCCAAATTTAATAGTATTATTAAACTCAGGATTGTCAAGGAATGATACCATTTTAAGAAGTCCTTGTTAAGTCAGATTTACTTTATGACGTAAGCAAATTATCAATATATTTTAGAACTTAGTTCACTTAGCCAATTGTCATAACATTGATAAACAAATGTGATAAGGGCTGTGCATGAAGCTTTAGAATAGCAAATTGCTGTTTCAGCAGAAGATTAATTTTAGTTTATTTTATTGCCCAATGTGGAGCAAACTCGGTCTTCATACTGTAAAAGGTCTTTTGTTTCTGTTTAGATCCACTTTACTTTACCAGACAGTCGGATTTTGGCTTGCGCTCCATCCAACAGTGCTGCTGACCTACTGTGTTTACGTTTACATGAAAGCAATTTGTTGAAACAAGGAGACATGGTGCGAGTTAATGCCACTTGCAGACCTGCAGAGGTATGATATTTCGGTTTGGATAAAATCTTTAGGAAATAGCTAAATTTGCAGATTTGTACATATAACACAGAAAGGTAGAAAAATAAAAAATAAAAGGACATAAGGAGGCTGCAAGAGAGTATAGATAGATTAAGTGACTGAACAAAAATCTGGGAAAATATTTAATTGCCATTTTGGTAGGCAGAATGAAAAAGAAGCATTTTATCTAAATAGTGAGAGATTCAAGCTCTAGATGCAGAAGGTTCTGCGTGTTCTACTGTGTGAATTGCAAAGGGTTATTACCCAAGTATGGTAAGTAATTGGAATGCTAACAGAATGTTATAATTTATTGTGATGAGAATTGAACACCAAAGTAGGGGTTATGTTTCAGTTATGTAGGGTATTGGTGAATTCACTTATGTGTACAGTGTTGTTTTCCTTGTTTAAGAAAAGCTATAAATCCAAGATTTATTAGACTAATACCTAGAATGGATGGGTTAACTTGTGAAAAAATGTTGGACAGGCTATGCTTATGTCCACTGTAGCTTAGAATAGAAAGAGCAACTTAACTCATGATCTTGTATGTTTAGTGACTGAATGACTATGGAAAGGATGTTTACTGTTGTAGGAGAATCTAGAGCTATGGGTCCCAGTTTTAAAAAGATATGGGTTTATTTGTTTAAGACAGCTGAACAAACATTCAGAAGATTTTGGAACTCTTCAAAAGATTGTGCAAAGAATCTTTGAGTGTTTTTAAGATGGAGATAGAAAGTTCTTGATAAGCAAGGGGGTGAATGGATAATGAGGGTAGTAGGATTGGAGAGTAATCAGATCAGCCATGATCATATTGAATGGCAGAGCAGGCTTGAACAGCTGAAGTGTCGACTTTTGCTCCTAATTCATTTCTCGTGTGTAGGATCTTTTGTTATGGATGTATGTATATTTTTATTTCGAATTCCATCAAATTATTGACTTTAAAACTAACAAAATGAGGACAAGTATTCCATTGAGCCCATCAGTTAAAACCTTGGGCCATGTTTATGGCACAAATATTCTGATATATGGAATGATACTCTTTCAGGAAGGCCATCATAGTTTGTAAAATGTTTTAATTATACTTACTTTGTTTGTTTTCTTTTACAAAGATAAACTTGTGAATAAGACGAGGCTTTATTGATTCCATTTCCTATAATGCAGCAGGTAAACATTGTACGTCCAGTGGTACTGAGAGTTTACCATCAGGAAAGTTCCAGAATTCATCCCAAATTTGTAGCAAGTTCAGTAGTTTGTTAGCATCACTTGCTGACAGCACTTTATTGTAGATCAATGGTGACATTAAAATTGAATGTCCAGAACTAATTTCATACATGAAGAATGCCACATACATCCTTTGGATAGAGAGAGAATTCAAGAAGAGAAATTGCCATTTCAAAAGCCTGGTATTATTGGTACAAAATATACCTGGATTTATTAAGTAAATAAATTGCATATTTGATAATTAATGTCTAAATAATTGAGCTTGTGAATTTTTGGACAATATAGATTTGAACTTTTTAAGGTATTTATATTGACATTATTTTCCTTTATTTCATTTCGCAATTATGTTATATACTGGAATATTTGCTGTTTTTCCTTAAACTACATTCTGATTATTGATTCTACTGCTGATTATTTTATCAATATCCATGCTTTTAACAAAAAAAAAGTAGGAATAGAGATTCACAGCCCTCACCCCAACCTTTTTCAAAATAGCCAACACACAAAATTCTGTCCCTACAGTAAATAGCATTGCCTTATGGAAATGATGACCCATTTAGAGGATATAGAACATTGTAATATTTCCAATGCTTAAAAGTACATAAATAGAAATGAATCAGATAAATCTTGTAGAACCATGTTTTGCATTAATTAATACCACAAAAGGGATGTAAGGAACTTTCTGATTCTGCCTCTGTTTTTATTTTCCTGCCAGTACATCCCTGAAATTATACAATTGTACAGTAAAGATGGTGAAGATCTTTGGGATGCAGCACGCTGCAGAATAATAATAAGCACATGTAGTACAGCTGGATTATTTTACCAGATTGGATTAAGGTATACAGAAACATTAAGCCATCTGCTTTAGATTTCTATTTGTATTGTATTTGCATGAATTTATTCTACATGATACATTTTCCGTGCAGTGTTTATAAATCATTGTACGAATAAATGCAATCTGTTCCAGTTGAGGTGTTGCATTTTTGAAAATGCGTGCAGAGGGTGTACTGTAAAACTCATGTTTTACAGTATTGAATAGACTGGAGACTGAATCTTAGTTTATTTGGCTAAGTCCAAGCTCGGAGGTCTAATGATTCTCTCATTGTATTTCACCAAACTTGCTGTAGTAATTGTCTTCCTGGTCCCTATGGCATATCCTGTGTCCAATTTCCACTCCATCTTTCTACACACCCTTCCCAGAACAATGGTCCTGGAATAAAGTCCTATACTCAATATGCTCAGTTTGAAACTATTCAGTGGTCAGTACGGGACAGGCTATACATAAAGCGGATTTTAAATTGCTTATAAATAATCTTAAGAGCATTTGGGAATGGAGAATCCGAAGCTAGTGATATGCTAGAATCACATGTTTGGAAAATTGGATCACTGAAAGAAGTCGAAGTTCATTATCTCTGAAGGTCTCCCTTCCTGGAGGTTATAAGAACCATGACAACCTTCCAGAGTTCCTCATGCCAGCTTTATAAAGCAAGATAATAAAAGTTATCTGGGGCACTGTCATCCAATTTACATCCTTTGTGTTGTCCTGAAAGATTGATGAAGATTGAGTGGAATCTTAAGTCTAAGCTGGATAGCTATAATTATCTACTATTTTTGTTTTTACTTAATCAAAGGATTGGACACTTTACTCATGTTTTTGTTGATGAAGCTGGTCAAGCTAGTGAACCTGAATGTCTCATTCCAATGCTGCTCGTATCGGAGGAAGATGGACAGGTACCATGCAAAAGTAGAAAAAACAGATTTTTTTTATTTGTATTGAATAATTATTGCGTTCAGCCTTGAGCTTCTATTAGTATTTCATTAACTTGGCTTTTTTGCCACATGCAAATTTCCACTCTGGTCGTACTTCTCCCAAATGGCTTTCAGATAGGCATTGCAGAAAATGGGAAGTAAGTTGAAATTGATCACTACAGCAGGTAGTATATAGCTTGCTCTAAGTAGGTCTGTCAGAATCGTGAACAAGCTTGTACTGTTAGGTTGGAATTTAGGGGGATGAGTCGTGATTTGATCAAAGTTTTCAAAGTATTACAGTGAACAGATAAGGTAGGTAGGAGCTATTTACAAGGTTCGGAAATATGGATTAGGGGACATAACCTACAAATTATAGTCAGACCTTCAGGAGTGAAATTAGGGAATGCTTCTATAGACAAAACATTGTAGAAGTTGCATTAACCATCTAAAACAAGAGGAAATCTAGCAATGTTCCCTTGATATTCAATGACATTACCATTGCTATATCCTCTGCTTTCAACATGGGAGCGACCATTAACCAGAAACTGAACTGTACCAGGAGTACAAATATTATAGCCACAGGAGCAGGTTAGAGACTAGGAATTCTCACCATCTGATTCTTCAAAGCATGTCCACCAACTACAAGGCACAAGTCAGGAGTATGATGAAATAAATTCCCCTTGCCTGAATGTGTGAGCTTCAACAATACTCAAGCTCAACAACATGCAGGACCTACTTGATTGGCACCCTATCTGCTTTCAACACTACAACACTGGAACAGGCCCTTCAGCCCACCATTCCTGTACCTACCATGATGCCATTCTAAGCTAATACTATCTGCCTGCACGTGGTCAGTATTCCTCTGTTCCCTGCCTGTTCTTGTGTCTGTCTAAATACCTCTTAAATTTATCAATCATATCTGTTTCTACCACATATCTTGGCAGTGTGTTTCAGGCACTTTTGTGTCAGAAGACACATTTCCTCGCACACCTCCTTTCAACTTTTCCCCTCTCACCTTAAATTTATGCCCTCTAATATTTGACATTTCCACCCTGGGAAACAGCCTCTGATGGAGTTGCGAAAACAATCCCAAGTTTGTCCAACGTCTTCTTAAGTTAATGCACTCTAATCTCGGCAACATTCTGATAAGCTGCTTTTGCACTCTCTCCAAAGCCTCTACATCCTTCCTATAGTGTGGCAACCAGAACTGTGTACAGTACTTCAAATGTAACATAACCAAAGTCTTGTACAGCTGCAACATATATACCAACTGTTATATTCAATGCCCCAGCTGATGAAGGTAGACATAGTATAGGCTGTTTTTATCACCTTATCCACTTGTATTGCCACATCTTGGACCTCAAAATTCCTTTGTATATCAATGCTCCTAAGGGTCCTGCCATTTACTGTGTATTACCTAAACATTCACACTCTCCACTACTAAGTCATAGTGGCAACAATGTATACTATCTATGAGATGCACTGCACCAACTCACCAAGGCTTCTTTGACAGCATTATCCAAATCTGCAATAAAGATCTGATTGGGCAGTGTCAGCAAGGATTTGTAAATGGGAAATCACACTTGACACACTTTAATGTATGCTGCAGGAGTTTTGTTAGCAAATTCAAGCACGTGGGATAGGCAGTGATATATGGAAATAGATTAAGTTTTGGCTAACAAGAAAAATCTGAGTAAGAAGAAGCTAATGTTTCTTAAATGCTAAGAGATTAAAAAATGTAAATGTACAAAGGGACCTGGGTGGCCTCAGCGATACATCACTGAAGGCTCACGTGCAGCTGCTGCAAGATATTACATAGGCTAATAGCATTTAGCTGTAATTGTAAGAAGATTTGAATAAAGAAGTAACAAAGTCTTGCTTCAGTTATATAGAACCTTGATTAGACTGCACTTGAAGCAGTATGTGCATAGCTTAGCTCCCCTTACCTTAGGAAGGATATCATTGCTATTGAGAGAGTGCAGCAAAGGGTCACCAGACTGTGTATGAAGAGGGATTGGGGAAATCGGGACTGTGCTCTCGAGAGTTTTGAAGAATGAGAGATAATCTTATTGAAACCTGCCACATGCTTAAAGGTATAGACTGGTAAATGCAGGTAAAACTTTTCCCCAGTTGGGGAGTCTAGAACTAGAAGGAACAATTTCAAAATAAGGGGAAAGCCATTTAAGACTGAGATGAGGAGAAATTTCTTCACTCAATTGTGAACCTTGGAACTCTCGACTCCAGAGGGCTTGAGAGGAGTAGCCATTGAGTATGTGTAGAGAATTATAGATTTCTGAATACCCATGATGTAAAGAGATATGGTGATGGTGTGAGGAAAGGCACTGAATCATCGGATAAAATCATCTTAAAAAGGCCACAGGCTCAGCAAACTCAGATGCTGTATGACTGGCTGTGCTTTTCCAGCACCACTCTAATCTAGACACAGGCTCAGCAAGCTGAATGGTCTACTGTCCCTAACCTCTACTGATAAGAGAAACAAAGGCAGCAAATGCATGTGAGCATCATCACCTACAAGTTCCTTTCCCAGCCCCACAACATCCAGATTTGGAATTATGTTACTGTTCCTTCACAATTACTTTCACCTTGAATTTTGGCTCCCTTACCTGCTCCATTTCAACATCATTGCCCTGTACCTAATGAACTGCATTGGTTTAAGATGGCAGATCTGCATTACCACCTTGAGCAGTTAGGAATTGGTAATAAATGTTGCCTAACTCACACACCCCATATCCATGAATAAATTTTTACAAATAGTTAGTTTTGCATATATGCTGAAATCGTGTTGAATTGAAGTACAGACTCTAGGGCTAATTGGCCTGTTCCTGTTCCTATGTTCTAAAACGTCATAATGGATTGTTGCTTTAAAGCTGTTACTTTGCAGCATCATTTTCCAAGTTATTCATAATTTTGATTTGGCCACTTGCCTAAAATGAAAATGAACTATGAAATAATATCTAAAGTACAGTTAATCAACCATGAGTTTTTACCCCTTTCACTGCCCCCAAATCCCTGGTCCTCTTAAACAGAGTTCAGCTCCAATTTACTTTGTACACTCATGGACTTTGAGCCAAAATCCTTAGTTGTGATGTTTTAAATGGAATGTCATTCCATAGTGTCTTAATTGTTTTCTCCAGCTGTTACACCCACCCCCAACTCCCCAGCCAATAGATCTCTGAAACTTCAGTGAAGTTCACTTCACTTCAATTGTTTTCAATTTGCTAACACATTTAGAATTGGGATTTTGTTTTTCTTTGACCAACACAAACTAAGTTTTAGTTTTTGTTTTAGTTTTCCATACTTGAGGGAGTAGTGAATAAATGAGAGAAGGCTTCTGTAATTTGCAATGTGACCAGTTTGGTATCATATTTTATTATTAAACCTACAGATTGTGCTTGCTGGAGACCCAATGCAACTGGGACCAATAATAAAGTCGAGAATTGCTTCAGCTTATGGTCTGTCTGTTTCACTTTTGGAGCGATTAATGGCACGTCCTTCATACAGTAGAGATGAAAACTTTGCTGCATTTGGATCCTACAGTCCTCTTTTGGTGAGTTTAGTCTTTGTCTGCAGTAGCCAACTGCTAGAGTCATGTTGATCCATCTTCCATCTGTATGCACAGTGCAAAATGATTGGTTTCTGTTTCCATCATTTTGTACAGCTACTCCATTTTCATATCTAACTAAAGTATAATGTTACTCGTCATCAAGTGAAGGCTTTGAAAGTTTCTTTTCTGTTTGTATACATTAAGCAAATATCAGTGTTGAAGAGATTAGGGAATCTGCTGAAAAATTGATACTTGGCAATACAGATTATAGGAAACTGACAGAATTTCAAACAACAGAAGTCATTTGCTGTTAATAGAAACAGGCTTATTTTGATCTTAATTCACTTTTTGTATTATTTGCTTCTGATGATAGAGGAACCATGGGTTATGCTTTCAATTGGTGTTGGACAAAGTACTTTTTTAAAAAAAAGCAATTATACTTCAATTTTCTTTACAAGATGGGGCCTCACACTAGGATGGCTGAAGTTGATGCCCACAGAGGTATTTCAGTGTGATGTGTCTCCAAATGGAAACTCAACCTCTAGACAGACATCTAGATAACAATGCTGTACTGGTATGTAGAAAGAGGAGATCATTGGTTGAGGTAGTTAATTCAAGTAAATAGTTTCCTACAGAAAGGAAGCAACTATTTTAGGGCACCGTTTGGGGGGAGTTGCACATGTATCTGATTCTGTTTGCTCACAAGCAAATTGCAGAAGTTCCCAATTGAATGAAAACAAGAATACAAGAAGTATTAGTTGGTTTCAAGCAAAATGTAGACTTGCACTGTGGTATTTCAATATCATTAGAAAGTAATTTGTGAAAAAGATTGGTTTACAAACAAATCATCTCTTGCATTGAAAAATAACAATGTCAATATGATATCTTTGTAGGTAGGGTTACATTTTGTAGTAAATTCATGGCACTTTCAGCATAGTACATAATTAGGTTTCTCATGGCAAATTAGAATATAGGCTAGAAATGAGGGATCATAATTTCTGATGACAGCTATCTGAATGGATCCTGTGCTGCACTGCTGTCTGCAACAAAGCTAGAGGGACTGCACTTTACAGGGAAAGCTGAGGAGTATTCTGAACAAAAAAAATGTGCTGCAGCATAATCTTTAAGAAAGGAAATCCTGAATGTCACAGACTGATCACTTTAGAAGAAAGATCAAAGAAGGTGTTGAATCATGTCTAGGAAAGGACTTTGCTCTTCACCACCAGCAGGCAGTGGTTAGAGAAATGGAAAGCAGAATGCATGATTTAATTAATTTCTACCAAAATTACTCAACAATTAATATATTTCTCACTTTATTCCTGTCACTGTCTTGTTACTTGTCACCAATTTTCTAATATTAGGGCGGCACAGTGGCTCAGTGGTTAGCACTGTGCCTCACAGCACCTAGGACCCAGGTTTGATTCCACCCTCTAGTAACTGTGTGGAGTTTGCATGTTCTCCGTGTCTGTGTGGGTTTCCTCCGGGTGCTATTATTTCCTCCCACAATCCAAAGCTGTGCGGGTCAGGTGAATTGCCCATGCTAAATTGCCCGTAGTGTTCAGGGATGCACAGGGTTAGGTGCATGTGTAAGGGGTAAATGTAGGGGAATGGGTTTGGGTGGAATACTCTTCGGAGGGTCATTGTGGACTTGTTGGGCCGAGGGGCCTGTTTCCACATGGTAGGGATTCTAATTCTAATTTCCTGTATCTTTCAAAAGGCTAAGGCATTAATCATTTTGAGAGTTGAACAAAATAGAGAGTTATTCTAAAAAGAAAACTGACACAGGAATCACTAGACTCTGAGAACCTGTGCATTTCAATTCAGTAATTTGCAGATTATGTTACTATTATTTGCATGTGAATCTGCCAATATCTTTTGCCAACCCAATCAGATCTATTGGCAAGAGCCATCTGTATTGAATTCTCGCATATACTATTTTCAATTAACACTATTTTTGATTGATTTTAGTTTTCTTGAAAATAATTTTCAGATGCACAGATTACTATAAAGGGAAGGACGAGTGGTCTTATAGAGAATTATAAATATGTTACTCTGATTTTAAAAAATATGACTGAAATTTAACTTCCCTCCTCTTTATAGGTGACAAAGCTAGTGAATAATTATCGGTCACATTCATCTTTACTTGCCCTGCCTTCTAAGTTGTTTTATCATCAAGAGCTAAAGATGTCTTCAGATCAGTCTGTGGTCAACAAGTTCTGTAACTGGGAAAAATTGCCCAGAAAAGGATTTCCGATAATTTTTCATGGATTGAGGGTATGCTGTTGAAGCCTTAAGAATTTTGTTATACTTAATATACTTTTTTCATTTCATATTACATGATTATAATTTCAATAGTGTTATATAGAATGAGAATTGTATTCATCCAATTCCCCCAATCATCAAATGATTTTGCGATAACATTTAACATTTTTAAATAAAATTAATGCAGCTGTATTTTCTTAATCAACTGAAATCACAATAGCACACATGGTATTTATTCACTGATGAATCATGCTTATGATGGTCTTAAGCTAATCTGTTTTTAATGGTGTTTGTTGTGAAGTAAATGTCAGCCAGGATACAGGGAGAACAGTTTTGGAGTATGATTATAGGATCGCTCACACAAGTTAAACTGAAATAACTCAGTGGTGAGAATGTCACTGGGCAAAGCAAACTTTAAAGGATACAGTTTGATCCCTGTCTGTACTCAGCTTGTTATTCTCTATAAGTATGGTTGTGTCAGTTGACATGCAGTTCTTTAGACGACTGTTTGACAGCAAAAAGATGCTAGAAACAGTTAAAGCTGTTTAATGACCTCCTCCTTCATAGCAATTGATCTGACCCTTGATACACTAATACTAGAAATTGTGGAAAATCAGGACCTGCTTGTAACAGTGTTAAAATACTCTGTCACCCATTCAGGCCAGATTAAAATAACAGACCTGTATGGTGACAGGGTTAAAATACCCTGTCACCATTCAGGCCAGGTTAATATTTTATTTTACTTCATTTCAGGCAGAGCTGTGACTTATTGTGTTCAATTCTGGCCACTACAGTTTAGAAAAGATGTGAAGACTTTAAAGGGATGCAAAAAAATTTGAGAATGATTTCATTGATGATGGACATCAGTCACATGAATTGGTTGGAGAAGCTGAGTTTGCTGTCCTTGCAGTAAGTTGAAGGCGATTTATTACATATGCTCAAAATTGTGAGGAGTCTAGACAGAGTATATGGGAAGAAATAATTCCCATTGGCAGAGAAGTCAGCAATTTAAAATGTCTGCCGAAAGAAGCAATGGTGACAGGAGAACCAAAATTATTATATAGTGAATGGTGAGGCTCTGGAATACGATGCCTGAGAATGTGGTGAAGACAAATTCTGTTGTCGTTTTCAAAATAACATTAATAAGCACCTGAAGGATTATGGAGGGCTAACCATGCAGACAAAGGCTGTGGGAGGAGGCTGGGAGATGGAATTCAGGCCTCATCATCTGTGATCTTGGCAAATTGCTCAACAGTCTCAAGAGGCCAAATTATCTACTCCTGCTCCTGGTATTCTTGCATATTCCTTTGTAATTTTTTATGTGTTGTGAAAAACAACCTAATTTCCTCAAATCGAATGACAGAAGAAGTGACAAACTCTTGTAGCTCTATTAAAAGCATGTTACATCTCCCTGACAATGATGTACCATGTGTACTTACATTCACTGATATAAACCTTGTTACAAATTGTCATTTCTGTCCTTAAATAAGTGACAAACATTTACAGAAATAGCTGTTTGGATGCTTTATTCTTTTAAGTCACATCTGATTCTAAATTTGTAATCGCTGTTAATTGAAATAATTTGTTAAAATTTCAGGGAAATGAAATGAGGGAAGGTAGCAATCCATCATGGTTCAATCCTAAAGAGGCAGTTCAAGTAATGCGTTACTGCTGTCTCCTGGCAAAACACTGTACAAACCCAGTAAAACCTTCTGAGATTGGGGTCATTGCACCCTATCAAAAACAGGTAGGTACATTCGTGATATCATGTAATAACATTCGTTCTTCTACTTCAGCCTTAAGTGGAAGCAGGTGACTTTCCAGCTACCTATTCACCTTGCAATTGTGTTTGTTGCCTGCTTCTGACTTGTACCCCTACTAAAGTATGTCACATCAAGGATCAAAACACTGAGAATAATTTGGATATTATTTGCCTTTGATATTATATTCTGAACTAATTGGCAAGAGAAAAATACAGGGAAATGGCCCTATTTATAAACTGGGAGCATAAAGTTGTAGAACTAAACTGTTCCTTTTCCTCACACTTCGACCATTATAAGTTCAAGTATACGTGTTAATGTATTTTTATTGTATATGCAGGCACAAAAGATCAGAATTCTTCTCCGAAGCGGTTATCTCTCTGACCTAAAGGTTGGATCTGTTGAAGAGTTTCAAGGCCAGGAGAAACTAGTCATAATTGTGTCAACAGTAAGATCTATTACTATGTGTTAACTTGACATTTTAAATAACTTACAACAGTCCAGACGCATTTATGGATGGTATTAAAATGGAAATAATACTGTGCCTTGAATTTTTTAAAAAAACGCACACATTAGATATACTCAGGAGGTCAGGCAGTATATGTGGAGAAAAAGAGTTATTATTTCAAGTTGATAACCCTGATCCTTGCATTTCAGTTTAGCGTTACAGCCAGAACATTTCAGATCTACATTTCTATCCTTGTTAATATTTATTAAATGTAAATATTTTATCCATAAATTCTCTTCAACCTATTTATTTTTTGACCACTTGATAAATGTTACACTCCATATACGCATATGCATCTGCAATGGAAATGTTTTGCTTAGAGATAATAGATAATAATTTCAACATGCTAACACATTTATTATACATTGGAGATAGCATTTATACTTGTGTAATTATACAATTATTGCAACATTCATTGCAATGGTACAAAACATACATGATTATTCACCCCGTAATCTGAAGATTAAGTTAAATAATAACACTTATCAAAATTAAATAGCTGAAAATGAACAGATCACAGTCTTTGAAAAAGGAAGTTGAGCCAGTTTACCACCTCTTACTTTTTTCTTAGATTATGATTAGACTGCTCAGAATTTCCAGCATTTACTAACTTTATTTCAGATTAAAAATATGTGACACTTTTCTATCATTAATCACTGCTGTCCTAGTCATAGTCATACAGTGCAGAAGAGGTCCTTCAGACAATTGAGCCTGCACTGACCAATCTATACTATTTCCATTTTCCAGTACTTGGCCCACAGCCTTGGATGATAAGACATTTCAAGTGCTCATCCATGTAAAGGCTGGGACTTTTCCTGCCCATACTATTCTCCCAGATTCTCTCCACCCTCTGAGTGAAGATCATTTTTTTCTGAAATCCTCTCTAAACCTCCTGCCCTTCATCTGAGCAACCTGTCTATAATCTCTATGTAACATAATCCATAGAATACCTACAGTGTGGAATCAGACCATTTGGCCCATCAAGTCCTACCTTATCCCTGTAACGTTGCTAATGCACCTAACCTACGCATTCCTGAAATCTATGGGTAGTTTAGTATGGCAAATCCACTTAACTTGCACATCTTTGGACTATGGGCCTTCTTCCTTGCTATTAAATATCTGACCAATCTTGGTGGTATCCACAAACTTGCTTATTATCTCTTTCTCTGCCCACCATCAATATTCTCATCTATATTGTTGATAGATATCAAGAAGGGACCCAGCACTGATTCCTGTGGTATGCCATTGGGAACTGGCTTCCAGTCACAGCAACAGCTTTCAACCACCACTGTCCTGCAACAAAGTCAATTTGCCAACTTACCCTGGATCTCGTGTACTTTTAGATTCTTTATCAGTTTATATTGTGAGACTTTTTGACAAAGGCTTTGCTGAAATCCGTACAAACTACACCAACTGCACACTTCCCTGCTCTGCGCACCTGATCACCACCTCAAAAAATTCATTCAAATTTGTTAGGTATGACCTCCCTCTAACAAAGCCACGCTGACTATCCCTGATCAAACCTTGCTTCTCCAAATGGAAATTAATTCTCTATTTCAGAATTTTCTCCACCACTAATGCTAGACTCATTAGTCTGTAATTCTCTGCCACCCTTCTTGAAAAATTGAACCATATTAGCCGTCCTCTGATACCTTACATGTGGCCAGAGAAATACTAAATAGTTGGGCCCCTGTAATTTCCTCCTTCGCCTCCCACAGCAGCCAGGGATACAACTCATCTGGACCTAAGGATTTATCTACTTTTAAGCCTGCAAAAACCTCCAGTACCTTCTCATTCCCTAAGTCAATCTGGTCAAGAATGTCACAGTCCTGAAAGCCAAATTCTGTACCTACGTTCCCCTCATCACAAATGAAGATAAAAGTGAAGCACTAATTTAGCACCCTGTTATCGTTCTCTGGCTTCACAAACAGATTGTTCCTAATCGGCTCTACTTTTTGTCTGGTTGTTCTATTCCCCTTTAATATACTTGTAAAATATCTTGGGATTCTCCCAAATTTTGTTAAACATTTTTCACACTTTGTTCTCCTAATTCCAACATAAGATTCCGCACCCTCCCCCCCCCATACTCCACCAGGGCCTCCACTGATTTCCTGTCTTTGCACCTGCTGAAAGCCTCCATTTTGTTTCTCTCTCTCCTCATCCAATCCTGAATGTTCCTGGACACTAAGGGTCCTCCGGGCTTGTAGCTCTTAAATGTCACCCTAAAGGGAACGTGTTAGGCCTGTACTCTCCATTTTCTTTTTGAATGCCCCCATTCCCCAGTGCTGTGCTGTAGATTTTCCCACAAGTAGCTGTTCAGTCCCGGAGTGCTTTATAACATATGATCTAACATCTTAATCACTTATATTTTGCATTAATCAAACATTAAAATGTTTTGAAAATCAACCTCTTTAAAATAATACATGTCTAACTTGTAACTTTTTAAAATGTGTTGGTATTGACTTTGGTGTTGGTGGATAAAGTTTAGAAAACAGTTGTGCAGGAAAGATGCTTAATAAATTGGACACTTTCTCAACTTCCAAGACCAAAGAAGGTATTCTTAAATGGTACAAAAACAAAGTGCTGGAGAAACTCAGCAGGTCTGGCAGCATCTGTAGAAAAAAAAACACCATGACCCTTTTGAGTCCAATGACCCTTCATACATTTCTCTTTACATATGTGGCCAGAACTGCTGCATGTCTCCAGCACTTTGTTTTTGTCCCAGATTTCCAGCGGTTATTTGTTTAATTCTTAAATGGTAATTGTTTTAAAATAGAACTTAAGCTGCAGGTGAGGGAGAAGTTGTGTAATTGCCAACATTAGGCCCACAAATCTAGCAAGAACCTAATTAGCTTGTGTGTCTAATTTCATTTAAAATAAAATATTAGTAACATGGAAGTGGCAATCGCTACATTTTTCTCCCATCCCCTACTGTAAGTTAAGAAGATGATGAGTGAAACTACTGAAGTAGTGGTGGGAATTGTGGTTATTAACCATTTAATCAGATTTTGGGTTCTGCCAATCTTCCACCAAAGTCATGATAGTAGATCAAGAAAACACCTTTAAAATTCCAGGATTTGACTCCCAAAGTCTCAAGCACTAATTATTAGTTTGTAGCACAAGCGCTTTATTGTTTTGTTCCAGCTAGATATTATTTTGCTTTAAGAAACAAGTTCCCTTCATCCTTCTGAGAACAAATATATTTGATCTATTGGTTTTATTTATTGTCACATGTACCTAGGGGAACCTCGATTATCCAAACGTGATGGGCGGGCACCATTTCGTTCGGATAATCGATTATTCGGTTAATCGATTAAATGCCTTTCCTTTTAGGGCTCAAAGTTTTTAAAGTCTGCTCCTCGTTCAGGAGATTGCAGAAGCACACAGCGTGCGAGGCCCCGCCCCTGACCCCATGCAACACTCTTTTTCCCCCCCCCCCCAAAACCCCGTACACACCCGCTCCCTCTCCGGGGCAGCTGGACTGTACACCAACATCAAGACTGCTGCTGCTTTTGTGGGGTAAATAGCGCGCGCATACACGACACCTTTTTACTGCAACTTTTTGACAGGTTCCATGTTTGCCCTGTACAAATGTTGGAGAGATTATCTGGGGAAGGGGGGTTTAGGGTACACCCCTCTGTAGAACTCCAGGGAAAGTGGGGGGAGCGCGAGGGGGCAGGCAGTCAGTCATTTGGAGACAGTGCCTGTTTAATCACTGGAAATAAAAGACCTGATCACTTTTGGAAACACGTCTTTGTAATGTTTCCATCGGGATCTGGAGATCTCCTTCGGATAATCCGATTTTCGGATAATTGGTATTTGGATAATCGAGGTTCCCCTGTACAGTGAAAAGCTTTGTTTGCGAGCAGTGTAGGCAGATGATAGGAAGCAAGGACATACAAATCATAGGGTGAAAAAAACACTTGGACAGAGTAAGGCATACAGGTTACACCACACAGGACATGCAGTAGACAAAGTTTAAGTTTGATAAACTTTTTGAGAAGACTTGTCAAACTTGTTAGATGATATGCAGTGCAGTGTCATTTTTCAAGAAGGCCTTCAGCATGTTTTGAAACAATGTATTAATAGATCTTCAGTGTTTCTAAGCATCCACTCTTAAATCCGTTAAAATGCAACATTTCAGAACAAGCATTTCACAAGGTGGATCATTTCTTCATTGACCATGTGAGATGTGTTTTAGATGTTCTTATACAAATTCATTTGTAAGTCATCAATGTACCTGGATACCTACATACAAATCCTAATTGGAGACAAATCAAACCATGCCTGTTCAAACCAAACCAAACTGTTCCAGTTCAATATTTTTCAGATGTTTCTTTTCTTAAAATATTTCATGGCAGCTTAACAAATATAATATTACATATGTACCAAATTAATATACAGCTTTATGGTTATGCTTAGTACAGTGCAGTTTTCTGTTTGTCTTTTTGAATGTAAACATAAATAAATCATAAGTAGTTTCAACATTAACAAATGCTTTGTACAGGTACGGTCCAGTGAAGAAAATCTGGCTGAGGACACGCGTTATGTTTTAGGGTTTCTTTCCAATCCCAAAAGATTTAATGTGGCTATCACTCGAGCAAAAGCACTATTGATTGTGGTTGGTAATCCACATATTCTTCTCAAGGTGGGTGAATTTCTGACAGTCTTGATTTTGCTTTAATCTCTTTGTTTACTTGATTTCTAAAGTTGGAAGAGGATCTATGTATGTCTTAGCATCTTAACATTAGACTAAAATCAGAACCTTGCAAGGTTGTTTTGCAGAGGCCCTGCCCACAGATTTGGCAGGAGCTTTGGGATTGCTAATGCTCACCATCGTGCAATGTCAAAACAAATGAAAACACCGTGGCGAAGTAAATATGTGAAAAATGTCTGTCTTTACAGTTTATTCACCTCTACAATGGGCTGACATTGTGCATTTTAAAAAATTATTAATCTCTGGAAAAGCATGGTAATATTTTGACAATGCAGTCAAACATGTTTTCCATATTTTCATACTGCAGTGCGAAATCCTAGCGCTTCTCTCTTGACCTTTGCGGCTTCAGCTAAGGAAACAAGCGATTGAATGGGCAGATATTGAACCTGCGAATTTTGTGAATTGATGGCATTTTGTTGGGAGAACAAAGTTTCAAAAATGCTGGAGGTCACCCCAGGTTGTTTTGTTTGTCTTGTGCTCTGTGGATAATGTCTTGACATTCATAAAGCAACCAGTTCAGTACAGGCCCATTGCCCCTCGACCTATGGAACCAATCTGAAGCCTATCTATCCTACACTATTCCATATGTTTCATCCATATGTTTATCCAATGACCATCCGTATTTTGTGTAAAAGCCTACCAAGGGGAACCTTATCGGAACACCTTACTGAAATCCATGGATTTTCCTGTCACAAGAAATGGCAGCCTTCCATCTTGGCATAGACCATAGCAGTGACACATTAATTACTTCATATTTCATCTTTAAAAACTGAAAAGCAATCTGATCGAGAGCAACAGAACAGTTGGTTTTATCCACATTAAAAATGCCTGAGTGCATACTCATTCGGGATGTGGGAAAAACTCATTTTGCAGCTATTATTGCTGGTTTTCCCATATCTTTGTGTACGAGTGGGGTGTAACTCTGCTCCAGTTGGTTACTGTGGTCATATGACAAACATGCCTCATGTTGGCCAATTAGGAGTTACTGGTCCAGAACTTCTCACAGGCAACCTTCTGATGGAGGGAAAGGCCACTAATCTCCCCATGAGCAGAATTCTGAGATATCTGCATTTGGCTTATCACAATTCCACTATATAAACAAAAATTAGAACTGTACTTGAAAATCAGTTGCAACAGTTAGTAATTTTTTTTAACTGGTACCACATTTCAAGTAGTGCAACATCAACTATAATAAAACTGTTAAACATTTCTTTGTCCTAGGATCCATGTTGGGGTGCATTTCTGGAATACTGTGTTACAAACAATGCATATGTCGGTTGCGATCTCCCACATGAAGTTTTGATTCAGCAAAGGTAAGTTTGTTGTTAATCCATTGTCCAATTTCTTCAGTGAAATGGATTAACCCATCAATAATAAATGAAAAAAGTTCAGCAGCGCTTATGAAGAAAAAAAATTGACATTTCTGGTGTACGTACTTGCTGAGAATTAAGATATAAGCAGCTATGCAGTGTTTAAACATAACTGCCTGACCTGTTGTGCTTTTCCAGTGCCACACTTTTCGACTCCAATCTCCAGCATCTGCAGTCCTCACTTTTTCCCCCCAGTGTTTAAACATAATAAGGCAAAGAGAAATAATGGTATAAAGTCACTGTGGCCACATAGGGTAGAAAAAAAGATTCAGGAAGTGCTTGAATTAAGTAGATGTAATAACTAGTTGTGATATTTGTCAGAGACAAAAGGTATCCTTATGGGGGAAATCAAAGAAATTAAATCAATGTAAGACACAAAATAAATGTTACTGATAAAAGTGCATAACTAATTTTTAGATCGATAGATAACTAAGATGGCTCAAGAGTCTAGTGAAATTACCAATTTTTGGTCTTTTTTTCCTTCAGTTTCTGCAACCACCTCCTACCCTAATGCCTCCTTATATTTCTAACCAAAACAGTTTCCATTCCTCCAGTGTATTATGTACCTTTTCCCATCAGCCACTGTTGGGTGACCAGGTTTTCAGTACCTATACTTCTTGCTGTGAAATTCTCTACACACACTACTTTATCACAGATCTTCCTTTGTACCTCTTGTGGGGTTCAGCATCTTTATTTGTTTCTGTGAGGTGCCATGTAGGACAGCTGTGTAGATGCTCTTTAATACAATCCTTATAGCTGTATATCATTCATTTTTGTAAAACTCAGCATGCTACCCACTAATTCTACGTATATGTCCAGAGAAATGGTTAAACAGTCTTCAATTTGGGTTAGAATTGTGTTTCTATACTGATATTTCCTCTTGTAACATCACATGGCATTACTAGTAATTTGAGTAGCTGGTCCTTGCTATAGGGAGAAAAATTAGAACAGACATTTTAATAGGATTGTTACTTCAAGGAAGGATAGATTGTGCAGATGAATGTCTCTTACATTAAATGCTATGAGAGACCCTGACCCAAATCCTTTCATCAGTTGACCTGTGGATCTATATGTAGTTGGAAAGGAACAGGCTGGGGCTGTTTTCCCTGGAGCTTTGGAGGCTGAGGGGTGACCTTATAGAGGTTTATAAAATTGAGGGGTATGGATAGGGTCGGAGAGTCCAGAACTAGAGGGCATAGGTTTAGGGGAAGAGGGGAAAGATATAAAAGAGACCTAGCAGGCAACTTTTTCACACAGAGGGTGGAATGAACTGCCAGAGGACGTGGTGAAGGCTGGTACAATTGCAACTTTTAAGAGGCGTTTGGAGGGATATGGGCCAGGTGCTGGCAGGTGGGACTAGATTGGGTTGGGATATCTGGTCAGCATGGACGGATTGGACCGAAGGGTCTGTTTCCATGCTGTACATCTCTATGACTAAATGTTATCGATCACATTTGTATGTTCTAGACAGCAGCCACTTTGTGTGGAAGGACAACCAGCAGATATTATTGTACTATATGTCGTACTGGCTACTAGGAAAGCAGCCAATTAAGTACATGATCATTATACTATTGGAATACTGAGTTTTCTTTTACAGACCATAAGCTTAAAAATTCTGTGAAAAATGCAGAAGAATCCTATGGAAACCCCAGAACTCTTTCTGACTGCTTAACAACCATAAATCCTGTTTGAAAAGGAAATACTTGCTGAGCTATGGGGAAAGAGTTGGGAATTAGAAAGCTTTGTCAAAAGCCAGCAAAGGCATTATGAAGCGAATAGTCAGCCTCCTGTGCTCTATCATTTGGATAGTTTACTTTTAGTGCTGTTGTATGCTATGGCAACACCTACTACAATTGCAGTTCTGAAATGTGTCCAAGCTGTATTTTGATAATTACAAGGCAGAGACTGAAAATGATAGTGAGGAGTATAAGGCCTGAGTTATTTGGGTTGTGGCTCATTTGGTTGGGAGACTTTTCATAACTCTATGAAATGAATCAGTTATGTCAAAGTTTCCCTGTAATTTTTGAAAAAAAAGGACTGTGAATGCTGGAAATCGGAAACAAAAACAAATTACTGGAAAAGTCAGATTTGGCAGTACCTGTGGAAAGAAATCAGAGTTGATGTTTCAGGTCCAATGACCCTCCTCAGTTGTGAAGAGTTGTACTGGACCTGAAACGTTAACTCTGATTTCTCTTCTTAGATGCTGCCAGATCTGCTGAACTTTTCCTGCTACTTGTAATATTGTTCCTCAATTGTTCTGACCTTGGACTTTTGTTTCCAACTTCATACTGCTCTTGAAAATTTTCAAAAGTCATATCTGTCCTCATAGTCTTCTCCAAAGTGTAAAGTCCCTCTTAGTTCACCTGTACATGTGGACTCCTGCTCTACAGTCTCTCAAATTTCTTCTCTTCATTATGAAAACTAACCCTGAATACATACTTCAGATTGTACCTCACCAAGGCAAGTACAGCTTCATCACTAAGTAACTCAGTCTTCTAGATATACACTCCCAACATCGCGTCTGTTTTAATATCATGGCAACCAAAACTTCCAGTGGGTATGTTATACATATCATTCGGCATACACTTCATGTACTTGGTGCGTTTACTTCAAAAATTTGCATTTCTCTCAATTAAACTCTTATCTTTCTTATTGACTAGTTATGGCTTTGGATGATCACATTGGTGAATAGATTGCTCTTTGTATCTTTTGAAGTGGACTAGCAAATCACTTCTTTGGAAATAATGACTACAGAGTTAAAAATTAGATGGACCCATTATAAGAATTCAAGTGAGAATCAGGGCTGACTTTAGCAATCTTATCAGTCATCCCTGCAGATTCTGTTTCATTAATATGAGGGAATGGCATTAAATGTTTGAACTTAAACTAAATATGCAACGTGGACAATGTTTTCTCTACCTCCTATTCATAGATTTCAACAGCCAGCAAATACATCCACTTTGTACAGCATTTAAAAAGTATCTGAATAAACAGTGCATAGTAATGCACAAGGAATCATACAATAGCAAAGTGGTAGTGGACCAAACATATGCCAAAGTTAATCCAATATTACTGGTCTAGCAAGGCTGAGTGCTTAGTATGTTCTTTCCGTGAAAAATATAAGTCAGCCAGTTATCACCCCAAAACCAGCAAAATAATGGAAGATATCTTCAGTACTACCACCAAGGGATTGCCAGTAGCCCGACTGTTAATCCTCAGTTCAGGTTCTGTCATAACCTACTCTGTTCCAGAACTCTCAACTGGCTTGAAACTAGATTCAAGAACTTAATGCCAGAAAATTGAAAGTTATTTTCCTCACTGTCAAGGTAATGTTCAACCAGTTAAAAGTTGTACAATTTGCTCAGCATCTTTGAGTATTCACATCCAAATATGCATCTACTCAACTGAGGGGAACACATATTCAGTTTGACAGAAAATGTTCTTGTTAAATACTGTAATGTTAGAAAACAGCAAGTTAGTTAGATTTTAACACATTTTACCATACGTTGAATGACTTTTATACTTCGAGAGGCACTGGGTTATGAGCCAGTTATTGCCCAGAATTTATTCTACAATTGCATAGTGTCAATGTGTGTAGCTTTATTTTCAAGCTCTCTCAAATTTAAAGTATTGTTAAATTTTTTAGAATGCTTATGTAGAAATAATTGTTTATGCATATAACTGAAGCTTTCTCATTTCTGTTTGCAGAGTTATATCTGGGAAGAAATAAAATATTGTCTCAGTTTTGAAATTTTTTTTGTAAAAGAGGAAGACCTCTTCAGAGGAAAATAGTGCCATATTATTTTGTGATGCTAGTTGTAAAGTTTTTTTTTAAAACTGTACATTAGCATTACAAGCCTTTACCTCTTAATTTCTAAAGCAGAAAATATTTGCACTTGGTTAACTCTAATTTTCCTGCAGCAATGCATTGAATATGTAAATTAATATATTCAGCTCTGAATTATTTCACTGTAAAGTTGGTTGTGAACGCTAATAAAAAGTTGCATTATTTGAAGTTCTTTATCACAATTACATAATTTCTTAAGTTATTTCTTATCTGGTCACAAAATTCAAGTCATTGCTAATGGATAGGATAGGAAAAATATTGAGGGGTGATGCATGGGTGAGAATTATTGATACTTGCAAAAGCCACCGTAACACTATCCAGTCAACTATAACCAAACCTGCAATTTGCATTTTTAGTAACTAATAGGCAGAAGCTTTCATAGAAAAAGGAGGCAGTAATGAAGGATAAAATGAAAACTAAAGAATTACTGAATTTTATTGACTGAGCTGCTCCTCACCCACAATTGAACTTTTCAAAATGGTGACCAAGTAATATTGGACAGCACTGAAAATGGACAATATCAAATCATATTCTATTTGTGCACAGTGTAATTTGATTGACTGAATATCAGGCACTGTTGAAAATAAGCAACCAGTCAGGTAAAGCCTATTTTGTACCATACCTGTGGTGAAACTCTGATTTTACTAAACACTGCTTCGAGTTTCACAAGTTTGTCATATGGCAATGAGGGAATGGCATTAGCCATCTTGGCTTCTTGCTCCAAAGGAGCATGCAACACAGCCACTATAATATGTAACTTTAAGGCTTCCTGTTTCACAAACAAAGATCAAAACAATTTTTATTTACTGATTGGCCAAAACGTACATATCACAAGCTGATGCATGTGGATAGAGAGGATTCCCTGTAAATAGTGCAGGGAATTGAGCCAGTTTTCTCCTTTCTTGAAACATTAGATGGTGGACTGTGGAGATACCCCTCACATGTTGAAATATGTATTGGCCCTTTATATTAGAGTTTTGTATGCCCTCACATGGTGTATACATACCTTTTGAAGAACAAATGTTGTGCAGTGTTAATACTGTGGATCTCATTCTTAAAAATCTGAAAATTCAACTAATCATTACACCTCTGGGTCAGTTGGCTGGACAGCTAGTATCATACAGAATACCAGTAATG
The DNA here is from genome assembly GCF_004010195.1 of Chiloscyllium plagiosum. Lineage (NCBI taxonomy): Eukaryota > Metazoa > Chordata > Chondrichthyes > Orectolobiformes > Hemiscylliidae > Chiloscyllium > Chiloscyllium plagiosum. The sequence goes on from NC_057732.1 coordinate 27,483,138, forward strand.
CACGTTCACCAGTACTGGTCCCACTCTCTCAACCTCACCCCTTCTGAGACAATGTGACCCTTGGATTAAACACACCACCAGCCATCTCTTGAATGAGAGAAAGTAGTCTATGATGCTCTGGGGACAGTGGTGACTTTAGCCTTACTTAAATGATGAAAGGAAGTAATAGCATTTTGTTCAAAATTTTCTAGATTATTCATTTAAGATCTACAATTTTCCAACTATGCATGTTCATTTGTCACTTTTTACTTAAAGAAGCACAATTTCCATAATGTTTAAACTATTGTTTCAATTGTTAAAATAGTTTATCATTTTCATACAACTAAGTTGGTTGAAGAGAATATGAATTCTGTGAATCGGTCATTAAAAATAAATTAAGATGGCCAAAAACTTGAATTTTCAATGCAGAAGATGGTCAGTACATAATATCCCAAACAACTGTTCATTCACCTAATGAGGTTACCAAGTCACAAGCTGCCAGAGGTGGTAGAGGAGGTGGGTATAATTCCAACACTTAAAAGGATGGGTAAATGAATGGAAAAGGTTTAGAGGGATATGGGTAAATTGCTGGCAAATGGTACTAGATCAGTTTAGAATATCTGGTTGGCACGGAGGAGTTGGATCACAGGGTGTTTCTGTGCTGTATAATTCTTTGACTCTGGCTCCTGGTTGGGCATCCATTTAACTGGTTTGTGTATCTGTTTCTTCACCATTGGATCCATCTAATTTCGCATTATTGTGTTTACACGTGCAAATATCATTGTTTACAACATTTGCAGTCCAAATGGTTTTTTTTTTTTTTAAGTTAAATATAGCTGAGGCCCGAGCACTGATTCCCACAGAAAATCCTGTTCATTTTCTTTCTCACTCCTTCCCTGAATGGCAGTTTTACACGTGCTAATTTCCAATACAATTCTTCAATAGAACTGTACTTCAATTTAAGTAAAATACCTTTTCATTTTAGTGCTCAGAACTAGTCCTTATAATGACGAAAGCCTCAAGATTGAGTCTCAAACAACTGTTATTCTATTTTATGGACTGACCATATAATTTTCCTCTGAAAATCCTAATGATTTGTACCCTGCTTTTTCAATTTCTGGTAACAGAAAAAGGAAAATAACTGCACTTAATTGCAGCTCTCATTTCCCCAGTTATTGTTCTTCATGCTTTGAATGCCTGGTTATGAAACAAAACATGCAGCGCACACGATGCAATGTTGTGAGGTTGAAGATATTTTCCATAGGATAATAGGTAGTATTTTTGTTTATTGCATCAATGAGTTCTACACAATAACTGGTTCTAAAATGTTTCTAATTAGATTCCAGAAGACAAGAAAAGATCATGACAACATAAATATACAGATAAAATAAAACACAAGGCCAGTTTAGAAGCGTTGGCCAAGATTTCAAAGTATGTACAGCAAAACAAGAGTTTGGGAGATTGGTTCCTTAAAAGGGAACTGTCCTAAGGTCATTGCTGAGGTATTAAAAAAATGCTCAACTAAATATGTGCTGCTTTTGAAAATTGTTGTGACTTACCAAGTTTAGAAGCTATAGGCTTAAGCAAAATCTCATTCGCATCTTAAAACAGGTACCAAAGAAAGTAATGAGAAAGATGATACAAGTACCTAAACACAGAAATCAAATTAAAATCATTACAATTACAGCTGTAAGCGCAAGCATTGGATTAGTAATAAGGCAAAACAAATCCTTACGAACATGTCACAGCAATGGCATCCCAAACTGATTTGGGGGAACTGGTGTTGGACTGGGGTGGGCAAAGTTTAAAAATCACAACACCAGGCTATAGTCCAGGTTTATTTGGCGGCACTAGCTTTTGAGTGCTGCTGCTTCATCAGGTGGTTGTGACCTGATAAAGCAGCAGCACTTCAAAAGCTACTGCCTCCAACTCAACCTGTTGGATCATAACCTGGTGGTGTGAGATGTAACTTTTTATCCCAACTGATTTTTGATTGGTATAATTTAACTACCCAATTTGCCATCAGATGGACATGCCTGTACTGAACAAAATTGACAAAACAATTGGTAGGGAAAATACTGAGATTCCTCTATTTTGGGATATTAATCAAAATATACACTCACCCTGCTCTTTGTGCATTTGAATGACCTGTAGCTAAACTGATTGCAATAAGCTCGCATTTCAAACATTTTTTTATGATAAACAACAAAGTGTATTTTACTTTCATAGGCAAAATTTATTGTTTCTACCTAGACCAACAAAATTAGTGAATGATCTGTATTAAAAAAATTACAAAGGTAATATGATATCCCTGGTAAGCACTATGTGTATAACAGTACTGATTTTAGTCAATGATTCAAAACAAATTAAAGTGGAAAAAAATAATTATCCCCATAAAAGTAAAAACCACCAAAACTAACTATTCAAAAAGCTTTCTAGTACACTATAGTCCATAAGAAATTATCCTGTGCCTGTCTAATACGAAGGCACAATATCACAAGATCAGTGAGGTAAAGTTGATCTGGTTTAAAACCTAAAGCCAACGTCTTTTTTTTTTAGAAAGCCCAATTTAATTTTTGTTCATGCAAATGCAATTTCCATATTTTAAAAAGTTTCTTAAAATCTGTAGTGGAATATCCACATTAGGCACATAAGTACACCAGGTACATTACATACAAAAAAAGACACTTAAAGAACATGTCAGTCTGCTTAAAAAGAGACTGTGCATGGAAGCATCTGTAATCAAAGTACAGACAGAACTGAGAGTCAAGATTCAAACAAGAAGTTAAGTTATACAATGATCACAATTATCTGTGTTGCCACAAATTGGAATGCACATAATTTATATTTAATTCAAAGCTCCATTAAAGAATTTATAGATGAAGTAGCAAACTTTACTACTAACTGGAAGAAATAGTTTTTTAAACTTTCCTCTTATTTACAGTTTGTTCAGTTAGACAGTTACATTTTTCTGTATAGTTTAAAGAAACAATAGAACTGATCAAGCTTTTGGAACTGGAATACAAATCACCCACAAATTCACGGGGTTTACAAATTCTGACATCCATATTCATAATACACAAGTCCTCAAGCACACTGTGCATGAACATCTTCTGAGGGAGCAGGAAGAGACAAAGATGTTTCTCTGACAAAATAATCTTCCTATGACTTACTTTAGACTGGCAGTTTCTCCACCAGCACCCTGCTTTGGGAAATTCTCACTAGAAGGGAGGAATCTCTATATTTACATAAGCTTCTTGAACCTCCCTTATCATAAGGATTCTGGTCAACATTTGTTCCATTGCCTCATTGCTGACTGGTTGTGTTGAATACCAGATTGGACTATTTGGAGCAACTACTGGTTCAGCATTCAAGTAGAAGGCATCATTTCGCCCTTTAGCACTCTGTGGACTACAGGGGGAAAAAAAAGTGTCATTACTGCTTGTTATTTACACAGTAATACAGAAAAATGAAATTAAGCATATCTTATAGTTTATATGGAATATCTCACAGCAACAGTTAGACATGGAATTTCAAATTGTTTCAATGTAGAGTTAAATGTTGGACTTTATAGCCATCAGACCAGGCAGGTAGAACACCAATTTTGCATTTGCCTATCAGATGTGGAATGTGCACCAACATAAAACAAAAATAAAATGCATATAAAAAGGTTCAGTTCAGAATTGCCTGGAAGAGGTAAATCTTACATACAAGTTCAAAGCTATTCAGCTTGTTTAATTTGTCTGGATAGTCTTTTAGTTATGCAGATTACTTTATTGTCCAACCCATTCACTGTTTAAGAGGTTTAAAATTCATTTGCACGTCATGCAAAAAAGTAGAAAAGTATGGATTTTGTGCACAATTTTATAGATATGAATATTCAAAATATTAATGCTAGGACAATAGCACAGGATCACAAGTTATAAAATCTTGCTTGTTTTGCTTTTGTGGTTAGGAGCGATGAATTAAAGGGTGAAACTTTGCAGAGGATCAGTAAATCCATGATCAAATAAAACTACCATTCACACAAATGCTGCAATGTCTCATGCTGTACTTAATTTTTTTTTGTTTTAACGAGCTAATTTCTTACTTTTTTCGTAAGGTTGTATTTTTAATAGTAAAAGTTTTCAAACAAGTTTATAGAATAGAGTCATAGAGATGTACAGCATGGAAACAGACCCTTCGGTCCAACCTGTCCATGCATCCCAACTCAATCTAGTCCCACCTGCCAGCACCAGGCCAATATCCCTCCAAATCCTTCCTATTCATATACCCATCCAAATGCCTCTTAAATGTTGCAATTGTACCAGCCTCCACCACTTCCTCTGGCAGCTCATTCCATACGTGCAAAGGTTGCCCCCTAGGTCTCTTTTATATCTCCCCCCCTCTCACCCTAAACCTATGCCCTCTAGTTCTGGACTCCCCGACCCCAGGGAAAAGACTTTGTCTATTTATCCTATCCATGCCCAGAATGGTAAAACTGAATGCCTACGATACAGAAAGAGGCCTTCAGCCCATCAGGTCTGCACCAACTCTCAAGAGCATCACATCCTATCCCCATAACACCACCACAACTAATTCACCCAGTGTACACATTCCTCAACAATACAATGCAATTTAGCATAGCCAATCCACCTAAACGACACATCTTTGGCCTGTGGGGAAAAAAAACCAGAGCAGCCCGCAAAAACCTATGTAGACACTGAGAACATGCAAATTCCATGCAGTCACCCAAGACTAGAATCAAACTCAGATCCCTGGCACTGAGAGGCAGCAGTGTTAACCACTAAGCCACTGTACCACCCTTGGTATGCGAGATGTTGCATGACTGAAATACAAGAATGACTGGAAAGCTGATATGGCAATCAAATCAACCTAATGGGGTGTGTTTTTTTAAATATATAAAAATCAATAAGTTGCATTTTACCTTATCAAAATAGAACAAAGCATTTGCATTTTGATGCCAGTGTGCTCCAGCTTGTATCATGTGCATTCTCTGGTCTTTAACTATGGCAAGATACTTTCATAACATAACCGAAAAAGTCACAATGGAAGGGGGAAAAAGTCCAGCTGGCATGGATATCAACAATATTGACAAAGTGGAAAGTAATTCTGAGGGAACATGAACAACTAGGAGCTAAATTACAAAGCAGTAGCAGAAAAGTTAATAATCCCTGGATTACTGCTTGAGCCACAAACTAAACGGCATAAGTCAACAAAATTAAGAGGTAAATGTTTGGCTCAAAATTTGGTATGGGAGAAGTGGGTTCGAATGCATGGGACAGTGGGACCAGTAACTGGGGAAGGAGGCGGCTGTTCTGATAAGACATGCTCATCTAGGACCAAAGCCCTGAAGTACATAACTGCTGTGGATATGGCTTTACACTAAAGTGTGTGTACAAGCATGTGGTGCACTGAAAATTATACAGTCAGAGGTAACGGGGAAGGTACGATTGTTGGTTAGCGATGGGGTTGATTGTTACCACAAAATAAGTGTGAATGTCAAATTGTACCAAGAAACCATAAAAGTGTAGGGAAACCTAATAAGAGAACAATTATAAAGACTTTGCATCTTAATGCACAAAGCATTGGATTAAGGCAGATGAACTGATGGCATAGATCAAGGTGAATTGAGCTCAAAAGTTCTTTAAACTGGGTGGGGATGGGGAGGGAAATTAGAGGCAAAGTACTGGCATGGAAAGACAATTGGCTGCCTGGCAAAAAAAAAAGTACAGATAAAAGAGTCTTTTTCAGGATGACAGCCAGTGACTAGAAGTTCCGCACATGTCAGTGTTGGGACCACAAGTATTTAAAGTTTACATCAATGATCTGGATGAAGAAATAGAGGATACTGTTGCTAAGTTAGCAGATGATACGAAGGTAGGTGTGGAGGAAGCAGGAAGGCTGCAGAGGACTTAGACAATCTAAGAGTACAGGCAAACAAGTGGCAGATGGAATACATTGTGAATAAGTGAGCTTATGCAAGGAAGAATAGAGGAACATGGAAAAAGGTTTCAGAAATCTGAAGCACAGAAGAATTTAGGAGACCTGGTTCATGCAGGTTCAGTTCAGTTCGGAAGGTATAAATGCATTCATTTCAAAACAGCCAGAATTCAAGAGCAGTGATGTATCATTGAAGATGTTCAAGGCTCTGGTCTGATTGCATTTGGAATATTGAGGGGAGTTTTGGGAAAAGGAGGATATGCTGGCCTTGAGAGGGTCCAGACGAGTTTTAGAAAAATGATCCTGGGGATGAAGGGCTTCTCATATGGAGTAGTTGAGGACTCTAGTCTGTACACGAGGTTTAGAAGGATGGGAAGGATCACATTGAAATAGAATACCGACAGGCCTGGATAGAGTGGACATGGAGCAGATGTTTCCACTCATAGGAGAGACCAGGACCTGAGGCCACAGCCTTAAGAGTAAAGGGACAAGGCTTTAGAATTGAAATGAGCAGGAATTTCTTCAGCCAGAGGATGGTGAATGTTTAGAACTCATTGACACAGAAGGCTGCGAAGGCCAAGTCGTTGAGTGCGTTTCAGACAAAGATAGATTAGTTCTGGATTAGTAAGGGGATTAAAGTTTATAGTGAGAAGGCAGGAAAATGGGGTTGAGAAACTGATCAGCCATGATCAAACAGTGGAGCAAACTTGATGAGCTGAATGGACTAATTGTGTTCCTGTATCTTATAATCAATCAACCGGAGACATGTACATGATTTTTTTCTCTCATAATTCTCGGTTTATTGGTGTAGAGGTATCTAAATTTTAAAAATTTAAAAGGCTTAATGATTGAGGGTGGCACGGTGGCTCAGTGGGTAGCACTGTTGCCTCTCAATGCCAGAGAGCCAGGTTTGATTTTACCCTTTGGCAACGGTCTATGTGTAGTTTGCACGTTTTCCCAGTGTCTGTATAGGTTTCTGCCGGGTGCTCTGCTTTCCTCCCACAGTCCAAGGATGTGCAAGTTAGGTGGATTGGGTGTGCTAAATTACCCACAGTGGTTAGGAATGTGTAGGTAAAGTGCATTAAGCAAGGAACAATGCAGGGTTACAGGGAGAGGGCAGAATGGGTGGGATGCCCTTCAGAGGGTTGGTGTGGACTCAATGGCTTGAATGGCCTGCTTCACACTAAGGATTCAAAGGTGATGCCACAATGAGAAAAACAACATGAGAAGCACTGAACAGTAAAATGTAATGAGTCAATTACTGGAAATTGGACAAAAGAAATCTGGGTATCCTTACCATTTAAAGAGGTAGAAGTCATAGAGTTTTATGGGACACCTCAAGGGATTTTCAGAATTTTCAAGTTGTTCCACATACATATCTTCTGTAACTAAACCAAAAAAGAAAAGCATCCAAGTATTAAATCTTTAATTTTCATTCTAATTAATTCAACAAAAAAAAAAGTGTACTTTGCCTTTTATTTTCAAAGATCATGACAACTTAAACAAGGAGGAGAAATTAAAAAGAGCAAGTCTTGATGAACCGATGCAGTCTGTTGAAAGGTTAAATTTTAGGACTTGAATCTAAATTCATTCTGTTACAAGGGTGCCAACTCAAATTTGTTTACATAGTCACTCATCTAATGAGGGTAGGCTTGAGCAAAAGTCACAGGTCACCAAGTACTGCACCCAAATACAATCTTGCTCTTGACAGCACGGAAACAGACCCATCGGTCCAAACCGTTCATGCCGACCAGATATCCCAACCCAATCTAATCCCACCTGCCAGCACCCGGCCCATATCCCTCCAAACCCTTCCTATTCATATACCCATCCAGATGCCTCTTAAATGTTGCAATTGTACCAGCCTCCACCACTTCCTCCAGCAGCTCATTCGTGAAAAAGTTGCCCTTTAGGTCTCTTTTCTATCTTTCCCCTCTCACCCTAAACCTATGCCGTCTCGTTCTGGACTCCCCAACCCCAGGGAAAAGACTTTGCCTATTTATCCTATCCATGTCCCTCATAATTTTGTAAATCTCTATAAGGTCACCCCTCAGCCTCCGACACTCCAGGGAAAACAACCCCAGCCTGTTCAGCCTTTCCCTATAGCTCAGAATTCTCAAAACTGAGTCAAGATATATCAGTAAGAGATTTAAAATGGGGTAAGGAGGAAATAATTCATATTCAATAACTTTTTGTAACTGACTGCATTCAAGATTAGACAAAATACTTATTGGTGGCAAAGTACATACAACATACATGTAATGCTTCAAACCGACATTTCAAGCTTCTTTTAGCAATGAAGGTAAATAATGAACAATAATTACAAAGTTTAAACAGTTGTTTATTGGTAACTAACTAGGAAGTCGACTTGAAACTTCATTTATACCCGTTTCTAAACTCATGACCTCTACCACCCAGAAGGACAAATACAGCACATAAGACTATAACAAATGGGAACAGGCCATTTAGCTTCTCAAGTTTGCTCCACTCAGTCGGGTCACAACTGAACTGACACTCATGTCCACTCTCCTGCCTTTTTTCCATAACCCTTGATTCACCTACACAGCAAAACCATCACCCACAAGTATCCCTTAAAGTTACATTATCCTAAATTGAAACTACATTAATTAATTCTTCACGGTCACTGGGTCAAAATCCTAGAACTCCCTAAAAGCATTGCTGGTGAACGCAACCCACCAGACTACAGCAGTTCAAGAAATCCGTCATCAAGGGCAATTAAGTAGGTTAATAAATGCTGGCTTAGCTCATGATGCCCACATTCCATGATCAAATAAAACAATTCTCTTTACTCATATATTGGGCATCAAAACATGTTACCACAAGTCAGCTTATCATCACAACCTTTTATTGTAATTACAACAAAAAATATACACTTCACAGCTATGGACATCCTAACATATTTTACAGCCAACAAATTACAATTGTGATGACGTATGAAGTAATGTAGGAAGTGGTAGCCATTTTCAAAGAGCAAATTGCCATTTTCAAAATCAGTTCTTTAAAAATGTAGACTACCTTTCTGTCCAGCTTGAAGTTGTCCATATAATCGCAGATATCGTATACTAGAACACTTATCCTTTGAATTGCCTGGATTCTTTTTCATCTGCTTTAATACTTTGGAGAAAGCTAATTTAGAGTGTTGTTCGACTGTTTTAAGCATAAAGTACCTGTGAAAACATTTCGCCGAGTTTAAACGTATATCTTACTAAATTAAAAATCTTGTTTCTATTAAAGTTAAATGATCTGCAGAATTATTCTGTATTAGGGAACAACAGAAAATTTAGCTTTGTGCTCATTTTCTAATCCTGTATTAAAAGTAAAATATAATACACAAAAGAACCAGCCCCCTTTTGTAAAAACAGCAATTTCCACAATATATCTAACCCATCAAGTGCAGTTAATTATAACAGATTAATCCTTAACTGAGTAATTTCAGGCAAATAATGAAATTGCAAGTCATACTTGGTATTGAAATACATTAGCGTGTACAAAAGAGTAGCTGGAGAGTGTGCTCCCAATTGCTTACAATCCCAAAGCATCTCCTCAGTAATTCGACTTGGAATGACATAACCTGTCAAAACAAAAAAAAAAAAGTGTTCTTAATTTTTTAAAAGTACAAAGCTTGTTGGGTTAGTTTACTGTGAAAAGAAAAGGACGGAATATGTAACCTTGCATTAAAATGTTTTGCTGGCAAATTGTATACAAATTCTGTACGTAGTGCAATAAATTTTATACTGCTACTCTTTCAATCAGCTGAAATTGAAATTTGAAGAAGCAACCTTAGTTTTTTGTCTCTAAATTTTATGGATTTATTAGCTATGTAAAGATTGATGTTTAGAAATGAAAATAAACAGCATTAAGATTTAAATCATATCAAACCCTGTTTAAAAAGATTACTAATTTTGGCAGATTGAACATTAAAATTCACAAATAATTCCAAGGTAACTGTCATGTTCATTTCAAGTAAACTTGGAAACAGAATCTTTAAAATAACTATGATATCCAATTGTTCAAAAGGTAGTGAGGTTTATTTATTTTATTTTGAGTTGCAAATGTCCCTTTCTATATGAAAGAGGACAATGTAGACGCCTACAAATTAATCATTTCTCCAAAGAGCCAACATAATTCATTTATTCACTGAAGATACAAATTAGGAGTGCTCAAATTGTATGAAGTCGTCCTCACTGGCTACATTTGTTTATCATTAATGGGAAGTTTTCACTTTATTTTGTCCACGAATAAAAAGTTGCCATCAATTGGAATATAGCCCAAAAATATCAACACTAGAAGCCAGCTGAGTTCCGCTTGCCTTGACAGCAGAACACAATTATAGGCCTCATAAGAAACAAACAAACATTCTTAAAAATTGTGGGGAAATGTTAGATTATAACAACCCAATATCTGTTTGAAGTGGTCAGTGCATTAACAGAGCATGGAGCAAAAAAAAATCATTTAATTCAAACACCACTCTTAATCACTGAACCTACAACTTGCATCATTCAGAATCTCTGAAAACCATTACTAATACAATTGATTTTTTAAAGTTTAAATGTATAAGAACACCAATTTTCAATAAGTCAGAAACAATTTCTGCTGAAGCTATGTATGCATCGATCAAAAACAGCCCAAATCTTTTCAAATTTTAACATACATTCAGTATAATATTTCTAATGAGTAGCATGAAAGTGAGTCAGAAAATTGTTTGCAAGCTGAGAAAATGCAGCTTTGTGATTCACTAAACCATTCAGTATATAACGAGAATACAGAGGAACCTCAATTATCCGGCATTTCATTCTCCAAATATTGGATTATCCGGCAAGATTGCAAGGTCCCGACGCTTGACTAATCTATGATATCCGGCATTCGATTAACCAAACGAAATACTCCCCACACGTGTCCTTCGGGTAATTTGGGTTCCTCTGTACCGCTCTCAACCACTTCTCCCAATAACCCCTGTCTCTCCCAAGGCAGCCACTCACCAACAGTTTGCGTTCAAATAGCAATTTTGACGCAAGTCTTTAGTGAAAGCATAATTGGACAAAAAAAGTTTACTGAATATAATAAATTATGAGAATAACAGAGCTTCACCACAGAGGCAGGTTTAAAGGTCTTACAAGAAGTAAAGGATAAAAGGAGTTGGCGAGGCAGCAAGTTAGGGAGGCATTTCAGGAGCTTTGGACACAGACTATGGCACTAAAAGGCTTATGCATCTTAACCAAATATTTAAAAAAACTCAGTCAAGCATTTCAAAATCAAACATCATCTTAATATGATTTCATGAGATGAGGATGCTCCTGGCATGACAAGTATTTCTGCCCCCAAGATGTTGGTGAGTTTAAAATGGGTCACATGGGAAAACAGTTTGTGAAGAGTTGCCTCAGTACTTTGCATAGGGTCATGTTCTGTTGTTAGTATACACTTTGTGAACTACATGCATGTACTGCTTGAATGCTGAAGTGTTGAGGTCACTTTGGTAATTTGACACAAACTTTGGTTCACCACCTTGCTGGTAATGAAAGATAAACAAAGGGAAAATTAATGTTTCTACCCATTTGAAGTCAAATAATTCCACTACCTGAAATGGCCTAGAAGTATCACATAAAATCATAAAATATATGTTACAATTACATGATTTCTTGTCACAAAGCGGCACGGTGGCACAGTGATTAGCACTGCTGCCTCACAACGCCCGAGACCCGGGTTCAATTCCCGCCTCAGGCGACTGACTGTATGGAGTTTGCACGTTCTCCCAGTGTCTGCGTGGGTTTACTCCGGGTGCTCCGGTTTCCTCCCACAGTCCAAAGATGTGCAGGTCAGGTGAATTGACCATGCTAAATTGTCCATAGTGTTAGGTAAGGGGTAAATGTAGGGGTATGGGTGGGTTGCGCTTCGGCGGGTCGGTGTGGACTTGTTGGGCTGAAGGGCCTGTTTCCACACTGTAATGTAATCTAATCTAAAGGTTTCCTATTTTATATTTCTTTTTCTTCAGACACATTCATCCCTTGTAAAAGAACACCACTTTAAAAAAGGTGGAGAGAGAGGCAAGTACTCAAAAAATATTACCTCAGAAGAGCAGAGGAAAGAGATATTGTGCGATGATTTCTCACTCTAGAATAATCATATAGATATCAAACACAACATTATGTACTAAGGCATCAATATCAGACTTCAGGTTTAAATTTGACACCTTGAAATGATAAAATATTCCTGTAACAACTTAATGAACTCTGATGATCTACTTCCAATTCTATAAACCAATAACTACAGAAATAAATTACAACTCACCAAGTGGACTTATTTTAGGATGCCATTCTTTGAGCACTTCATGTAATTTTTCAGTAAATTTAGAATAGTAGAGATCGGCAAAAATATTATCTATTCTTCCATTTTCAAACATATGCTGTGAAACATATGAAACAGACAAAGTCATGAGTTCATGAGTCACAAAATTAGCATGCAGGTACAGCAGATAATAAAGAAAGCAAATGGTATGTTGGCTTTTATAGCTAAAGGAACAGAATATAAAAGGAAGGAAGTACTATTGCAACTATACAAGGTATTCGTGATATCACATCTGGAGTACCATGTAGTTTTGGTCCCCTTATTTAAGGAAAGATGTAGTGGCATTGGAGGCAATTCAGAGGAGGTTCACTAGATTGATTCCAGAGATGAGGGGTTTGTCATACGAAAAGAGATTGAACAGTTTAGGCCTATACTCTCTGGAATTTAGAATTACAAGGGGAGATCAAATTGAGCATTCAAGATGATAAAAGGTGTGGATAAAATAGATGTGAAACAGATGCTTCCTCTTGTGGGGCATTCTAGGAGAAAGTGAGGACCGCAGATGCTGGAGATCAGAGTCAAAAGTGTGGTGCTGGAAAAGGTCAGGTCAGGCAGCATCCAAGGAGCAGGAGAATGGACATTTTGGAGATAAACCCTTCATCAGGAATGAAGGGCTGATGCCCGACTTGCTGCCTGATGCTGTGCTTTTCCAGCACCACATTCTTAGACAAGAGGTATTAACCTTAGGATAAGGAGGAGCAAATTTAAAACAGGTTGAGGAGTTAAGGAGAAACTACTTCTCCCAAAGTTTATGAATCTGTGGAATTCACTACCCCAAAGTGCAGTGGATGCTGGGACAGTGAATAAATTTAAGGAGGAGTTAGACAGATGTTTAATTGGTAATGGGTTGAAGGGATGTGGAGAGAAAACAGGAAAATGGGGGTGAGAAGCATATAAACCATGATCGAATGGCCGAGCTGACTCAACAAGCTGAATGGCCTAATTCTGCTCCTATATCTTATGAACTAAAGTGAATAAAGCAGACACATCCATCAGCAGAATTTCATTCACTCAATTACTGAACAATTCAAAAAGGAGCATGGAACTACCAGCATAAGCATGTTTCTCCACCACCCAAAAAGGAAAGCATGCAAAACATACCTTCTGAATACAAAGAAAGAAATAATACAGCAAGTCTGCTTCATACGGGGAACCATCGGAATACCTTGCTTCTTTGGTCATCAAACAAAGTCCATAATTGAGCTCTACTAATGTTGCACAAAGGGCATCTTCTCTAAATTTCATTGGCTGTCGTCCTAATATGTAAAAGGAAAGTCTATTAAATTAACCAAAAATAACTTAAAATTTCATTAATCCATTCAACCACTGTCACGTTATCTAACATTTTTCAGCCTATATTAAATGAAAATAGGGATTTTTTAAAAATCGTAACGAACTCTAGACGAGGTGAACATTCAAAGTTTAAATTGTCAAAAATTTCAATGTTCAAGAAATTCAAGTTTTTTTTAATAAATATCACTAACAAATAATATGTGGATGCATTGTTTTAATTCTAATGCTTTTAAAGATGTGAACAAGAATACTAGTGATGGATAGAGAACGGCTGGGCAGCAGGAGACAGAGTTTTAGTGAAAGGGCGTTTCTCTAAGTGGAGACATGTGACCAGTGGTGTACCACAGGGATCTGTGTTTGGACCACTGTAGTTTGTGATATACATAAATGATCTGGAGGAAGGTATAGGTGGTCTGATTAGCAAGTTTGCAGATGACAAGAGACTGGTGGAGTAGTAAGGGGCACTGTCAGAAAATACAGCAGAATATAGATAGGTTGGAGAGTTGAGCGGAGATATGGCAGAAGGAGTTCAATCGGGCAAATGCGAGGCGATGCATTTTGGAAGATCCAATTCAAGAGCGAACTTTATGGTAAATGGAAAAGCCCTGGGGAAAATTGATGTACAGAGAGATCTGGGTGTTCAAATTCATTGTACCCTGAAGGTGACGACACAGGTAGATAGACTGGTCAAGGTAGCATATGGCATGCTTTCCTTCATCAGACAGGGCATGGAGTACAAGAATTGGCAGGTCATGTTATAGTTGTATAGGACTCGGTTTCGGCCACATTTGGAATACCGTGTACAGTTCTGGTCGCCACATTACCAAAAGGATGTGGATGCTTTGGAGAAGGTGCAGAGGAGGTTCACCAGGATGTTGCCTAGTATGGAGGGCGCTAGATATGAAGAGAGGTTGAGTAGATTAGGATTATTTTCATTAGAAATACGAAGGTTGAGGGGGGACCTGATTGAGGTCTACAAAATCATGGTTTGGCTTGTCCTAGGATGGATGTGTTGTCCCAGTCAAAGTGATGTCCTTCCTCATCCGTAACCCAAAGAAACCCAAACATATAAATAGAAAGCAGGAATTTTCACCATTGCTTCGCCTGAGGCCCACTGAATGTTACTTAGCAAGGTAACGAAACGTCTGGAAATGAACCTTGCAGCTCAGCGAGCAAACCTACATCCAGGAGATATGCATGGAAAGTTCTTTACAGAGAGGGTGATGGGTGCCTGGAACGCATTGCCAGTGGAGGTGGCAGAGGTAGGCATAATAGCATCATTTGAGATGAATGAATCTAGACAGATACACAAATGGGCAGGGAGCAGAGGGATACAGATCCTTAGAAAATAGGTGACAGGTTTAGATAGACGATCTGGATCAGCGCAGGCTTGGACAGTGGAAGGGCCTGTTCCTGCGCTATAATTTTCTTTGTTCTTTGATGTCAATAATGACTTTGAAAAATTAGAGTCCAATGGTGCAAAGAAACAACAACCACCAAAAACTTGACATAGAAATTCAATTACACATTTTCCAATCAAGAAGATTTTGACTGTCAGCTTTATGATGAAAATATTGAGATAATGCACCAACAGGTTTTGACTCAAACTTCATAAAATTGCTGAAAATTCAGAACCACAGTAGCTATCCTGCAATTAGTCAAATCTGCTGGACCACTGTATTACAATTAATCAAACAAAATATTTGATTTAGAGTTAGTCAAACACAAAGTAACCTTGAGATGCACAGTCTAAACCTTAAAACCAGCCTTATTAAAACTTCAAGTCTGGTGTTACTCAGTCGTTACACTGGCACACATTGTTAACATCACAGATCAATCAATTGTATACTTTACTCAACTGGCAGGTTAATAAAAACTGTTCCATTAAGTACTTCTATTACTGTAAACTAAAAAAATTACATGGCAAAGGATTGTTAACTATGAGCAGCTGCTAGATTAGACATCTTTTGTTTAAATAGTGAAGTGTTTCAATAATATTATTATAGTATAAATCTTTGCCTCAAAGATCAAGTTATTTCATTTAGCACAAATCTTCCTTTCCTCAGTTGGGTTTCGTACAAATGAAACAGTTTTATGACCTTACAATTTACTTTATGCTAATAAACTGGTGGGTTCTATCCTTATAATTCAACAAAAGCATTTCTTAAGAAGTTAAAAAGAACAGTATTCAAAATTGGCAAATTAAGCCATTTCTTACAAATTTTGGAACTTTTTTTGATTCTGTGTCACTATTGAGAAGAGAGATATCAGTATGGAAATCAAGTGGACAACTGTGATAAATGTTAACAAATTTAGGTGGATAAACTTTTAGTGGATTTAAAGATGGAGAAATTTCCAGGCTGAGATGAGATGCAGCCTTGACTGCTGTGAAATGAAAGGGAGGAGACTACACAGGCCTTTCAAATCATCTCAGGAAATAAGAGGTGCCAGAGGATTGAAAGACAGCTAATGTGATACTGTTATTTAAGGAGGATAGTCAGGATAAACCAGAATAAGCCAATGAACCCAACAACTAGTGGTAGGGAAATCTGTAGACAAAAAAAAAATTAGGATCAGAACTTCTCTCACCTGGACAATCATGGGATCAATAGAGGATAGTTAGCATCGCTTTGTGGGGAGATCATTAAAAAAAAACTCATTTGTTAAACAAAAAGGAAGAGGTTAGTAGGTGTGTGATGAGGGCAATGTAGTTGACGTAGTTTACATGAACTTCAGTAAGGCTTCTGAAAGGTGTCACATGGAACACTGTTAAAGATAGCCCTTGGGACCAAGGATAAATTTTTCAAATTGAATCCAAAATTTGGCTGATGACAGGAGGCAGAGGGTGCAGGAGGAAAGTTGTCATTGCGAATGGTAGCCCATGCCCAGAAGAGAACTGCAGGATTGGGTGCTGGATCCTTTGCAGTTTGCATGTGTAAATGAATGATTTAGTCATGAATATAGGGGTTTTAATCAATAAGTTCACAGATGACAAAGATTGGTGATATGGTAAATAGAGGAAGAAAGCTTTAGACTACAGGAAGATCTGGGCAAGCTTGTCAGATGGGCAGAATAGAAACAGATGGAGTTTAATCCTGAAAAATGCGAAGTGGTGCATTTTGGGAGGAATAACAAAACAAGGGAGTACATGATGAATGGTAGTCCCCTGGGTAGTGTGAACGCTGAGGTTCAGGGGGATCTTGGTGTATATGTACATCGATCTTTGAAGACAAGGTGTTAATATTAAGAAGGCATATAGGATAGTTGCTTTTGTTAGTCGTGTCATAAAATATAGATCGCAGAGGTAATGATGGGGCTGTATAGGATGTTGGCTTGGCCACCACAGTTGAGTACTGCGTTCAGTTCAGGTTGTCACACCATAAGAGGGATGTACCTACACTGGAGAGGGAATGGACTATAGTCACCAGGACATTGCCATGTCTGAAGGATTTCATCTATGAAGAGAAACTATATAGATGGAGTTGTTTTCCTTGGAGGAGAGAAGGCTGAGGTGGGACCTGACTGAGGTCTACACTCATATGTGGGACATAGATACAGGTCAGTCAAGTCAGAAAATAAACTATTCCCCTTAGTGAGGAGTCAATTACCAGGGAGCATACATTTAAAGGTAAGAAGCAAGAGGTTCAGAAGAGGTTTAAAAGGAGAAGATTTTTTATCCAGAGGGCCTGAAAGGTGGTAAAGGCAGGAACAATCACATTAAAGCAGCATTTACATGAACATTTGAAACATTGTAGTATACAAGGCTATGGGTGAAAAGAGCCAGAAAATGCAGTTAGAGTAGATAGGTGCTTGATGACCAGCACAAACATGATTAACAAGAGGGCCTCTTTCATTGCACTACGATATAAAATGAATTCTTACTTCCTGGCAAAGGGGGTTTATTTTCAGCTTCCTTCATTATTTCTGCATTCTTAACTTGAGCCCAGTTCTGCCAGACACTAGCCCCTTCTTCTGGTTTTAGAGAATCAGGAAGCATTAAATCAGCCTGCGCCTCAATTTGCTGTTCCGTTGTATGTGTCTGAATTGCTTGAACCTATATATACACAAAGAAAATGCCAGTATATGGTGTAAAATTATTCCACAAAATGCATTTACTTAGGCACTTGGGAGATAAAAGATTGATTGTTTCTGAATGACAAATAATTTATCTCAAAAGGCTTCCTCATGTTTAAACCACAGTATTAAGGAACATTTTTTTTAAGTGACAATTTTAAATCTAAGATCAGACTCAACAGACCAACAAAAAAGAATCAACTTTTGAACAGGTTATTTGTGCACATTATACAAATGGTCTGTATCAAGTTGCAATTTATATAACAAATTATCCTCTTCAAATATTAATATCACACTGTTTTATCCCGATACTGTAATAAACTGTCATTCATTGTCACATTGTTCAGCATTTCCAAGTGCAACTTAACACACAACTGAAGAATATCTGTTGTTGAAATGAATAAAATATGTTGCAAATCCTACCATTGACCTACCCATCCCCACCTCCTCAGTTTACTGTGCTAAAGACAATGACTGCTTTTTCAACTAATCATTACCCTTGTGTTGATTAAGAGCCAGTCTACACATGCGAGGGAGGAGGGAGGAGGGAGGAGGGAGGAGGGAGGGAGAGAAAATTTGTGGGAAGACCTACAGCTAATAAAAAAAAGGAATCCAAAAACTTTTCACAAGGCAGATGAATAGCAAACAATTAGTAAAAGGTATGGGGCCAATTATGAAGCAGAAAGAGACTTTACACATGGAGGCAGAAAGCATGACTGAGCTACTAAATGAGCACTTTGTAGCTGCCCAAGTCATAGTGAAAGAGATGGCATGTGTATGGGCTAAAAATTGATAAAGATGAGATATTTTAAAAACAGGTGTGTTTCCTTATAGCTATCCAGATAGGCAGAGGGAAAGAACTTGGAAATTCTGAAGACATTGGCCTTACTGTTCTTGTTTAAATACAGGAACAGCTGGCTTGACTTGCAAATTTTACACCCTAGTTCAAAAAATGGTTTAAGGAAAAACCCAGCAACCAAGGCCAATCAGCTCAACACTGACAATGGGAAAGCTTCTAGAGATGATAATAAGAGATAAAATCAACAGTTTTTGGAAAAATGTGAATGATAAGAAGCCAACATGTTAAATGGTAAATAATGTTTAATAAACTTTGTTGAATTGAAAATTGGCAGCACAGATGTCAAACTGCCCAACTGACAACAGTGGCAGTGAATGGTTGCTTTTTGAATTTCAGCAAGATACAGTGGAGTTTCTCAAAGGTTTGGTAATGGTACCCCGGCTTTCTTAATATATTAAGGAATGAGCTGGATGTGGTTCACAGGGCACAATTTAAAAATGTACAGATGTCAAAACTTGGAATTATTGTGAAATGTGAAAAGAATGGTGATAAACTTCAAAAAGGACATACGTGCATTAGAATGTAGACATAAAGCTGTCTAAATTTAATGCAGAGAATTATGTATCACTTCATTGTGGTAGGAAGAACAGACAATACAAAACTATAGCCAAACAAACATTCTAAAGCAAAACATTCTCTCTCTCTCTACCTTGCTCTTTGCTCTTTCATTTCTTCTCTGAACTTGCATGTGTAGACTGGCTCTTAACACAAGAGTAATGATTAGTTGAAAAAGCAGTCATTGTCTTTAGCACAGTAAACTGAGGTGGTGGGGATGGGTAGGTCAACGTGTCAACAGGATTTGCAACATATCTTATTCATTTCAACAATAGATATTCTTCAGTTGTGTGTTAAGGAACAAAAGGATCGGGGGTTAAATGCAAAAACCATTGAAGTTAGCAGGGCAGAGAGAAGAATTTTAAAAAGACAATCAGAATTGTGAGCTTTATAAATAGAGGTACAGACTGCAATGAAAAATGTGATGAACCATTACAAAACACCAGTTCAATCTTAAGTGAAGTGGCGTATAAATTCTGGATACTGTATCTTTGGAAGGATAAGAAAACTTCAAAAAAACGGTGCTTGAATGATTTGAAAGATTTTGTTCCAGAGAGGAGGGCCAAAATGTCCATGAGGAACAGAAAGTTGAGGAGAGATTTGATAAAGCTGTTCAAGATCGTGAGAGGTCCAGATTGAAACGTTAGGGAGAAATTGTGCCCATTGATGGAGATAGATCTGGGAAAGGATGATGTGACTTCGAACATGAGAAAGCCCAACTGAACTAGGTCCTGAGTGGTGAGGATGTATTTAGGTGTGTCCATGGACATTTTTTTTAAAAAATGTTCACTCATGGGATGTGGATGTCGCTAGCATGGCCAGCATTTACTATCCTTCCAAATTGCCCTTGAGTAGGTGGTGGTGAACGTCCTTGAACAGCTGCAGTCCACATTTTGTGGACTGACTCACAATGCCTTTAAGAAGGGAATGCCAGGCTTTTGACCCAGTGACAGTGAATGAATGGCAATATATTTCCAAGTTACGATGAAGAGTGGTCTGGAGAGGAACTTGCAGGTGGTGGTGCTCCCATGCATCTACTACCAAGCGAATCATTTAAGGATCTTTGGTGAACTTCTACAGTGCATCTCATAGTTGGTACACACTGCTGCTACTGAGCAATGGTGGAGGGAGTGAATGTTTACGAATATGGTGCCAAAGGGCTGCTTTATCCTGGGTGGTGTTCAGCTTGAGTGTTGTTGAAGCTACACCCATTCAGGCAAGTAGGGTCTATTCCATCACACTTCTGACTCATGCCTTGAAAATAGCGGACAGACTTAGGGGAGTCAGGAAGCAAGTTACTCACTGCAGTATTCCTAGCCTATGACCCGATCTTGTAGACACCAGGAAGCTGATAGTGGGTAATGGTACACCATTAAAATGGCAAGGGACAGTGGTTAGATTGTCTCTGATTGAAGATGGTCATTGCAAATCAATAAAACCTATTGCACTAACATAGTTCATTAGAAATGCTCACAGAACATCAGCCTTTATTTCAAAAGGAGATTGAATTCAAAAAGGAGAAGTAAAGACTTCAGATTTTCAGGCCTCATCTGGAATACTATGTTCAGTTCTTGGCGCTGAATCTCAGGAAAGATATAAAGGCTATGGAGAACAGTGCAGGCTCATCAAATTACACAAAGGCTGAATAGATTTAATTATGATGACAGTTACATGAACCAGCTTGTATTCTTTTGAGTTTAGATGTTGAGGATCAATCAAATTGAAATGTTTCAATTGATAAAGAGCTCTATACAGGAGGTACAAATGAGCGTTTTCCTGCAGTGGGGGAAATCTAGAAAAAGGCACATGCTTTCAAAATGAAGTCAGAAACATTTTGGACTAAAAGCAGGAGAGTGCATTTGCTGCCAACAGAACTGCAGGAGCACACTCACCACACATTCAGTTGCAGTGCCTGTTATGTCACTGCATTCCACCAGATTGCAACAAACTTGAATAAGAACATCAAAACTATTCACTCTGAAGAACTGCAGAACTAAAGACATTGAGATAATCAAGCCATACATGCTCGCAATTCTCTTTGTAATTTTGAGCACCTTTTTTTTCGGAAAGTCATTATTTCATTGGATGCATGCAGAGATGGTTCATGAAAATGATTCCGAGAATGCAGGGATTGTCTTATGAGCAAAGGTTAAGCAGACAATTGATCTAATTGAAACAATGAATTCTTAAGGGGTTTGACAGGGTAAATGTTGAGAGGATGTTTTCGCTCATGGGCAAGTCCAGGACCAGAGGGCATAGCCTTAGGGTAAAGGGATGCTAAGTTAACACTAAGAAGAGGAGAAATTTCTTGTAGCAGAGAGCTGTGAGGGCAAAGTCCTTGTGTAAATTTATGGCTGAGAGAAATAGATTCTAATCAGTAGGGGAATCAAGGAGGGTATGGGGAAAATGCAGGAAAGTGGACACGAGGAATATCAGATTAGGCTTGAACAATCAAATGGCATATTCTTGTTCTTATTCCTTATGGTGCACTTAAAAAGTGCAGATTTCATGCAATCACAGTATTCAAGTGCAAACAGATTTGTATGGAACATGTTATCATCTCCCCGAAAATTGTGCTGCTTAATAAGATAGTTTACAGGTGCAATTTATTCTGATTCAAATCATGTAAAGCATGCTTTTCTGAAGACTTGTTACAGCTTTTCAACTAGGGCTTGACACAACAGTGAGGGGAGTGGCAAAGGGAGGAGAGGGAACAACAATGGGCTGACATCTTCCAATTCTGGTGCAGTTGGAGTGCAAAATGATGTCAGCAGCACAGACTTCTTGTTCCATTGCTTTCGTAAAGCTAAAGTGAATCAGGAAACATTTCTGCATCACAAAAGGTAGTATAATCTGGAAAATGCTCCAAGACATTGGAAATATTGGGTCAACTAATAGCTTCAAGGCAGAGAACCATGCAATTTTAGTGGTTATGAGTTTAAAGGAAAACAAAGTAAAGACGTCAAACAGAACGGCAAAAATGCTTGAAGACTGAAAAACTATCCTAAAGTGGCTTCACACCAAAAAGACTAAACCAATTTCACAGACAGGAGCTGTATGTTGACTCAACAATACCTGACTGCTACACAAGTGAAAACCCTGCAATTTGTGGTTCAATATTTAGAAAGCTTACTTTCCTTTAATGTGAAAGTTCCTTGGCGTCAAAATGCAAGCTAGGAAGGAAATTGGTCGGAGTAAACTTTTTGATCTAATGCTTTTATCAAGTTGGTTCTTATGGTTGTAAGAAAGGATCTAGACAGTACAAATTCTTTTGTGTTGCCAACTTTTGCACAGTGCCCCATTGTTCTTATACTGAGCAGTCAAGCCAATTTGGCCGAGCTATCAGATAAATGGCAATTATGGCTTGTACCATGCTCTTAAATTATTTCAATACTTTAATTTGTACATCATTCACCCAGCGTGTGAGGACTATACCTGGAGCTCTTCAAGTCCATGCTAATAAGAACTGCATTTGAAACTTAAAATTAACTGAAGATGTTTCGATTTCTGGTTACTTCCGACCCAATATAAATCAAGTTTGTTAAGCAGAGGAAATCTTTCCCCATTCCCACAATGCATTGTACGTTCTAAGTTTCAAACGAATATTCTCTCGTTCTTACTGAGGTATCAGCACCTTGATGTACAAGTGCAGCATGTTATCTTCCGATAAAAAATATCGTACAAGTAACAGACAGAATGAAAATCTGATGTTCCCCCATTGATTTAATTTCATTTACAAACAACAAGAACACTTCAATATATTAGTTTCCATATGAACCATATCATAAAAAAGGTTACTGAATATAGAATACCTGTAATTGCTGTGGATCCCAGTATTTCAGAGATTGATAGGCTCTCCCACCAGCTTGTATTGTAACAGGAATATGAAGGTTACCATTCACATTCACAAACTGTGTTGAAAAAGCAGCTGTCACAGATGGCTGGATCATTTTATCCTGCAAGTTTTTCCCACCATCTGACAGTACTGCAGTCTTATCCTTGTCGTCTTCTATTTTGATCCCAGTCATACTCATTGGGATTTCATCAATTTGTACTAAATTACAAGTGTCATGAGGAATTGAGGATTGGAGAACAGTTTGGCCTTCTGAGCAAGGTGCAGGTGTCGTATATATAGTCCATGATTCTGTGTTGGATAACGGGCCTGTAACTGAAGTGGTAGCTGGAACAACACCGTATAGCTGACTGCTATCCACTGTGAGCAGCTCCTGACGAACAGGAATGTACCCTTGCTGTTGTGCCTGAGAAGACAAGGTAAGCACAGTGGTTACAGTATTTTGCACTGCAGGTTGACTCATGGTATAGCTTTCTTCAGTTGGTAAATCAACTTTCCTTTTCTTCACAGGCTGTGGAACACTCGAAGAGCTTGGCCTTCTTTCTTGCGTTATTGAGTTGACAGCTTGACTGCCAGTTTGTGGTTCCTCAGAAGATGTGTGCGACTGTAATTGGGCTTGCATTTGCTTTGCTTGCAAGGACTGGTGGTTTGTTTGAATTTCCAACTGGTGGACTTGTTGTGCTTGTACATGGTGAGACTGCATCTGCTGTTGCCCTAGTGGTGACCCCTGTGACGCATGTTGCTGAATTGGAGAACTAATTGGTCTAGACAACTCCAACAATGATCCAGCAACATCAGCACTGTCCATGTAGATATAATGTCCTCTTTGCTGGTACATTGTAACAGGAGTTTGAACAAATTGCTGGATTTCTTCAGACCCTTTGCCATTTATGGAATCCAAAAATTCTTTCATGCGATGCTGTGGTATTGTCCGTGCTTTCATCCGTAAATATTCCTCATAGGGAATCGAATTCTCCAATGAATGATTCATTTTAAGCAACTAAAAAAGTAAATTGCAACATTATTTTCTTTAGAATGTAGATCATTTAATTCCAAAACAAAAATAAATCAGAGTAAGATATTGGATTTAAAAAGGTATTGCTCAATAATAATAGGATTTTAACATTAACAACACGCACAAGCAAAATAAAGTGCCAGTAATAATCAGAACAAAAGTAAAGTGATATGAATTTAAAAAAAAACACACTATAGGAAGCATGAAACAAAATAAGTTAGCTGGAAAATGTACCTCAATACATCAACACAACCACATGATGAAGGAGCAGTGCTCCAAAAGCTAGTGCTTCCAAATAAACCTGTTTGACTATAACCTGGTGTTGTGCGATTTTTAACTCAATGCTAAACATCAGGATACTAATAGGCAAGTGAAGAAATTTGCATGGTACTATTGTCAAAAGACTTTTGGGTCAAACTTTTCTAAATAAGGCAGACAAAGCCAGGAGAGGACTTGTAAGTGATGCTGAAATTGATTCACAGGTAACAAAGAGAGACTGAAAATTGTGAGGACAGAGGTACTGGATGTATTTTGACCTTATAAAGGGTGGAATTGGTTTAGCTTTCTAGAGTATCTGAAATTTGCAAATACTGAATGAGGGAAAGATCACCAATATCAAAAACATAGGTGCATAAAATGAGTGCATGGGCAATCAACAGTATTAACAGGCAACACTAGAGTTGGAAGAAATCAATCTCTGCAAACAACTGCACGTAAGACAAAGTCCCTAGTTGCTATGTTGTTGGAGTTGCAGCCATCCAGGCAAGTGCATTACACTTCTGCTTTGTAGTGAATGGTGAGGCACTGGGGAGTCAGGAGGTGAGTTGCTTGCAGTTATTCCTCACCTCTGACCCACTCTTGGACCAAATGTACTTAGATGGCCAATCCGGTCTAGTTTCTGGTCAATGGTAACCCACAGGATGTTGATAGTAGGGGATCCAATGATGATAATGCTACTGAATGTCAAGAGACGATACCTCAATACAATTGTCTCCTATTGGAGATGGTCACTGCCTGCACTTGTGTGACATGCATGCGTTACTTGCCACTTGTCAGCCCAAGCCTGGAAATTGTTCAGGTTTTGACACATTTGTACACTTTGGTATCTGAGGGATCAGCACCAGGAGGCAATGGCCTAGCGGTATTATTACTGGACTTTTAATCCAGAGACCCAGGTATGCCCTGGGGATCCATGTGCAAATCCAACCACACGAGTTAATCGAATTTGAATTCGATAAAAATTTGGAATTAAGAGTCTAATGATGACCACAAATCCATTGTTGATTGTTTCGAAAATCTTTGTTTAAGGAAGGAAACTGCCATAATTATCTAATCTGGCCTACAAGTGACTCTGGACACACTGCAATGTGGGTAACTGTCTCTGGGCAATTAGGGATGGGCAATAAATGCTGGCTTAGCCAGAGGTGCAGTCAATTTGTGAATGAAAAAATAATGAAAGAAGCAACTTGGTCTTTTTGAAAGCTGTAAAAGCTGTTTTAACATTACAGCCTGGAGCAAATATCAACTAAATGAAGTTAATACAAAGTAAGTGGCATGCTGTGACATGCCCTCAGTGTCCTACATATTAATTAACTTGTAATTGCATCTCAACTGCAGTTGTGAGACTAGTATCCACAATCAGACATGAGCCAGGCAAAACAAATCATTTACTTTGTTCAGCTCTCCTCTGCTGGGATCATTACTGACATCCCAAGGGAGAAATCTGTATATACCTGCATACACAGCTGCAAATAGTTAAAAGTTAAATTTTTAAAGAAACAGAGAGCAGAATCCATAACCTTTAAAAATATTTCAAAGTATAAAGAACATTTTAGGAAGTACCCCCCAATCATCCCACAAAACTCTTTGCACTCACTGAAAATCTGCATCCATTTAAGGGAGTGCTGAACTATCACTTCCAGGTCATGCCCGGACTCCTTTACACTGCAAGGCAGCATCAAATTCAAAATGGAAATTACTCTGCATTGTATTAAACTTAGTGCAAATCCTGAAAAGGTTTTGATTTACTACCCCATTGAATTGACTCCATTAAAACTGAGATTGATATATTCTTTGTTCGTAAGAGAATCAAGGGTTACAGGGAGAAGGCAGGAGAAACAGGGCTGAGAAATGTATCAGCCATGACTGAATGGCAGAACAGACTGGATGAACCAAATGGGGTAAAAACAATAACTGCAGATGCTGGAAACCAGATTCTGGATCAGTGGTGCTGGAAGAGCACAGCAATTCAGGCAGCTGCTCGTTGGATGAACCAAATGGCCTAATTCTGCTCCTATATTTTATGGTCTTGTCATATGCTCTATCCTTGACTCCTATTTTCTTCATCTTCACATTCCCCCTTACATCATCATCTACAACCTTAGGGCTAAGTCCATTGGATCTAGCCTGTACATAAACACCAAATCCTTGCCACCAAGGTCACCGTCTTAACTGAACTAAATTACTCAAAATGTAGCACGATAATTTATCACAGATTAAGTTTCTTGTCCCTATTCTCTGCATTTGAAAGAATACCTACTGTCATTTCTTCAACTCTGTCGACTGCATCTTACAATATCCCCTGGTTGCTAAACCGACGCAGTTGCCGTTCTTGGTTTTGAGTATTCCAGTATTCTCTGCAAAAGTCAACTAACTCAGTGTTATTCATATCCTAGCCCCAAAATTCTAAGACCCCTCACCAATAATGCCTCCTGATCCCATACCCCAAGTTTAAAATTCTCTTTAAATTGATAAATTTTCATAGTTGCACCCTTCCTAAACCCCAACCTCTTCCAGCCCCAAACATCCTAATCCTCTAACTGTGGCCTCTTATCCAGTATCCTTTCATCCCATCAATTAAACTTAGATGATTTAAATCACCAGTGCCCCACGCTTCTGAACCTACTACTACTACCCGTCCATACACTCCCATAGAACCCTCAAGATCAATCATAGCCTCCCAATCCTAGACTCTAGACTCCTGTGTTCTTCAACATTTTGGCAAGAAAATAGCATACAGTTCAAGGGTTTCAGGATGACTTTTCTCAAGATTTCAAAGACAAAACTGACATTCCTTCTGAT
Source organism: Chiloscyllium plagiosum (assembly GCF_004010195.1). Lineage (NCBI taxonomy): Eukaryota > Metazoa > Chordata > Chondrichthyes > Orectolobiformes > Hemiscylliidae > Chiloscyllium > Chiloscyllium plagiosum. The sequence goes on from NC_057732.1 coordinate 27,510,153, forward strand.
CAGTGGCACTCCATTCCAGATCTCAGTACAGGTCACAAGCTGAAATAAATCTGTTTATCGTCGCAGGTAAATCCATGTGACCTTTCTTGCCAGTTCTATCAGGTCTCTGCTATACAAGAATCAGGAAGAAAAAAGGATCTAACTGGCCACACAAGTACAGTGGTGATGCACTGGCTATATTTGAATCAAAATGTCCAACTGAAATTCTAAAGAGTGTTTCCATCTTGAAGCCCTAATATTGCAAAAGAACAAGAGCATGAACACCACATCATAGCCCAACCTGCCCTGTCAGTAGGTTCAAATGATCTACAACATTATTTCAAGGTATATCGGGGGGGGGGGGGTCAGGTTTCCCCTGATATTCTAGTCGGTATTCCCTCAAGTATCACTGCTATGTTGAACTAGCTGATGACACATTTACAATAGTGAGTCCACTTTAAAAGTATTAAAGTGGCTCAAGGGCACTTTGAACGTCAAGAGGCTGTCCAAGCACTATAGAATGTATGCTCTTTCTTTAATCTGACAAATAGTGTGGATTCAATGATGTGTCTTAATTTGTCCTCCATTATCATTGAGTACTTTGTATACTCCAGCATACAGAAAGCTCTATATTTAAAACATAGAAACATATTTCCTGCATCCTCACACAAGAAAGCAAAACACACAGAATACTGGAGCTTTACATAAATAAATACCCGAGAGATTACAACAACTTGACTGCAAACTAGTGATTAAATTGTAGATAGTCTTAACCAACCTGTTCAAATGATACAACTATTGTGCAGCTGAGTCTTCTAGCCTTCATACAAGTCTGATTTTGTATATAATTTTAAATCAACCTGTTCAGACATGTTTTATCACCTCCCAGACAGGTGAGGCCTGAACTCAGACCTTCTAGCCCAATTATAGAGCCACAGCACAATAAATAAGCTTATAACTCTGACTTCAAGGCACAAACCTAATGATATTCTGAAGTGAATTTATTCACAGAATCTAGGTTTTGTTATCTTTACACCTCTCCCTTCCCTACTTAGTAACAGTAATTAAAAGAAAAGATACATTAAATTCTAACTAACAAGTATGATTTTATAGATTTTTTAAAAAATCAACATGATCAAGCATAGAAGACAACCTCTGAGGCAGGTTACACTTGAACCCAAGCTTTATAGATCTACTTAGAAACTGGAGTCATGGAGATGTACAGCACGGAAACAGGCCTTTCAGTCCAACTCGTCCATGCCGATCAGTTATCCTAGCCTAATTTAGTCCCATTTGCTAGCACTTGACTCATATCCCTCGAAACCCTTCCTATTCATATACCCATCCAGGTGCTTTTTAAAATATTGTAATTGTACCAGCTTCCACCACTTCCTCTGGCAGCTCATTCCATACACATCACCCTCTGCACAAAAAAGTTGCCTCCTTAGGTGTCTTTTATATCTTTCCCCTCTCACCCTAAACTTATGCCCTCTCGTTCTGGACACCCCTACCCCAGGGAAAAGACTTTGTCTCTTTATCCTATCCATGCCCCTCATGAGTTTATAAATCTCCATAAAAGGTCACCCCTCAGTCTCTGACGCTCCAGGGAAAACAACCCCAGCCTATTCAGCCTCTCCCTTTAGCTCAAATCCTCCAACCCTGGCAACATCCTTGTAAATCTTTTCTGAACCCTTTCAAGTTTCACAATATCCTTCCAATAGGAAGAAAACCCGAATTGGACGTAATATTCCAAAGTGGCCTAGCCAATGTCCTGTACAGCCATAACATGACCTCCCAACTCCTATACTCAATGCTCTGACCAAAAGGAAAGCATACCAAACGCCTTCTTCACTATCCTATCTACCTGCGACTCTACTTCTCCAAGGAGAACAGCTGATTTCTCTGAGCTCTCTTCTGACTTGCACCTTGAGGGTGGACAAACTTTGGGGATTCAGAAGATGAATTGCTTTGTTCTGAATTCTCAGTGTTTGACCTGCAGCTTTAGTTACAATTTCTAGGTAGCTGGTTCTGTTTAGATTCTGGTCAATAATAACACTTCAGATGTTGATTGTGAAGAATCAGCAATAGTAATGCCATTGAATATCAATGAGAGATGGTTAGATTGTTTCTTATTGGAAATAGTCAATGCCTAGCACTTCTCTGGCATGAATATTACTATGTGAATGGAGACTGCCTTAAGTCTATCTTGGCCTTGCTGTTCTGCAGATACGGTATTGAGAAACCAGGGATACATCTGACACTGATCAAAACCCAAGCCTTTACTTCACAGCAACCAAATCAATATTTTTCCAAAAACACCCAATTTACAAAAGGTCTACTGACCACAGTCTCTATGGTCCTCAAAGATTTTGCTGACTTCTATGTATATAACATTTCACAGATTATGTGAATTGTTGACAGTAATTGTCCACCTAGGAAATTCTGTGTCACTGGTCATGGGTTCTGGGGTCCTTGTGTGGTTGATGAACCTGATCCCAAAGCCGCATCGCTGACCACATATTTGATAAATGTTTCGGGAGGTGAAAGAGGTCCTTGGCCGTGAGATCACTGGCATTTGTCTCCAGTTCGGTTTCTATACTTCCTCTTGCCAATGAGTATTGTTAAATAATTATGTCCCTTCACACAAGAGTTTCGTCCAAGTTTCTTCTGAATGAGACTCTCCCATGCATTGACATGAATAGTGTATTTCTTGAGGGAAGCCTTCAGGACATCTTTGAAATGTTTCTATTGCCATCTTCTTGAGTGCCTTCCTTGAGCTGGGCAAGGCTGATTTGCTATGGTAGTTATAATTCAGGCTTCCTAAATCATATAGCTGGCCCAGCAGACTTGAGTATGGTCACAATGTAGGTGCTATTAGCTTCTTCAAGGACACTAACATCAGTATACCTGACCTCCCATCTGATGCAGAGTATTTGTCTCAACAGAGTTGATGGTACTTCTTAAAGACACTTCCATCCTGCCACAAGTCCATCAAGTTTGATTTTATGTTTGCTTATTCACTTCTCATGATGCTTTGAAATTAAGTCATTCAGCCTGCTGAACTTTGCTGGCTGAATCCTGTTACTCTAGTATCCTATAGGATAAGAACAATCCAATTCCTTTCCATTATTATGAATCACTTCTGCCCACAGTCATATTCATAACTCCCTCCATCTTCATCTCAAATTCCATAGGAAGAACGCATGGACTTCTTAATGTCCAAACTGTTTTCATCCTGTCACTGTCTTTGCCCATGCAGTAGACAATTCAGTTTTTCTTCCTTCTCCTCTTGAGTAGCCTTCAAACTTTTTTTCTACAATCCATACTAAGTCTTAATTAGCCTCTCAATATCTTCAAATATTTAATATTTCCCAAAAACTTCCACACGCAACTTCTTAAATTTCTACATGTCCTATATTTACAAAATCTTGTTAAGGCATTATAAAATACAAAGGGAGAAACTATTCCTGCTTGTAAAAGGATCAAGACTGAGATAATACAGATTTAAAGTATTTTCAAACATAGCAAATTGAATACAAGAAAAATACCTTTTCATACAATAAGTAGTTTGAGTCTCTAATGTACTGTCTGGAAAGCATGGTATCAGCAGATTCAATTAAGGCATTCAAGCGGACACTAAATCATTACTGAATAGAAACAATGAACAAGTGTACAGGTAAAAGACTAGAAAATGGCAGTAAGTCATAATGCTTATTCCGAGAGCCTTCTGAACTGCAACAACTCTGTATTAACATCAGCTAACTATACCCTTGGAGTCCAGCCAGTCATTTCCTGATCAGGACCAAGACAGTTCCAGTCAAGAGTACAGAGCTTGCATCATTCTTCAATCTCTCTATAGCTTTCTGTTAACCATTCTATTTCACTCTGCCTTGCATGGAACTGCTCATTAACTGCTAACCCTAGACTCTAAGTCTCCTCTCTCCTCAAAGAGCTCTTCTAACATTGTTTGGTTTGCCTCAGTAACCCTCTACAGGCAATCATTCAATTACATTTACAAACATAGGAATGACTTCTACATGACTATCAAAGACAGCCATATTTATCTCTATCAATGACCATCTGGGAGAACTTGAACTAAAGATTTTATGCCTTTTGTACACAGTCTGAGTTTTTAGTTCAAAAGAATGAAAAAACTTAAAACACTTATACAGCTGCAGAATTGAATTAATGAATAAAAAGTTTAAATTATAAGTTTGCCACAAATTAAATCATAAGTCTGAATTTTATTCAATAAGTGATTTATGATTTTTGTCATCTCCTTATTCCCTTGTTCTTCAACAATGTAAAGGGGAAGGAATGTTGCTTCTAGTGCTGACCAATATTCCTGACTTCTACGATGAGGGAAACAGAATCAGCATGGAAGATTATCAATGGATTTTAGTTTTAGTGTGAAAAAGATTTTCTATCAAATTATAGTGCAAACTGATTTACATATTTAAAGTCATTGCTCAGTTTCAACGTAAGTGGTGGAAAAACATTGGGGAGAGCAGCTGCAAGTTTCCAGACTGCTAAGAAATCAGGAAAAATGCCTTTCAACAATTTATACAGAATCCTTTAAAATCTTTGAACCTTGCACACCAAATGTACATATATGATCCATTTAAAAATAGTAAACCGCCTAATACAAATAACTTTCTAGAGGGTCAATGTGGGCTTGCTGGGCCAAATGGCCTATTTCCAAATGGTAGGGATTCTATGCACTCCTTCAAATTAATCACCAGCAAGGATGAAACATCTAAGATATTATCTAACTTGTCACTTTAACTGGATATATTAACATACTGTAATTAGTAATTTATAATACAAAGTCCTGGATGAATAATCTGAAGAAATACTCTATATTTGTTACCTGAGCTGCTGTATCCCTTTACTTCATATTTATTGTATCAATTATATTTTACTTGGCATCTTAAAATTACTTTGCAGCATTAAAGCTAACTCTTATAGTGTACTTAACATAGTATACCAAGGCATTTCACATGACACCAAGCCACATGAAAAAGTTCAGAATAACAAAGACCAGATCTAAGCTCTACTGTCCTGCAACATCCAGTGGTGAATGATAATAGACATCTAAACAAATAACCAGAGGAGGCAGCTCTACAATTATCTCTATTTAATAACAGGAGACCAGGACATCGTTCCAAAACTAACCACATCTTCATCTGTACTACTACAAACATTGACACCTACCAACTATGTTCTGTCCACAAAAAGCAAGAGAAATTCAACCTGACTGATCACTCAAACAAAAGCAGAAATTGCTGCAAAACCTCAGCAGGTCTGGCTGTATCTATGGAGAGTAAGCAGAGTTTCAGGTCCAGTGACCCTTCTTCAGAACTGATGGTGTCTAGGAAAAGGTCATTATTTATGCAGAAGATGGGATGAAGGGATGGGGTAGAAATAAATGATAGGTAGAGATCGAGCCTAAAAGAATGAAAAACAGATGGACTAGGTAAAGGTCAGCTTGGGAGAACCAATAACTGCTACTAGGGACTATTAGTAGCTGACAATGGGTTGTGTATGGCAGCAATCCACATGATGACAAGGTTTGGAGTGCAGAAGTGGGGGAAAGACATGGGGGAAGGTGCTCAAGACCTAAAATTGTTGAACTTGACATTTCACCTTCTGGACAATTCCCAAGTGGAAAATGAGGTGCTGTTCTTCCAGCTTCATTGGAGCACTGCAGCAAACCAGAGACAAATGTTGGCCAGGCAACACAGTCAAACATTGGCCATAGAACACAGTGGTTTGTTGAAGTGACAGGCAATTGGAAGCTCAGTGTCAATCCTGAACACAGAATTGAAGTGTTCTGCAAAGCGGTCACACTGTCTGTGCTTCGTTTTCCTAATGGAGGGGAGACCACATTATGAGCAGCAAGTACAGTAGATAGATTAAGTGAAGTACAGGGAAAGCATTGCTTCACATGGAAGGTGTGTTTGGGTTCTTGTATAGTGAGGAGGGAGGAAGTAAATGCACAAGTGTATTACTTCACATCAATTTACTCTTGGTCATTAGCAATGTAATCGAAAAGGAGAGTACTACCAAGCAGCAGTTACATAGCAATGACTCACCTACTTTCACAGTTTGGGTTCGACCAAGGCCACATTACCGCCTTGATCAAAACATCGATGAAAGAACTGAACTCAAGAGATGTGAGTGATTGTTTTGATAAAATGGGAGCATTTGACAGAGTGTGGCATCCAAGGAGCCCTAACAAAACCAAAGTCAGTTCAAATCATGGGAAAGTTTTATTGGTATGTAAACACCCTCCACCATAGATGTAGGCAGCAATGTGTACCGTACGCAAGATGATCTGCAGCATTTCACCAAACCACATTTGACAGCACCTTATGCAAGCAGATGACCTTTATCACCTGTTACGACAAGACCAGTGGATCCACAGATAATCCACCAGCTGAAAGATCCCCTACAAGTCACTAACCATCCTGATTTCTTATTTATTTGTCACATATATTTGAAAAGATATAGTGAAGTGTTTTGTTGCCATCTGAGTTACAACAAGAGTAAAAGGAAATAACGTAAAATAGAGCTCATCTTCTATACAAGGGGTCAACAAACACAGCTACATGCCTTTTAAAAGATCTCTGCAAGTTCCAGGCAGCACCACCACCATTACCGAAGACCTGCTGTGCCCCTGATGTGGGCCTACTAGAGCTAGGAAACCTCTTTCAGGTATTGCTTGGAACTACTTTACGGTTTGTTCAAAAGCTTTGAATCCCATTAATAGCACTGTGGATGCAATTACACCAAATGGGCTGTTTACAAAGATCACTCACCATCACTTTCTCAAAAGGAATTAGGGATGGATGATTGGTAAATACTGGCATTGTCACAAACACGTTGTGAGACAGAGTAAATCATTTTAAAAATATATACTGCCTTGACTGAACTCATGACATCCTAAAACTCTTTATAGGAAAAACAAGTACTTTTGAAACGTAATATTTGTTATCATGCAGGAACCTAGCGTTCAATTTGCATACAGCAAACTCCCACAAACAACCATGTGACAATAACTTCTTTAAGTATTAAGGCATGAAGGTGAAAGAATGGCCGTGACACTTAAGATAGTCTCCTGCTTTTCTTCAAAACAGTGACATAGCATTTTTTGATGTTCTTCTGAGAAAGGAGACAGTTCCTCAACTTAATGTCACATCAGAATGATAGAATTTCCAACATTTCGACACTTCCTCAGTACTGCACTGGAGCGTCAGTCTAAAGTTTGTGCTCAAGTCTCTGGAGTGAGCTTTGAACCCACAACCTGAAGGAGACATGTTATCATTGCTCATACAGAAGAATATATTAAGGCAAGTGACCCCAAAAAAGCTTGGTTCAAAGAAAAAAGGTCTTTAAGCATACTTTAAGGGGGAGAAAACATCAGAGTTAGAGAGGTTTTAAGGACAGAATTTCAGAGCTCAGCACCTAGAAACTGTACATACTGCTGTAAAGTTCATGAAAATGGGAATTTACAGGAGGCCATAATTACATGGGCACAGACACCTCAGAGGGTAGGATGGGAGATTAGAGAGTTGGGAAGGACAAGGCTTTGGAGACACTTGAGAACAATGATGAGATATTTAAAACTGAGGTATTTCCAAAACAGGAGTCAAACTACAGGAGCAATGGGTAAACAGAACTGCATGTTAATATTGAAACAAAGTTTGTGGAGGTGAGAAATGGGAGAAGTCTAGAACGTCAAATGTAGAGGTAACATATGCATGGACAGTGGTTTCAGTAGAAGATAAACTGAGGTTGAATTGGAGATTGGACACATTATGGAAGTGGAAGTAAGCAGCCTTGTTGATGGAGTCAATATACAGTCAGAAGCTCATTTCAGGATTAAACAGACTTCCAAGATTGCAGTCAGCCAATTCTCAATCCATGCTATTACCATGCTCCTAAAACCATGGCCCTTGACTTATTTAGCAGCCTCCTGTCTGGCACCTTGTCAAAGGCTTTCTGGAAATCCAAAGAGATCATGTCCACTAGCTCTCCTTTGTTTAACTTGTTTATTACCTCCTCAAAAACATCTAACAGACTTGTCAGATATGACTTTACCTTGACAAAGTCATGCCGATTCAGCCCTGTTTTACTAGTATTCCACAATCTCCTTAATAACAGACTTTAAAATCTTACCAATGACCATGGTAGACTAACAGGCTAATAGTTTCCTGTCTCTGCCTCTCTCACTTTAAACATTAGCCATTTTCCAATCCTCTTGATCCTCCCTGACTCTGGTACTGATCTTTCAGGAATCACCGATGTGACCACTATCTCCTTCGGAACCCTGGTGCGTAGTCTACCTGGTCTGAGCGATCTATTCACCTTCAGGCCTTTCAGCTTCCCCAGCACATTTTCCATAATGATGGCCATGTCACTCACCTTTGCCCCTGACTCAAAGTTCTGATATGCTACCAGTGTTTTCCACCATGAAGACTGATAAAAAAAGTACCTATTCATTTCTTCCAACATTTCTTCGTTCTCCATTACTACTTCCACAGCCTCATTTTCCAGCAGACCAGTTTTTACTCTTACCTTTCTCCTACCTTTTATATATCTAAAAAAGGCTTTTGCAATCCTCTTTTACAGTACTAGCTGGCTTACCTCATTTTCTCCCCCCTCCACTGCTTTTTTTTTTAAAATGTTATCCTCTGCTAGCTTTTAAAAGGGTTCCCAATCCACTGGCTTTGCATTAGTCTTCACTGCGTTGAATGATTTTTCCTTTTGCTTTTATGCTGTCCCTGACTTTCCTTGTCAGCCGTGATAGCCATGCCTTCCCCTCCGTATGTTTCTTCTTCTTTGGGATGCATTTCTGCCTGCCTCCCAAATTACTCCTAGAAAATTGGAGGTGTAGTGGACAGTGAAGAAGGTTATCTCAGATTATAACAGGATTTTGACCAGATGGGCCAATGGGCTGAGAAGTGGCAGATGAAGTTTAATTCAGATAAATGCGAGGTGCTGCATTTTGGGAAAGCAAATCTTAACAGGATTAATGGTAAGGTCCTAGGGAGTGTTGCTGAACAAAGAGACCTTGGAGTGCAGGTTCATAGCTCCTTGAAAGTGGAGTCGCAGGTAGATAGGATAGTGAAGGTGGCGTTTGGTATGCTTCCCTTTATTGGTCACAGTATTGAGTACAGGAGTTGGGAGGTCATGTTGCGGCTGTACAGGACATTGGTTAGGCCACTATTGGCATATTGTGTGTAATTCTGGTCTCCTTCCTATCGGAAAGATGTTGTGAAACTTGAAAGGGTTCAGAAAAGATCTACAAGGATGTTGCCAGGGTTGGAGGATTTGAGCTATAGGGAGTGGCTGAACAGGCTGGGGCTATTTTCCCTGGAGCATCGGAGGCTGAGGGGTGACCTTATAGAGGTTTACAAAGTCATTAGGGGTATGGATAGGATAAATAAACAAAGTCTTTTCCCTGGGGTCGGGGAGTACAGAACTGGAGGGCATAGGTTTAGGGTGAGAGGGGAAAGATATAAAAGAGACCTAACGGGCAACTTTTTCACATAGAAGGTGGTACGTGTATGGAATGAGGTGCTGGAGGAAGTGGTGGAGGTGGTAGAATTGTAACATCTAAGAGGCATTTGGATGGGTATATGAATAGGAAAGGTTTGGAGGGATATGGGCCGGGTACTAGCAGGTGAGACTAGATTGGGGTGGGATATCTGGTCGGCGTAGACAGGTTGGACTGAAGGATCTGTTTCCATGCTGTACATCTCTATGACTGCTGCCATTGCTGATCCATCAACCTTCCTGATTTCTTCCAATCAATTCTAGCCAGCTCCTTCATCATACCTTTGTAGTTCCCATAATTGTAACACTGTTACATCTGATTCAAACTTCTCCCTCTCAAACTGCAGGGAGATTTCCATCTTAATTGTGATCACTGCCCTCGAGGGGTTCCTTTTTCTTAAGCTCTGTAATGAAGTCTGCTTCATTACAGATCACCAAATTGAGAACTGCCTGTTCGTTAGCAGGCTCTACCAAAAGCTTTTCCAAACAATGGCCTCAGATATCCAGAAATTCCTTTTCCTGGGATCTGCTACCAGCCTGATTTTCTCAGTCCACCCACATTCTTATCTATGATGATTACTGTAACAGCATCTTTCTTACATGTTTTTTCTATCTCCGCATTTATTTTCAGCTCCACATCCTGAGTACTGTTAAGAGATCGATACAAGACTCCCATCAGTCCTTTCTCTTTTGCAGTTCCTTAATTCTACTCACAGAGATTCCATACCACCTGACCCTACATCGCTTCTTGCTGTCCTTCATTTCTTACGAACAGGTCAATCCCATTCCCTCTGTCCATTTCCCTGTCCTTTCAATAGGTCACATATCCTTGGATATTTAGTTCCCAGCTCTGATCCCCTTGCAACCATATTACTACGATACCCACAACACTGAAATTGGCAGGACCAATCTGTTGTTTCAAGCTCACTTACCTTGTTGCATATCCTGCATGTATTTAAGTACAACACCCTCAGTCCTGCATTGTGTCCCCTTCTGGAAACTTTAACATTGCCTGAGTCCTAATTTCACAAGTTCCAAATCTTTTATAGATAAAATCATGAAGAATGATAATTAGAAATGCTTCATTTTGATTATTGCTGAGTTACTGATCAAAATTGTATAGTACTTAGGAGCAAGAGTAGCCCTCCAAACCTGCTCCATAGTTCAAACATATCCTGCCTGTTCTGGTTGTGCTCCCAACAAAGTCTTCAAATCTGCCTCTATAACCCTTGATTCCTTTTGTTATCAAAAATACTATTAACTCAACCTTGAATACATTCAATAGCCCAGCTTCTACTGGTCTCTGGGGAAAGAGAATTTCACAGACTAACAATGCTTTTAGAGAAAAACAAAATCTGCTCATTGCCAATATAATTAGAGGACTGTCGAATGCTACATTAGATGTGATACATGCTTCATTAAGACTCAAGTCTGCCACCAAGATTTCTATTCATATTTAGCTTATATCAATAGGATTAAAGTTTCTTCTCACAGATGTAAGATGAAAAGAAACTTAGCGGACTCGACGTGACAAGGCCATAGGCAAAGATCTACAGCACAAATTAACACTTATTCCAGACAATTCCTCTCAAATACAGCTGCTGCAGAGACAAAAATAAGGCATACTGGTGCAGTTGTAAGTCAATTACCACAGCAAAACCTTTGTTCTGCATCTGGGTTGTATTAAACAAAAAAGCTTTCAATTAACAAAATCTTGCTCAGTAACATGATACCTATCCCTAAGGGGAAGTAAAATTGTTATGATAAAGAACACAGCACTCACTTTGCCATAATTTTACAGAAAGATTCAGTTTTAGAGTAAATTAAATAGTCCCTTTGATTATCTATTATTGTCATCCATTGTAGATATCAGACAGTAAAAAATAAATAGTTTTACAACTCATGGCAGGTATTTTATTGTAAAGAGACACCAATTTATCTGTCATGAGATCAAAACTGGTCCAGTCAGTGCCAGTTACAAGTTACAAGTGAATATACTGTTAAAAAGCAGATCGCTTTAAAAGCGATTTTTAAAAAAAATAAAAACTGAAACCTGACAAACAAATAGAATCAATTAACCCTGCCTGACAACGATATTTAATGGGACAAAAATCAAGCTCATCAACTGTTTTGGTTGAAGGAACATTTATATTCTGCACATAATAAGCCAATTTTACACAACTGACACTTTTTTAAAAGAGATATTTGAAAATGCTCGGACCAATCTACTGTACATCACTATCGAATTAAGCAGTCACTCTGCACCCGAGAACGTAGAATGCAAGAACAGGCCTCAAATACCAATAATACTTGGTTTCCTAAACTGACAGATCTGCTCATCCGTCTGTTCAACGGATCGTGATTTAGATGGGGAAAAAAAAAGTTTGCCTGCCTGGTGCAGAGGGAAAAAAATAATAATTTTCAGACTTCGAAAAAAATTGCACAAGTCAAGAGAATCAAAATTTACAAGATAAACTAGGAGCATATGGTATAGTGAAAACAAAGGAATTCATGCAGTGGAGGAATGAGTTATGATCTGTCAGCCACGATCAACAGCTGTAGGCCTCAATCCTGCACCGCATAGCCTGCCCCTGGAAAGAGGTGAGTTATTTCATTGAAAGAGAGCGAGGTTACAGGAGCCATTCGCGCCGCTGTTTGGTGTTTCTGCTGAGAGTGTACTGGCAGTGGCCTGGGCCCCTGAAACATGCGGCTCCTGAGCAGCGGGGCCCAGCCGCAGGAGTTCTCCTGACTTTCACTGAAAATTCCTTGCGCTGCATCTCTTCATTTTTGCTTTACCTTTGTTTTGAACCTCGTTGAAGCGTCGCTGGCTACGGTCGAAAGACGACAACCAACATCGGGAGAAGGAGGGAGTAAAGAGGAGGCGGCCGACAGGAGAACGCTGCCGCCGCGGGAGAGGCGTCACCATTCACGCGCACGCGCGGCTCCCTCTTTTTCCCATGAAAACGGGGCGGGTCCTATTAAGCCGCGCCCACCAACGCGACGGGGCGCATGCGCAGCACTGTAACGTTTCCCCCTCTGCTTTCGCCGGGTCGCGGCAGCGAAGGCGCGCGTGCGCAGCTCCCATTGTCGCGGGAACCGCCGGCTCTGCTCTGGACACCGCCCCCATCGCCCGAGTCGGCGCGCACGCGCGCCTGCAAGGTCGAGTTTGCACATACAGGGTGCGTGCGCAAGCGCGGGCCCCATATACCAGGCGGACCGTCAACAGGGAGTCTGCGCCGTTCTGGCCGTGCCCATACCATTACACCCAGAGCCCCGCCGAAATGGCGAGTGAGCAGCCAATCAGGAGGGTGAGAACTCGACGGGGCGTGGCTACTGTCAGTGAACTGCTACATTGTTGCCGGTGTTTATGGCGCATGCTGTGTGCGGAGTAGGAAGTTCGGGCTTAGTGCAGGTTACTCTCTCACTGTATTTTTATTCTGTAGGAGCTGCTTGGCCTGGAGCTTATAGTGAGTCGGGCGGCAAGGTGGTTAACACTACAGCCTCACAGCACCAGGGTCCTAGCTTCGATTCCAGCCTTGGGCGAACTGTCTGTGTGGAATTTGCACATTCTCCCAGTGTCTGCGTGGGTTGCCTCCGGGTGCTCCTGTTTCCTCCCATAGTCCAAGGATGTGCAGGTTAGGTGAATTGCCCATAGTGTTCAGGGATGTGTAGGTTAGGTGTATTACTTGGGTAAATACAGGATAATAGGGTAGGGGAAATGATCTGGGTGGGTTACTGTTCCAGGATCGGTGTGGACCAGTTGGACTGAAGGACCTGTTTCCACACTGTAGCAGTTCTATGATTTATGGAGAGAGAGAGAGGGAGCAAGCTGATGTTTCAAGTCTGGATGATTCTTCATCAGAACTGAAGTGTGGAGGAGGCAGCATTTCTGCAATGGTTTGTCTAACTGCCAGACTGGAAAAAAGAGACAGTCCCACTGGGTTGGGGGGAGGGATAAGAGGACATGGTGACAGAGAATGTAACAAATAAAGCTGAAAGATACGGAAGCAATGGGTTTGTAATTTTTAAGATGTTGAACTCAATGCTGAAGGTTGTAAAGTGGCTAGTTTGAAGATGAGATGTTAGATTAGACTACACTACTTACAGTGTGAAAACAGGCACTTCGGCCCAACAAGTCCACACCGACCCACCGAAGCACAACCCACCCAGACCCATTTCCCTACATTTAACCATTCATCTAACACTACGGGCAATTTAACATGGCCAACTCACCTAACCCGTATGTTTTTGGACTGTGGGAGGAAACCCACGCAGACACGATGTTGATCCTCCAGTTTTCACTGTGATTTGCTGGAGCATTGCAGCATGCTAAGGACAGGGCATTATGTTAAAATAACCGACTGTGGGAAGGTCAGGATCATGCTTGTGCATGGACCAGAAGTGTTCTGCAAAGCGGTCACCCAGTCTGCGTTTGGTTTCTCCAATGGAGAATAGGCCACATTGGATGCAGGGAATATAATACAAAAGGTTGAAGGAGATACAAGTACTCTGGAAAGGTTATTTAGGCCCTTGGATCGTGAGGATGATAAGGGTGAAGGGGCAGATGTTGTAGGGAAGTGAATGATGGTATTGATGGTCAAGAAATGGACTAGGGTGTCTTGGAGGGAATGACCCCTGCGAAATACAAACAGGGGAGTGAGGGGAATATGTAGTTGGTGATGGCATTCTGCTAAAGTAGTGTGAAATGGCAGAGAATGATCCGTTGAATAGGGAGACCAGTGAGATGTAAAGTGGGAACATGTGATTAGTGTATGTAGTTGAGGGCCCTGTCAACTACAGAGAAACCACAGTTATGGAACAAGAAAGCCATGTAAGGTGGCATCATCCGAACAGATATGACATAGGCAAAGCAACTGGGAGAATGGGATGGAATCCTTGCAGGATATGTTTGACAGGGCCCGCAGCCACATCCAACCTATTGCCCGTGCATCCACTCTTGTCCTTCCCATCACTCTCAATAGCTGATCGGGTCCACCTGAGAAAGCTGGTAGCCTGACACATCTGCTATAGAGATGCGGGGAAGAGCTTGGCCGGGGGGGGGCGGGGTTACAATGAAGACTCTTAACAAAACTCATACTCAATAAGAAAACAATTGTAATTTAATAAGCTGAGTGGAATATATATGTAACAGAACAACCCTGAAACATTTTCATATATACCACACTGACCAGATTTGAATTTATGAAGCTCAGCTCCCTAATCTTGACTGTTCTGGAATATGAATGTCTCATTACCCTTACAAGCTAGGGAAACACAAAGGCTGATACTGGCGTAGTAAAAAAGTTGGAAGATGCTCATGTGTGAATGAGAGAGAAAACATTCTTCTGTAAGTTACATTCACTGACCGAAGGGTTCAAGGACACAGAGAGAAAGAGAGACAGGACGCAAACTGGCGGAAAGGTTTGACTCTTTGTGGTCTAATTTGAGTGTACACTTGCTTGTCATGGATTGAATGTTTGTCTGTTGTTCCCTGGAACTCGAGATCCGGAAATGTTATGAATTTAATTTGCACTTTGGGAATCTATAAGATGATTTTTAAAAGAAAAAGCCATTTTGTGGGACAATTATACTGGGCATGGTAGCTGAGCAAGGTTACTTCATGACCTTTTTCACATAGTTTAGTCCATCGTTGTGATGTGCTGTTCAAACGGAAGGTTATCTAACCAAAGCAATTGGCCATTTAGCCTGGCTTGATCAGGGTTCCCACTTTGATGTGCATATAGCTTAATTAGTTAAGCGTACTCAGTCCTGTCAATGCGTTTCTCTTCCTCTGCAAACATTGGCCATTTTATTGCTGCTTATCTGCTTAAAGAGATGTGGCTTTTTGTAGTTTTAATACCAATTTCTGTATAAAGACAGCTTGTTTACAGCAATAAGTAGAGTAGCCTGAGAGAGCTCTTCGGGGTAAGAGCTGGTGCTGCTACTCTGCTAATGGTTTTAGAACTTTAGCTCAAGCCTGGCTGTAGGTATCAATGTTATCGTGTAACTTTGATGCCATTGGTAAATAAAGGTAATAATTTAAACTAAACTGTCTGTAAGAGTTTTATATTCCAGACTACCACAGAGTACGATCTCCGGGACGAACCAAAGAGGCTTACAGGTCAAGTCCATCAGGGATTCCCTGAGCCGTCTTTAACATCCTTATTCTCACTTTTAATCCCACCAGCCTCCATATTCAAAGGATCATTCTCCACTATTTTAGACAACTCCAGCAAACCACCACCACCAAACACATCTTCCCCTCACTCGCCTGTATGGATGTCGTAGGGCTCATTCCCTCCAGGACACCCTAGTCTATTCCTCGACTACCAAAACCACCCTGCCTTCCCACGGCACCATCCCATGTAACCACAGAAGATGCAACACCTGCCCCTTTTCCTCCACCCTGCTCATGATCCAAGAGCCTAAACAGTCTTTTTAGGTGAAGCAGCATTTCACCTGTACCTCCTTCAATCTTGTGCATTGCAATGGCTGCACCCAATGTGGCCTGCTGTGCATTGGAGAAATCAAACACAGACCGGATGACCGCTTTGCAGAACACCTCCAGTCCATGTGCAAGCATGACCTTGACCTTCCCGTAGCCAGTCATTTTAACACAGTTTCCTGCTCACATGCCCACTTGTCTGTCCTCGGCATGCTGCAATGCTCCAGGGAAAACTGGAGGAGCAACATCTCATTTTTCAACCAAGCACTTTATATCCTCCTGGGCTCAGTATTGAGTTCAACATCATGTGTTGTCAACCCGTTGCTTCCCTTTTAGATTTACTTGTTACATTCTATGTCACCATGTCCTCTCTCCCCTCCAGTGGGACTGTCTGTTCTTTCCAGTCTGGCAGACAAACCATTATTCTAACCATCTCACATTCTGATTGTTTAGTGTGAACTATCAACATTGTTTCTCCCCCAGCACTCCCCCCATCCCCCCACTATTGCATAAATGCTGCCCCTTCCACACATTACTTCAGGCCTGATGAACAACCATCTCATCTCAAAACATTAGCTTACTCTCTCTCCATGGATGCTGCCTGATCCGCTGTGATCTCTAGCATCTTTTGTTTCCAATTCAGATTTTAGCACCTGCAGTAATTTTCTCCTACATATACAATGGAGGACTGCATGATGTTTGACTGCTGCACCCTCACCTTTACTGCATCATTGGCAGTTTCAAGGGGTAGAAGAAAAGCTTGTTTCCTAATTTGTACTGAAAGGTTTTTTTTTTAATCCTTCTGGAGGTTTTTTTTGTCTCCATTATTCTGCCTGGACTTCTTCTCTCCCCATGTGCTGATGTGTCAGTGTGAATTTTTCTTCTTCCTGTGAATGCAGAAAAACTAACTTGCTGGAAAAATCCAGCAGGTCTGGTGGCGTCTGTGAAGAGATAGCAAAGTCAACATTTCAGGTCCGGTAACCCTTCTTCAGAACACTGTGAGTCCTGCTGAGATTTTCCACAGTTTCTGGTTTTTTTTTTCAGATTTTCAGTACCTGTAGTTCTTTGCAATTTTTAAAATAAAAAAAAAACAAAAAGTGTTGCCGTGATGGAGCTTAGTGATTCCACAACTGATGGGTAAGATATTAGCTCTGCAATCCTGCCACATCGAGTCAGGAATGGTGATGGGTGATTAAAAACTTACCAATCTCAGCCTCTGCCGGAGGCACAGGGCATCACAGATGCCAGTCTTCAGCCAAATCAATTCATTCCATGTGACATCAAGAAACAGTTGGATTCACTGGATACAGCAAAGGGTATAGGTCCTGGCAACATTCTGACAGCAATTCTGAAGACCTGTGCTTCAGAACATGCTGCACACCCTGCACCTCCTCCATCCCTCTCCTCCCCACAACCCCACTGCAGCCAAACTCTTCCAGTGTAGTTACAATACTAGCATCTACCTGACAATGTGGAACATTGCTCAGGTACGTCCTGTACAAATAAAAAGCAGGATAAATCCAACCAGCCAGTTAAAACCCCATCACTCTACTCTCAAATAACAGTAAAGTGACTGAAAGTGTCATCAACAGAGCTATCAAGCTTCACCTACTCAGCAATAACCTGTTCACTGACATCCAGTTTGGGTTCTGTCAGAGCCACTTAGTTGCTTCATGTAAGCATGAGAAAAAGAGATGAATTCCATTGATGAGATGAAAGCGACTGCATGTGGCATCAAGGCCACACTTAACTGAGATGCTATCAAGGAGCCCTAGAAACAATGGGAATCAGGAAGGGAAATTCTCTGCTGACTGGAGTCAAATCTGGCACATAGCAAGATTAGATTAGATTCTAAGATGGTGTGGTTGTTGAAGGTCAGTCATCTCAGCTCCAGAATATTTCTGCAGGAGTTCCTCAGGATGGTGTCCTAGGCCTAACAACTTCAGCTATTTCATCAACAACCTGCCCTCCGTCATAAAGTTAGAAAAAAGGATTGTGCTGTTGACTGCACAATGATCAGCACCGCTCGCAACTCCTCAACTACTGAAGTAGTCCATGTCCAAGCGCAACAAGACCTGGACAATATTCAGGACAATAACAAATGGAAGTAATATTCACATCACAGAAATGCCAGGCGATGACCATGTTCAATAAGAGACAATATAGCCACAACCACTTGTTACCTCACAAGTCAGAAGTATGATGGAATAGCTCCCACATGTCTGGATGAGTGCAGTTCGAAAAACACTAAAGAAGCTTGACACCATCCAGGACAAAGCAGCCCATTTAATTGGCACCAAACACAGAAATATCCATTCCCTCCACCACTGACAATCAGTATAAGCAGTGTGTACCATCTACAACATACACTGCAGAAACAATTCAATGCTCCTTGGGCAACACCTTTCAAACCCATAAATAGTTTCATGTAGAAGCACAAATGCAGCTCATGCATGGGAACACTACTACCTACAAGTTCCATTCCAAGTCTATCATCAATCTGACTTGGAAATATATTGATGTTCCTTCGATGTCATTGAGTCAAAGACCGAGAAATCTAGCATTGCAGGTCTACCTACAGTCCACTTGTGAGTCAAGAAAACAACTCGTCACCATTTTCTCAAGGTTAGAGTGGTGCCGGAAAAACACAGCAGGTTAGGCAGCATCCTTGGAGCAGGAAAATTGATGTTTCGGTAAAAGCCCTAGAAGGGCTTTTTCCTGATAAAGGGCTTTTGCCTGAAACGTTGATTTTCCTGCTCCTCAGATACTGCCTGACGTGTGCTTTTCCAGCACCATTCTAATCTTGACTCTAATCTCCAGCATCTGCAGTACCCACTTCTGCCTACTATTTTCTCAAGGGCTACCAGGGATAGGTAATAAATGCCTGCCCTGCCAGCGACACCCATGTCCCACTGAATAACAAAAGAAACTCAGCAGGTCCAGCTGCACCTCTAGAGAGAGAAACAGAAATAAAATTTAAGGTCCATAATGACTTCTTCAGGAAGGAGGATTCATCCCTGAAGAAATCATAGCATACTCAAAATACTAACTCTGTTTCTCTTCCCACAGATGCTGCCAGACCTGTTGAGCATTTCTCCTACCCTTTCTTCCCATATTATTTAACATTGTAAATATACCCTGCTCTTCAAGTACTGTGCCTGTCCTTTTTTAAATGATCATTACAAAAATACCTTTCCCCCCAAAAAATTTGTGTATCCTTTAATATTGTCAATAATGAACTGCAGTAGGCCTGATTATAGCTGCTGGGATTAAGAGTAAGAAAATCAGATCTCTGGCCATACATTTTATATTCACAAATAGTTGTTCTCCCCAGTGAAAATTTGCTGTGCAAGCGTAAGCCTTGCTGGAGTTGTGGGAATTCACACTTTATGTCGCCAAAATACTCAAATGTTTCAGAACAGAAATTAAATGGTTAATTGAAAGTTCACCCACAGTACTCTCCTTGCCTATCTAACATTGGGTTCTTCTCTGAGATGGGGACCTTGGAGCGTTTTCTTAAAGTTGGATTATTGGATTTGCATTGATGATTGAAAATCTATTGCATAACATTCCATTGGGAGGTTTAGGTGAAGGACACTTGTCAAAGCAAATAGTGAAAAAGTAGCTTCTACATTCATTTTCAAAGGAAGAACAAACTAATACTTAAGATTTTTGTCTCACACTGATCAGGACAAACAAAAGAATGTCACTTTTCAAACAAGCACACCAATTTATATTACCGGACAAAAGGAGTGTTGATTCTTTGGCAAGTTGATTTCTATTGGTCAAAGAATTGTCATGGAGGAAATGTTTCTTTAAAATAAACATATTCAACTTGTTTTCATAAAATGAGTTCATGTTCATTGAGGTACTGTATATCCCTTCTATCAAGTGTAAATGAATCACATTACAAGCTTAATTGATTATCTTAATTCAATTGTTTGTGGAGGTATTAGATTAGATCAGATTACCTGCAGTGTGGAAACAGGCCCTTCGGCCCAACAAGTCCACACCGACCCTCCGAAGAGCAACCCACCCAGACCCATTCCCCTACATTCACCCCTGACTAATGCACCTAACACTACGGGCAATTTAGCATGGCCAATTCACCTGACCTGCGCATCTTTGGACTGTGGGAGGAAACCAGAGCACCCGGAGGAAACCCACACAAACACGGGGAGAACGTGCAAACTCCACACAGACATTGCCTGAGGTGGGAATTGAGGAAGTGAGGACTGCAGATGCTGGAGACCAGAGTTGAAAAGTGTGGTGCTGGAAAAACGCAGCAGGCCAGGCTGCATCCGAGGAGCAGGAGAATCGACGTTTCAGACATAAGCCCTTCTTCAGGAAGGTGGGAATTGAACCCGGGTTCCTGGCGCTGTGAGGTAACAGTGCTAACCAATGAGCCATAATGCCGCCCATTAGTGCACTCAGGATGCTTCAGTAAGTCTAACAGTATGGAATCAAATCTAACAGCAGACATTTTGTTTAATTTGTGCAAGCATGGGCTACATCTGTGCTCTGCCTCTTACAGATAGTCAAAGGAACTTGATTTGATTATTAGGACATACGGTCTAACATATCTGGCAAAAATACGAGCACTGAAATTCAGCCACAATATTGCTCCATCATGTGGTAGGCAAAAGATCTGTGAGAAATAAAACATCTGTGCTTAACTGTTTAAATTAATTTGTGCAATTCCTCGTGTCTTAGAAACCCTTTCTCAGTGCAAATGAGATGAAAATTACCGTAAATCAAAACAGCCAACAATACATCATTGGCACTTTATTTAAATATTTCTGTCTATTTTCGATAGGCGTTTTGTATACCAACCAGGAACAATGGTGAGAAGGAAGATAAGGACCTGGCATAAATAAACACCATCCTGTTTCCAAGCCTGCCACTCAATAATGCCCAAGAATAATTAGAAGAGGAAAATCCAAGTTAGTCCTTCTGAAGCATCATTTTAAAATTATTTACAACTCCTTTCTACCAGTATAATTAATTGCTAGCCTTGAGTATACATTTCTTATTTTCCATTTTTAACTTTTCCCCTATATTTTAGATCCCTGTCCAACATGTGAGTTATTGCCCATTAACCTGATTTAAGATTTGTGAATACTAATCTGGCAGTGAGTGCCAGAGTCCTACCACATGGTGGTGCAATGCCTCAGTACACGGAGAAATGTGGACCAAATAATCCCAGTCAAAAAGTATAAATCAACATGACTGTAACTGTGCTTTAACCATATAATCAGGATTTTGATTCACTAGTGCTTCCAGATTCTTTTCCCTAAACAAACACTGCTGGCTGTTTCTGAGACTAAGTTAAAATGAGAATAATACACTGAAAATATGTTTCAATTTTGTCACTACAGATTTTACAAAGATTAACAAAGACACAATATTGTAACATGAATGAAATCAATAAAAGTAGTATAATGTATTTATATTTATATAAGACTGCAAGATTATTTAGATAATTTAGTTAAATGTGGCAAAATCAACTCCACACTGTAAGTAATCTAATCTAATCTAAACTGATCTAGCTGATGATAGATTACAGACCTGAAAGTTTAACTCGTTACTTTCCACAAATGCTGACAAAACTGCAGATATTACCAGCATCTTATGTTTTTAGCTGAGATTTCCTGCATTCACAGTAATTCACTCTTGTATTTGTCCTTGTATGGTCCCAGGCCAGGGTTGATAAAAAAAATTGAAAAAACTGAGAAGAGCATGTATGGTGCATATTCCACTCAATTCCTGACCAGTTTTCTGGGAGGCAGGGTGAGTCATTAATCAGGAGTTAATCTCCTAGTTAGCATAAGGAAGGGGTCTGGTATCATTTCTGGATGTCCAAAAAGGAGACTTGACTCTAATTGAAGCTAAAATAACATTGGATATGAAGGCTCTTGTAATGAAATGGTAGTGCCCCTACCTCTGAGCCAGGAGACCTGGGTTCAAGTCCCGTTTGCTCCAGAGGATTGTAATAACGTCCCTAAGCAAGTTGATTAGGAAATATCTATAGCACTGGAGGTGGACGTTCTTGTGATGCAGAGGTAGTGTCCCTAACTGGAGGCGTGGGTTCAAACTCCAGATGTCATAACATATCTGAATAAGTTGATTAGAAAAGCTTGTAGTATTGAAAGTATACAAAGTGTTCTTTGTGACAGATCTTTGCCTCCATTTTGTACCTATAAAATGAGCAAGATAATTTCCAATTTCATGATTCCTACTCAGTGTGATTGATTTTGAATAAGAGGTTTATCAGTGCATGCTGATCACAAAACTGATAGTTGTGATAAAATTATGTTAAAGCAAGAATCAACTAAGCACTTTGTGGCGTTGACTCAGAATAACCAATTTTTATTTGAAGTATGATCATCAATGCAGTTTTTTTTTTAAAATGAGAATGAACTAAGTTAAAAGCATGATACAAAATATCATTACTTAACTAACAAATTCACGTTAAAGTGTTGAAAAGAAAATTGCTGGGAAAATTAAAATTGCTGCTTCAGATTTTCTACCTTGGACTGCTTGGCCAAACTTTCAATGGCCTGCTGACATAAGGGAGATTGTATAGGACTTTGGGATATAGTTAGGAGTATAAAGGTCATAAAAGATTATAGATCTGGAAGTCTGTAAAGTAAGTAAAGCCAATTGCTAGTGAATTGGAGGCAGGGGGATGACAGAAGACCAGAATCTGGCCACATTCCCTACTTGGTGCTAATTAACTTCTGGATGGAAATGCCAAAACCTGACCTTAATACACGGCCACCAACTGGAGTCCTTTTGTGGTCAATTAATGATCAGCTTTGGGACACATCCCTCCAGGGCTTCAGATACTTCATCTTCAGGTGGGAAGACAAAAATAGGCATACCCAACTAGTAAACAACTGTGCGAAGCCTGTTAGCTTGGGGCAGATCTATTGTATGTGACTGAGGAAGTGGAAATACAGCAGAGGAGAGGTCTCTAAGAGCCTCAACTTTGCCCTAGGACCAAACCTTCAGCCTGTCCCCTCTCCTTTCCCTGTGACCATCAACCCCAAAATCCACCCCATCAAGCATACCTGATTGACCAGCAACTCCAGGTGGACGAGACTTACTTGTTTCGGATGCTAATTCCAGTAAAACGACTGCTGGCAGCCAATCAGCTGTCTTATTTCTAAATGATTAAGTGGGTTTTATCATAGAGTCATACAGCATGGAAACAGACCTTCAGTCCAAAGCTCATCCATGTTGAGCAGGTTTCTTAAACTTGTGCCATTTGCCTGCGTTTCACCCATTTTCCTCTAAAACTTTCTTATTCATTTACCTGTCCAAATGTATTTTAAATGTTGTAATTGTACTTGCCTCTACCACTTCCTCTGGCAGTTCGTTCCATAAATGCACCACCCGCTGTCTAAAAAAGTTGCACCTCCAGTCCCTTTTAAATCTTTCCCACCTCACCTTAAACCTATGCTCTCTAGTTTTGAACTCCCTATCCTGTGGCAAAGACCTTTTCCCCTCTCACCTTATCTATGCCTCTCATAATTTTATAAACCTCTATTAGGTCACTGTTCAGCCTCCTATGCTCCAAGGATAAAGTCCCAGCCTCTCCTTATTAACTCAATCCCTCCAGTCTTGGTAACATCCTTGTAAGTCTTTTCTCTACCCTTTCCAATTTAATAACATCCTATGAAGGGTGATCAGAATTGCATGCAATACTCCAAAAGTGGTCTTATCAACATCTTGTACAGCCACAACATGACATCCCAACTCCTTTACTCAATGCATTGACCAATGAATGCAAGTGTGCCAAAAGCCTTCTTCACTATTCTGTCTACCTGGGACACC
This sequence comes from Chiloscyllium plagiosum, assembly GCF_004010195.1. Lineage (NCBI taxonomy): Eukaryota > Metazoa > Chordata > Chondrichthyes > Orectolobiformes > Hemiscylliidae > Chiloscyllium > Chiloscyllium plagiosum. The sequence continues at coordinate 27,533,977 of NC_057732.1, forward strand.
TCTTTCAAGGAACTGTGCCTCTAGGTCTCTCTGTTCGATATTATTTCCCAAGGACTTACCATTAACCGTGTAAGTCTTGCCCTAGTTTGTCTTACCAAAATACAACAACTCACATTTATCTAATTTAAACTAATTTAATTGAGTTCTTACCTTTGAGGCTAGATAGCATTCATTTGATGTACCAGTCTATGATTTTATGGATGAGGGCTGCTGGCACAGGACATGTTTGGAAGCATATTTTCATCTTACCTTGTACAACTAGTTGCCCCAAGCAATTTTTCTCCATAGTTAACAATTGAAAAATATGCATATAACTACATTTATACAACATACAGAACTAACCCATCTTCTGCCAAGTATCTGTCTTCACAAATTTCAGTGATCTGGAGGTTTTCCTGTTTTTCCAGAATGCATTCATAGAGCCATAAAGTCATACAGCACAGAAACAGATCCTTCAGTCCAATGCATCCATGCCGACCAAGTTTCCCAAACTAACCTAGTCCCATTTGCTTATGTTAAGCCCATACCCTTCTAAACCTTTCTGACTCATGTACCTGTCCAAATGTCTTTTAAATATTGTAACTGAACCTGCATCTATCACTTCCTCTGGTAGTTCATTCTACAAATGAACCACCCTCTGTGTGAAAAGGTTGCCCCTCATGTCCCTTTTATATCTTTTCGGTCTCAACTTTTAATTGTGCCCTCTAACAGCATATTTAGAGTCAGTGAGCATGGAAACAGACCCTTCAGCCCAACTTGTCCATGCTGACCAGGTTTCGTAAACTGAATTAGTCCCCTTTAGACAATAGACAATAGACAATAGGTGCAGGAGGAGGCCATTAAGCCCTTTGAGCCAGCACCACCATTAATTATGATCATGGCTGATCATCCATAATCAGTATTCTGTTCCTGCCTTATCCCCATAACCCTTGATTCCACTATCTTTAAGAGCTCTATCCATCTCTTTCTTGAAAGTATCCAGAGACTTGGACTCCACTACCTCTTGAGGTAGAGCATTCTCTGGGTGAAGAAGTTTCTCCTCAACACTGTTTAAATGGCCTACCTCTTATTTTTAAACTGTGTCCTCTGGTTCTGGACTCACCCAGCAGCGGATACATGCTTCCTGTCTCCAGAGTGTCCAATCCTTTAATAATCTTACACGTCTCAATCAGATGCCCTCTCATCCTTCTAAACTCAAGTGTATACAAGCCCAGTTGCTCCAATCTTTCAACATGTGATAGTCCTGCCATTCCGGGAATTGACCTTGTGAACCTATGCTGCACTCCCTCAATAGCCAGAATATCCTTCCTCAAATTTGGAGACCAAAACTGCATATAATACTCCAGTTGCGGTCTCACCAGGGTCTTGTACAGCTGCAGAAGGAACTCTTTGCTCCTATACCCAATTCCTCTTGTTATGAAGGCCAACATGCCATTAACTTTCTTCACTGCCTGCTGTACCTGCATACTTGCTTTCATTGACTGATGCACAAGAACACCTAGATCTCATTGTATTTCCCCTTTTCCTAACCTGACTCCATTTAGATAGTAATCTGCCTTCCTGTTCTTGCCACCAAAGTGGATAACCACACATTTATCCACATTTAGGGAGGTGATGGCCTAGTGGTATTATCACTTGGCTGTTAATCCAGAGACTTGTGTAGTGTTCTGGGGACCTGTGTTCAAATCCTGGGCATGACAGGTGGTAGAATTTGAATTCAGTTCATGGATGGCATGGTGACTGAGTGGTTAGCACTACTGCCTCACAGTGCTAGGGACCCGGGTTCAATTCCCGCCTCAAGCAACTGTCTGTGTGGAGTTTGCACATTCTCCCCGTGTCTGCATGAATTTCCTCCGGGTGCTCCAGTTTCCTCCCACAGTCCAATGATGTGCAGGTCAGGTGACTTGGTCTGTAGTGTTAGGTGCATTAGTCAGGAGTAAATGTAGAGGAATAGGTCTGGGTGGATTGCTCTTCAGAGGGCTGTTGTGGACTTGTTGGGCCTAAGGGCCTGTTTCCACACTGTAGGGAATCTAATCTTAAACTGCATCTGCCATGTATCTGTCCACTCACCTAGCTGTCTAAGTCACCCTATACTCTCATAACATCCTCCTCAGATTTCACCCATCTTTGTGTCATCAGCAAATTTGCTAATATTACTTTTAATACCTTCATCTATATCATTAATATATATTGTAAACAGCTGCAGTCCCAGCACCGAACCTTGTGGTACCCCACTGGTCACCACCTGCCATTCAGAATGGGACCTGTTTATCACTACTCTTTGCTTCCTGTCAGCCAGCCAATTTTCAATCCAATTTGGTACTTTTTCCCCCAATACCCTGTGCCCTAAGTTTGCTACTAACCTCCTATGTGGGACTTTATCAAAGGCTTTCTGAAAGTCCAGGTACACTACATCCACTGGCTCTCCCTTGTCCATTTTCATAATTACATCCTCAAAAAATTTCAGAAGGTTAGTCAAGCATGATTTCCCCTTCATAAATCCATGCTGACTCTGATCTATCCTGTTACTGCTATCCAAATGAGTCATAATTTCATCTTTTATAATTGACTCCAGCATCTTTCCCACCACTGACGTCAGGCTAACCGGTCTATAATTCCCTGTTTTCTCTCTCCATCCCTTCTTGAAAAGTGGGACAACATTAGCCACCCTCCAATTCGCAGGAAATGATCCTGAATCGATAGAACATTGGAAAATGATTACCAATGCATCCACGATTTCTAGAGCCACCTCCTTAAGTACCCTGCATTTGGCCCATATCTCTCAAAATTCTTCCAATTTATCTTGAGCATGTCCGAAAACTGACTTGCCACAGTTTCACTTTGCAACATTGCTTTTGTTTTTGCTTTTTTGCAGCAAAAATGATGGCCTAATGGTATTATCACTGGCTTATTAATCCAGAATGCAGTTAAAGTTCTGGATTCAAATCCCACCACAGCAGATGGTGGAAATTGAATTCAATAACAAACAAAATCAAGAATTGAGAATCTACCAGTAACCATGAAATCATTATTGATTGTCAGAAAAACCTATCTGGTTTACTAATGGAAGGAAATTGCCATCCTTACCTAGCCTGGCCTACATGTGACTCCAGACCCACAGGAATGTGGTTGACTCTTAATTGCCCTCTGAAATGGCCTAGCACGCCATTCAGTTGAACTAATCGGTACAAAGTCTCAAAGAAATGAACCCAGACAGATCACCTGGCATTGACCTAGGCACCAGGAAAGACAACAGCAAAAACAGCCCTATTGACCCTGAAAAGTCCTCCTCACTAACATCTGGGCATGAGTGCCAAATTTGGGAGAGCTATCTCAAAAATTGATCAGACAACAAACTGATATAGTCATACCAAAGGAATCATACTTTTCAACCACTCCCTCCACCACCGATGCTCAGTAGTAGCAGTGTGTACTAGCTACAAGATGTACTGCAGAAATTCACCTGAGACAACACCTTCCAAACCCATGACCACTTCCATGTAGAAAAACAAGGGCAGCAGATATATGGGAACACCATCACTTTCAAGTTCCCCTCCATACCACTCACCACCCTGACTTGGAAATATATTGCCACTCCTTCACTGTCGCTGGGTCAAAATCCTGGAATTCCCTCCCTAATGGCATTGCAGCAGTTCAGGAAGGCAGCTCACCATCACATTCTGAAAAGCAACTAGGGACACGCAGTAAATGCTGGCCAGCTAACAATGCGCACATCCCACAAATGAATTTTAAAAAGGGTACCGGTCTCAATGGAGTTATTTCAGTTTCCATTCTCCTATTTGTTTGGTTTCAATATTGCAGGACTGCAAGTAGAAGAGATTTGTGGCATTCTCGCTTGTTTAAATTACATTCTCTGCAGTGTAGAAACAGGCCCTTCGGCCCAACAAGTCCACACCGAACCTCCGAAGAGCAACCCACCCAGACCCATTCCCCTACATTCACCCCTGACCAATGTGCCTAACACTACGGGCAATTTAGCATGGCCAATTCACTTAAACTACACATCTTTGGACTGTGGGAGGAAATTCTGCTGCAAAAAAAAAACAAAAAAAAATCAGTTTGGCAAAAATGCTCAGACTGGCAACCACCATGACAATGTTGTAAAGTGAAACTGTAGCAAGTCAGCTTTCGGACATGCTCAAGAAAAACCAAGCCCCTTTTGTAAAGATACACCCATTTTACATTGACTAGCAGCTCACTTGTGGAATATCTAGTATGGGACCTGAGCTATGTCACTTTAACATGAAAACAACTGAAGCCTGTTTGCAGCCTGGAAACTCCCTTCAGAAAATCAATTCATTTGGCAGCAATGTGTGAGTTCACACTTTTCAACTTTTGCTGTGAAGCTCCATGTCCAATGCAGAGCCCAAGAGAACTCTACTGAATATTCAGAAAACAGATAATTTCTGTGTAAACACATTCTATATTATGAATTAATCAGCTATTGGATAAACAGAGTTTCATGGAAATTATACAGGGTAACCATTTGTTCATGAACTGAGCAATCTGGTTCATTGTTAACAAACAGTAAACGTTTTCTTGCATTAGCTGCAGAAGTGCGATTTTGAAGCAATGTTGATTGGTTAGCCTTCAGGCTAATGCACATAACTGCAGCTTATTAAGAAGCCTAAATTGATCTCTGGATCTTGTCTTTAAACTCAGTCACTTCAACAGCTGTTTTATCTGATTGCTTTATTGCTATGATGAAAATCAGTAACTCTACACTTTAGCAGTAATCGAGGTTCCAACATAGACAAGTGTTCAAGCAAATTCTCCAGCCTTGAAATTGCTTTTGTTAATAATAGTGAACAAGGACTTAATTTGCACAACTGTAGTTTATGTCTTAGTAGCATTTTTACTAGCACGATTATTTGAGATGACAGGAATTATTCAATCATGTATGCTAGAACAATGATTTATGATGATGGGTCAATGTATGTGAAATCATATAAAATTTCCACAATGTGGAGCGGGTACACTATAACATGACAGTCCAGTAAGCAATTCAACTTGATATGGTAGACAAAAAAACATAATTGTGTTCATTACCGTCTGTTATTCAATTAAAAGAAATAGTCATTCTCAAGATTATACAGCACAAGTAAAAGTAGCAAAGAGAGGAAGGCCATTTTAACGTGCTAAGTATTTGTTCAGTAATTTCAACAACACTATTCTACTTGGAAGCTCCTTGGATGCTGCCTGAACTGCTGTGCTCTTCCAGCACCACTAATCCAGAACACTATTCTACTGCCTTGCATGATGGAACCTCTTCAAAGAATCTTTCATGGGATCATGTTCTGTTTGCTAGAGTATTCACTACAAAGAAAACTGCAATTAGTCTCATAATCCCAGCAGACTTTCTTGTCATGACTCAAGGAGCTCTGACTGCGTCTTGCAGCTGCAAGAACTGTTATTTCTCAGGAGTATATTGAATGGAAAACCTTTTCTATCCACTGTGCCAAAGCAAACTCTACAATGTAACAAAATACTGTTGTGACATCGTGCATCTGTTCACTGTTATGGAAATGTTACATGGTTTAATGTACCTGCAGCGTGAGAAGGCCCAGCTGCAGTCTATGACAGTTTGAAATTCAACACAGAAAATTATGAAGTTGAACATTTTGGCGATAAGAATGAAAAGAGACATTGTATGCTAAATGTTGCAATGCTAAAGGAGGTGCAAGAGGAAAGGGATCTGAACTTATCTGTGCACAAATCTTGGAAGGTGGCGGGTCAGGCTAGCAAAGCAGTTAGGAAGCATATAGAACTCGAGTTTTTCAAATCGATTCTTGGAGAGCCAGCTAGGATATGATACTCCCTCGATGGAGTATTGTGTCAAATTTTGGAAATTAAATAAAGGATGTGAATGCTTTGGTAAGGTTACAGAAGAGACAATTAGAACGGCTCCAGGGATGGAGGATTACCATTATATGGATAAACTGACAAAGGTTTGCTTGTTCTTTTTTAGAACAGTGAAGCTGAAGATAAATTTGACACATGTTTAAAAGTGTAAATGGTTTTATGAATTGAAACAAGGGAAAATCTTTTCTGATGTGTAAGGGCTTTAGGAATCTGGTAATGTCTCAGAGCCACCTGCCACAGAGCATAAATTGTACAGTGTAGGCAAAGTTAGTTAGATAGAGAGTAGATAGATGGGAGAACATAGATGGGGGAACAGGGTCTTCATAATTCACCAATTAGCTCTGAACGTGGTATATCTCAAATTACCATGTATAGTTCCATATAGGGTGAGTATGCAGTAGGTAGAGTTCTACAGAATCTAAAGCTTAAAGAACGATCCTTAACCTAGCATTATCCTTAATCAGTCTATCTTGAATCCAAACTCTAAGGTAGCTCAAAAACTATACAATGTTACACTGATGGCAGTGATGGGATACACTGCCCTGAAGATCGCGTTATTGTGATATTTAAGAAACAGAGCCGGAATCATCAAGGCAATGGCAATTGATAGAAGCTTTTTAGTCAGAAGAAGGGAAACAAACTTTTAAGGAACAGTAAAAAGTAGTGAGAGCACTAAAAGCAGCCAAAGGAATATATATCTGGAATGTTCACTCTGAAAAAGAATCTGATGACCAGCCAAGTGGAAAAGGCTCAATCCCTTAGAGGAAAACCCCCCACAAAAAAAAAGTAGGAACATCAATAAAACTCAAAAACGCAAAAGTAAGAATTGTTTGAATTCAAAGTCTTAGCATTCTAACAATGTAATCAGTGAGCTCATTATTATTTGTAACAAATTGGGCAAGAAATGCAAGTTTAATTCATTAACTATGATATTTTATTGAATCTATTTATCAAACAAAAACGTCAAAGAAAAAGGAAATAGCACAAACCTGACCATGTAGTGTCAAATTTGGCATGAAAGGTCTCAGATACAGAAAAAAATCAGTACAAATGCTGTATTGGGAGCCATCTTTGATATTGCCAAATAGGTAATTACTCTTACTGATTGCAGCCATTTTGAGAAAGTTTCCATGAACAGATTTTTGGAAATGTTTCATCCATATTGGAAGAAAAATATCTTCATGCATCTCTATGAGGAAGCTGTATGGTAAATGAAAATGAATTTTTACATTGAAAAGAGCATTAAACCAGCAGAACAGCTTTCAGTTTTAGTACTACAACACTCTTGGCAACAACAAAAATTCAACAACAATTTTAGTCAACAAAGAATACCACAAGGCAAATAATAAGTGTAGTGCATGGAGATCAAAACCCTAACAAGCATCGAATCAAATCATTTCCACACCATTATGTATGTTCATGCCTTGGAACAGGACCTTGAATGACATGATAACATGGCAATGAGACCTGTTTGTTTACAAGGACAACTTCTACCTATAGACGTACAATAAGTCTCTTTCGTGGAGAAATAACATCATCACCCAATCCAGATGCTATTGACAGAGAAGAAGAAGCAACATGATTAACCCATATGTTGCTGCAGTTGCATCAATACAAGACAACTCAGTAGGTACCACCCTTACCAACTGATCAGGCTGCCAGATCAATTAAATTCCTGGCCTAACAAAAACTACTAAGCAAAAGGAAAGCTCACCAACCAGAGCTCACCAACTGTTTAGTGAGCTTGACATGTGCATTTGCTCTTATGTTGTGATTTACTTTTGTTGAATGATTGAAATGAAAGTGGGCATTTCTACTCTTCTCGTGAATAGCTGAATATATCTCTAAAATGTCATGTTAGCTTATAGAATGATATTTGGAAATTTTATGTATTGTGCAAGATTCTCCAGATTCACATGCTCAACCTATAGCATTTTGTGGATTACAAGTATTGGTACACAATCCTTTATCCAAAATTCTCAGGACCAGTTTTCGAAATTTGGAAGTTTTCGGATTTTAGAATAAGTGACAGTTTAATGGTGAAATTTTAAAAAGTCTTACCGAACAGCAGACGTACCTGTGAGTATTACGGGCCCTGAGACAGCATTGATGCCTGCCAGTGCTGGGTCACGCCCCCACGTCATATCTGAGTGATGTGGGTTGAGAGGGTTAACTGTTTGCGCGCCAAACAACCTCGTTATGGAGAAAAAAATTTCATGGAAGTCTTCGGATTTTGGAGCTTTTCGGATTTCGGGATTTTGGATAAGGGATTATCTACCTGTATTACTTAAAGTGATTGTTATGGGATGAATATCAACTCAAACCCAGTCAAACACTTAAGTTTTCTAATAGTTTCATCTCTCTGAGTAAAATTATAAACGTATAAAAGCTTAGTTTGTTTATTTCCTGGTTGAAGAAAATTAAAGAAGGAATTTTTTGAGTGTTGTCTTTATTCAATTCCTTTAATTGGTGCATTTCCTCCCTGTTCAGTTCATCGGTTCAAATTTCTGGCTGGAAATCTGTGCACCTTCTGCCAGCCTCCAACTGCAAAACAAGTCAGAGACAGAAAAGGTAGTAGGCCTTTCTGCCACATTTGGGACCTTTCAGTTTGCCTTGCACAGGACCTATGTCTATCTTTCAGTAGGCAATTAGTGTCAAGCCTACATTCCTACTGCATTGCCACAGTGAAGAGTGGAACACCATTGACATCAGACAGACAAGTTTCCACTTGGGCAGAAAAGGACCCCTCTGTTAAGTTTCAGACCTTTTAAGTGGCCTGAATCATTGAAAATAGTGGCTACTTTTGAAATTTTTTAACAGAATGATCCCTCTTGCTCAGGGTGACAAGGGGGATCACAATTGGTATTGTGTGGAAGCACTATCTAACAAAAGGCCGTCAGGCCCCTGTATCAGGAAAGCTTTCACACCAAATCTACACACTTTGACAGGGGGAAAGCATCCATGGGCATGATCACGATGCAATTATTGGGATCACATTTCAAGGAGTCTCAACACTATTTTCTTTTAGAAATGCAACTTACGAGTCATTGAATTGAACATTGCAAAACTACAACTTAAAGCCTGAGATATGCCCTTTTCTGGCACCTCTGTTATTACCTTCTGCAGTTTAAAGTTGATCCTGAGATTGTTTAATTAAAATAGGTTCCAATATGTGTCTGAATTTGGACATTACACAATTATACTCAAGAACTATCAACATTTTCTGAATATTCTTGCTGGTTGCAACAAGGAATTTGGTTTTAACTAATCATGTGGATATATGATCACTTTCTTATCCCAATCAGTCTCACTTTTATCTCTTCAGTTTTTTCATAAATCTGTGCAAAATATTGTCCTTTCCATGTTTAATAATATTCAGAAATGTACAGAATTTGAAAGTACATTTACTGGTTATACTTAAATCAAAAGAGATATTGTCAGAAAAGAGTTTTGTAAAAAATGGAGAGCTGGTAACAAGATGGAGTGTGAATTAATAATTTCATTGCCAAATCATTGTAAGTTGTTTATCATTCTGCAGATAAACTTAGAATCTGAGGATAGATATAGCAAAGATCTGTTTCTTCATTTATTGTCATCCATGCTGGAGAGGCAAAATTAACTTGGATTTATTTCTCTAATCATAGCACTTATGCTGGTTAAGTGTTCTCAGGCAATAAAGGCTTTTAGTTCATTTCAATTTTCAGAATAGAATTTAAATCTAAGTCATAGCTGTATTCTGATCCATTTGATTTATTATTTTAATTTTCCTATTCGAAGCTCAACTCATATGAAGAAACAATTATTTGCTCTCCATATTTTTTTTCTAGAATTTTCCAGTGATATACTTTAACAAAAGTGGTCATTTATGCAGTATATTTTTTTCACTAGCACCATAAGCCTTCCTTTTATACAGTCATTCATTGAGTACATATATGTCAGAATACAATTAATGGTAAGAGATAAACCTGATTGCATCATCAATGTCAACAGAAATAAGTTGTTAAACAGTATACCTTGGCCCCAGAATGCTTCTAGAGATCTGTCAGTCTTGTATTTTGTAACGGCTTTATATCTCTGGCAGAATTGAATCTAGATTGGTTGTCATGTTTTTATATTTGAATTCTAAGGGCAACACCACTATCCGCCTCAGAAAAGACAAATAAAATCAAAGAGGTGGAATTGGGAACTGGAATTCCTTGTCTTGGGAATTTTTGTTACTTGAGCTCTGTCTGGAACTGGGCTGATGGAATTATAAGTAAGGATGAAACCACGTGGCTCAGCGGTTAGCACTGCTGCCTCACAGCACCAGGGGCCCAGGTTCGATTTCGGCCTCAGGCGACTGTCTAGGTGAGGTTTGCACATTCTTCCTGTATCTGCGTGGGTTTCCTCCAGGTGCTTCAATTTCCTCCCACAGTCCAAAGATGTGCAGGTCAGGTGAATTGGCCATGCTAAATTGCCCATAGTGTTAGGTGCATTAGTCAGAGGGAGATGGGTCTGGGTGGGTTACTCTTTGGAGGGTCGGTGTGGACTGGTTGGGCCGAATGGCCAGTTTCCACACTGTAGGGAATCTAATCCATAAAGGGGTGGCACAGTGGCTCACAGCACCAGAGACCCGGGTTCAATTTGTGGGTGGCACGGTGGCACAGTGGTTAGCACTGCTGCCTCACAGCGCCTGAGATCCGGGTTCAATTCCCACCTCAGGCGACTGATTGTGTGGAGTTTACACGTTTTCCCCGTGTCTGCATGGGTTTCCTCCAGGTGTTCCAGTTTCCTCCCACAGTCCAAAGATGTGCAGGTCAGGTGAATTGGCCATGCTAAATTGCCCGCAGTGGTAGGTAAGGGGTAAATGTAGGGGCATGGGTGGGTTGCGCTTCGGCCAGTCGGTGTGGACTTGTTGGGCCGAAGGGCCTATTTCCACGCTGTAATGTAATCTAATCTAATCTAATTCCCACCTCGGGCAATTGTCTGTGTGGAGTTTGCACATTCTCCCTGTGTCTGCGTGGGTTTCTTCCGTGTGCTCCAGTTTCCTCCCACAGTCCAAAGATGTGCAGGTTAGGTGAATTGGTCATGCTAAATTGCCCGTAGTGTTAGATGCATTAGTCAGGGGCAAATGATGGGGAATGGGCCTGGGTGAGTTGCTTTTTGGAGGGTCGGTGTGGACTTGTTAGGCCAAAGGGTTGTCTCCTCATTGTAGGGAATCTAATCCAATCTAAACCACTCCTGGAGAATATTCACCTTCACCCACAGTCAAATGGGTGCTGAAGGTTCTAGCCACTCTGGTTAGACCGATAATGCTGATGCATCTGAAGTGACACCAAAAGTTATCAGTTCCATGATAATATGGTGCCAGCTCACTCACCTTGTGGGATCTAGGATCTATCAAAATGTAGAAAATTTTCAAACCATATATAAGGATATGGTATCCTCACATGCCACTGTCCTCGGTGATATATGAAGACTCCATATGTTCCTTACCTATTGCAACAGGATTGTCCATGGAACCACCTTTGGATTAGCACTACAGCTGGAGGGTCATCTTAGTCATATCAGCTATAATAATTGACCAATGTTAGATTCACCACATGTTAGAGGGAAACATTGAACCTACTTTGTAAGCCATTCAAAACATATGTGACAGAGTCCAGTTTGGAAACACTGACATTGACAGTGGTACTCCAACCTGATGCAAATCATTCTCAATAAAATCAGGCATGGTCTGGGTACATGTTGTTACTGTCAGTTGGGCATGTAGCTCATGCTGTTATCTGGCTGTGATTTATGTAGGTGAAATCAGGGAACTGTAACATGAAATACATTCCCTATGTTGGACTTATCTGTGGTTTGGAAATCCATAGGGTACCTATACCCTAAAGGAAGGAAACCATAAATCTTGATGAATATACAAAGTGTCAATATCAGCAAGGGATTTAGTTATAGAAGGTTGAAGTCTTAAAACCGATACCTTGAAATGCACACCTTTGAGTTGTTAAACCAATCCATCTAAAATTGTTTTGCATCATTTAACTGTGAAACAGTTTGGATGTTTAATAGGATGCTTAAATATTGTGTAAGGGTCTGACCAGTGGAAAAAAGTCAAGTTTTTAAGCATTGACACAATTTTAATTTGCTTTCTAAGCCACGCTCTAACTCTGAAATGACAAATTACCTTTGGTGTTTTGGGATACCCTGAGGTCATGAAAAGTTAGCACTGCTGCCTCACAGCGCCAGAGACCTGGGTTCGATTCCAGCCTCAGGCGACTGTCTGTATGGAGTTTTCACATTCTCCCCGTGTCTGTGTGGGTTTCCTCCAGATGCTCAGTTTCCTCCCACAGTCCAAAAATGTACAGGTTAGGTGAATTGGTCATGCTAAATTGCCCACAGTGTTTGGTGATGTATAGGCTGGGTGCATAAATCAGGGGAAATGTAGAGTAATGGAGTTAAAGGAATGGGTCTGGGCCGGATACTCTTCGGAGGGTCAGTGTGGAGTTGGTGGGCCAAATAGCCAGTTTCCACAATGTAGGAATTCTATGATTCTAAACGCACATGGATTCAGTTTATGACATATCTTCGAGCTAGCACACATACATAGAGGTTGCTTAGGTGCTTTAAACCAAGGCAGCATCAACTTTAGCCTATCCCTTAATCCATTCCTAATACATTAAAATACACATATTTAATGCCAATATTGTTTTGCTTGTTAACTGCTTATTAAACAGAAATTGTATAGCGAGTTTTGACATCATGAACATCATGAACCCAAGTAGCCACAAAAAGACATGACCCACTCTCACCTAGTATCCTTACAATACAGACAAGGAAGGGCACTACTTTGACCATCCATCCTAGGCCAAGCCAAACAGAGACATGCACAAGAATTTCTAGAAGCATGGCATTCCAACCGGAACTCTACGAATAAACACATTGACTTGGATCCCATTTACCACTCCCTGAGAAAAAGAACAGGAAATGACATCACCACAGGAAATGACAGCACCAACTCAAGAAAACCCAAACACATAAATAGAAAGCGGGCCATACTACCACTGCTTCATCCAGAGGCTCACTGATAATGTTACCTAGTATGGTGATGAAACATCTGAAAACAAACCTTCCAGCTCAGTGAGCAAACCAACATCCAGAAATTGTAGTAGAGCATATTTTTTGTCATATGTTCAAACTGCTGCATATTGCATTATCTCTATAGCTTTCTAGTCTATGGCCTCCATAATAACTTGCTAAACATGGATGATGGGTTATAACTTTTCACGCTACTAGCAGTATCAGTAGCCTGCAGAACTGGTTAGCTTGGTTGGTTTGTAATAAAATGACCTAAACATATGAGTTCAATTCCCATCACCAGCTATGGCTACTATGACGGACTCTCCTTTTCAACCTCTCCCTCCTTCTGACATTCAGATTAAACCAACACCAGTCTCGCTTTCTCGTGAAAGAGCAGAATTATGGTGATTCTATCCTTTTGTCTGCAGCCTATAGTGACTATTAAGGCTATCTATATTCATAAAGATCAGTAAGTGTTGTTTGATCTGTAGTTTTGAGGAAAAAGCAGGCTGGTCCACTACCAGTGCCTGCTGCTGGTGGAACTGGTGCTTTTGTTGCTGTTGGAGCTGGTAACACCTGTGGTTTCTTCTGAGAAGCAATATAACCTGGACAATATCCAGGTTGATCTGTGCCATCTTGATGTTTCTATCAGACACCAATGGAAACTGTAATATAATGCTGATAGCCATGTTTCTCTGAGAGCTGTATGGTGCTAGCCAGCTCTATCATGCCTAGCAGAGCCTGTTAATTTGCATTGTTTCCCATCTAGCCTCCTTCCCAGCCATCGTACATTACCTGGGAAACTGCATCCTTTAATCAGCACAGTGTCATTCAGTTGACTTATTGGCCTGTGGAACATTCACTTTACCTTACCATACTCACCTTCACTGTTGCACTTGTGACCCTCTGTCCTCCCGTCCTTGGTGCACCGGGGATACATATCACCACTGGGGTCCCCTACCTTCCCCCAGATTTCCTGGACATTGAGGTTCCACTGTCTGTGCTGAACTTTAACCCTCGCCCGAGAGAAACCACCACACCGTGATGTTTTTGATTCCCCGACAACCACCCTAATCCTCACAGGACAGAATATATCCTGGGGCTTCTAAATACCACCACCCACATCCCTGTGAGCATTGCCTCTTCTACCCCAGTTCCTCACACTGAGTTGCAGACATAATTTGGCCTCAGCATGGATGATGTCCCTGAGAGGTGTTTCACTACCAAAGTCTGACTGTAATCCAACAAAACCCAAACACACAGGAACCCAGCCCCTAGACTGACTGAAACACACCTTAGTCCACTTCTCCTTACTCTTATTCACTTCTTTTGGAAGGTGCAGGCCTGTTTTTGGCTGCTGAGTTCCTGAAGTGTGCAATGTGTCAGGTTTCTCAGTTGGGGAAGAGTTAATTGGGAAGCCAAAGTTAATTCCAGTAAGTTGTGTTAATAATGAGATGCAAATGCATGCACTTGCCACTTGCTGCTAGCATACTCAACCCACACCCTGACAGGGAGAATTCAGTCATTAAGGATTGTTTCGATGGTGAGAAGATGAATTTTGGCCCCTCATCACAGTGGGGAGAGGAACACTCCATCCCTTGTGTCTTCTTTTCCATTTTAAAAAAACAGAGTTCACATTGAATAGAGCTTGCATCTCATATGTTAGCAATATGACATCTTCACTGGACTTGACACCACTGAAGCCTCCTGAGACAGGATGTTTTGTAATAATAAATAGTCTGTATGAATGTAAATTACTGCCATGGACTCATAAAACAGGATACTGCTCCAACCTTCCTTTTCCCTTTTCTGTTTTCCTTTCTTATTGTAATTTGGTCAACCTGCATTACATCAGCTTAACATGTCAAGGTATCTATCTATAAAAAGAGGATGTCAATTGACATTCCCTGTAATATTGAAAATGACAACATGTGAGTTCAGCTTGTTACATTGATTAAAGATGTTTGTTTATACACTGAGATTTAAGAATGCATTAGTGTGGTGTAGCTGTGATCTGTGCAGGTCAATATAATGTGGCATCTATATGCATACACTCTCTTAATGTTACCTTGTGAAATGGAGCATGTGTAAAAATGGCTGTGAAAAATTCCAGATCTTAGTTTAATGCAATTCAATTCATATCTAGTTAGAACCACAAGAGCAGGCAGCTAAAATAATCCACCATCATACTAATTTGTTGCACAATTTAACGTGCCAAAATAGATAATTAAAATTATAATGCACACTATGCATAAATTATATCTGGATATGTCTGTTCTTCCATAATTAGGTTTCTCAAGGAACAAAATAACAAAACAAGTCTAGCAACTTATATTTTGAAATGTAAACCAATTAAACAATAGTTGTCAGGAAATTGTGACAGTTTTCCATATATGTGATGCTAGTTTTACATTATCTCAGTTCAAAGACCATAATGCAAGCAGCTCATAAATGCATCATGAATAGTGCCAATAGTTCAAATAATTGGTGAGTTTCTGATTAAAGAGGAGCAACTAAACTCAACAATATCAAAGAAAATCAGCCAACAGAGAAACAGAATACAGAAAATAAGATGATAGTTATACAGCATAACATATTTGAATTATGATGGAAAATGCAATGTTCATCCTGATTAACATTGGAGCAAAATTATATTACAGTGACAATGAGAAGTATTCACTATTTAATTACATACTAGAGAAAAGCTCATCTGATCTTGTAAAATCACAGTTAAATCTTCTTTCTATTTTCTGCAAATGATGGATCACAAATTATGGATTTGAAAATCCCAAGCTACAGCAGAAAATTGTGCTTGAAGCATATTGCATACAAATCAAAAACACCTAATGAAAATTAAATAGTAAGTACACCAGATGATTTACCATATTGTGTAGAATATAAACTAAAAGTTAAATATCGAAACTCCACTAAAATAACAAAGAAAGAAATTTTGTACTATTACGACACCAAGTAAACTCTCCCTGCTTAATTTAAAACTGCAACACAGAAATGATTTAACCTGTACTGAAATCTGTTAAAATTCAAGAGGCAAAGAGCTCTGCCAAAAGTCACTATTTAAAGTAAAAATTAATAACTTTAATTTTTTGAAGTCTAACACAGAATAATTAACCAACAACTATTTATAACTCATTTGTCTAAACCTATCTCTTACCTTCCCCCTACAATACTAATCTGATAAAACCCCTGATTAGGATTTACAGAAAAGTTCAAATTTCAAAACCAGCCAGCTGTCAAATCTTCTCTTTGTATCTTCTTCTGTCTTCTTTTCTTCTTCTTAGGGATTTCTGTTTTACAGGTCATTGATAGATAAAGGTACCTTTAAGAGAGTATGTGGGCAGATGTTGGTGACTTGACAGTTGTCCCCAACTGTTCAATTTTTCCTGGTCTTATACCCCAAAGCATCAGATCATTTTATTGGTTTTTAATACTGTCAATATCCTAAATTCAAACATGATTGGAGTTTGATATTTTGGGGCATAATTTAAACTGATTGGCCGAATTTGAACCTGTTTTGTCATCTCCAGGCAACCCAGCTAACCTAATTGTTCAACCAAATGTTACATTGTGACCTTATTCAGAACACTTGGTGCTATGTCAAGTAGCTCTGCTAGCTTTTAACTTTCTTAAAGGTGCTGTACCCTAACACCTTCATAACACCTCCCCCCTTAAGAAAAACTGAACCATCATAATGAAAAGATGGCTTCATTTTTTTTCTATTCTATAAACACATTACCGTAACATACAGAAAACTTTTACCTACAACCCGCAACATGTACGATATTTAAATTAAAAGTCAGTAACATAAGACGCTAAGACAAGATATTTCTTGAGTTTTGTGATTGATTAATACTTTACTAGTAGTTGGTTAATTGAATAAGATGACCGAAGTACTAGAAATGATTTAACTCATAAATTTGTATAAATTAATTAAATAGGTAGAGATGGCTGGACAGGTGATATGCTGTAGCTGTATGATGTGCTAGCTGGCTGATCCCAATGTGAAGGGCAGTGATCACATCTGCAATAAGTGTTGGTTGCTGGAAGAACTCTGGATCAGAATTGATGATCTGGAATCTGAACTTCAAACACATCCTGGAGGGGGAGAGTTATCTGGACACTTTGTTTCAGGAGACAGGGTGTGATTGTAAGTGAGGCAGGTAGGGGGTGTCTGAGTTCAGGAATGGAGGAGCCTCAGCCCTTGACCTTGTCCAACAGGGATGAGATTTTTGCTCCCTGTATGGATGAGGAAAAGGGCTGTGGACAGGATGAGCCAGTTGACCATGGCACCATGGTGCAGAAAAGAGAGAGAAATTCAAGAGAGGAGAGCAAAAAGACAAGCAGTTGTTATAGGGGATTCTATATTTAGGGGGACAGATAGTTTCTTTTGTGAGCCAGATCGGGAGTCCCAGTGCTGTGTTGCCTGCCCAGTACCAGGGTGCAGGACATCTCCGAACAGCTTGAAAGGATATTGGAGTGGGAGGTGGGAGAGGATCTAGTTGCTGTGGTCCACATTGGCACAAACAACAGAGGGAAGGCTAGGTAGGAGGGCCTGTTTGGGCGTATCAAGCACTAGGAAGGAAATTGAAGAACAGGTCCTTGAGGGTCATAATCTCTGAATTAATGCCTGAGCCACTTGCTAATTGGCATAGGTATAAGAAAATTAGCGAAGTAAACACGTGGCTAAGAGATTAGTGTGGGAAAGAGGGATTCCATTTCATGGGACATTGGCATCAGTTTTGGAACCGGGGTGATCTGTACCGATTGGACGGTCTCCACCTGAACTGGTCTGGAACCAGTATTCTGGCAAAAAGGATAACTAGGGTGGTCACTAGGACTTTAAACTTGTGAGTCATGGGAAGGGAAAGTGAAAGCAACAGGGAGAATGGAGTCAAGTAGAAAGACAAGCAGCAGGTTAGCATGTGTGCAGGGTTTAAGTTCGAGGCAGACTAGGAATGAAGCAAAAAGGAAGGATAACTTAGGACATATTACTAAAGGTGATAGAAATCATGAGGATAAGAAAATTAGCATTAAGGCTCTTTACCTGAATGCTCGTAGTATTCATAACAAAGTAGATGAATTAACAGCACAAATCATTGTAAATTATTAGATGTGGTAGGCATCATGGAGATGTTGCAGATGGTTCAGGCCTGGCAGTTAAACATCAAAGAATTTACAACTTATCGAAAAGACAGGGAGGTGGGCAGAGGGGGCAGGGTTGCCTTGTAAGTTAAGAATGAAATTAAATCTATGGCACTGAATGACATAGGGTCAGATGATGTGGAGTCTGTGTGGGTGGAGTTGAGGAACCACAAAGGCAAAAAACCATAATGGGAGTTATGTACAGACCTCCCAACAATGGTCAGGACCAGGGGCCCAACATGTACCGGGAAATAGAGACGGCATGTCAGAAAGGCAAGGTCACTGTGATCATGGGGGATTTCAATATGCAGCTGGACTGGGTAAATAATGTTGCCAGTGGATCCAAAGGAAGGGAATTCATGGAATGCTTACAGGATGGCTTTTTGGAACAGCTTGTGATGGAGCCCACAAGGGAGCAGACTATTCTAGATTTAGTGCTATGTAATGAGCCAGACTTTATAAAAGATCTTAAAGTCAGGGAACAATTAGGAGGCAGCAATCATAATATGGTAGAGCTCAGTCTGCAGTTTGAAAGAGAGAAGGCAAAATTAGATGTAATGGTGTTACAGTTAAATAATTATAATTACAGGTGCATGAGAGAGGAACTGACGAAAATCGACTGTAAGCAGAGCCTAGTGGGGAAGACAGTAAAGCAACAATGGCCAGGGTTTCTGGGTGTAATTGAGGACACAGTACAGAGGTTCATCCCCAAGAAAAGAAAGATTATCCAGGGGTGGTGGTGGAGAAATTAGATAACCATGGCTGACAAAGGAAGTCAGGAAATGTACCATAGCAAAAGAGAGAGCCTATAAAGTGGCCAAGAGCTTTGGGAAATCAGAAGATTGGGAAGACGACAAAAACAAACAGAGGATAACAAAGAGAGAAGTAAGGAAGGAGAGGATCAAATGTGAAGGTAAGCTAGCCAGTAATATTAGAAATGATAGTAAAAGTTTATTTCAATACATAAGAAACAAACAAGAGGCAAAAGTAGAGGTTGGGCCGCTCTAAATTCAAGCAGGAAGGCTAGTAATGGGAAATAAGGAAATAGCTTAAGAACTTAATAAATACTTTGTGTCAGTCTTCACAGTGGAAGACATGAGTAATATCTCAATTAAGGAGAGTCAACAGGCAGATTTAAGTATGGTAGCCATTACAAAAAAGAAAGTACTTGAAAAGCTAAACGGTCTAAAAATTGATAAATCTCCTGGCCCAGATGGGCTACATCCTAGAGTTCTGAGGGAGGTGGCTAAAAAAATAGCAGAGGTGTTGATTGTAATCTTTCAAAAATCACTGGAGTCAGGGAAAGTCCCAGATGATTGGAAAATCACTGTTGTAGGCCCTTTGTTCAAGAAAGGATCAAGACTAAAGATCGAAAATTATAGGTCGATTAGCCTAACCTCAATTGTAGGTAAAATTCTAGAATCCATCATTAAGAATGAGATTTCTAAATTCTTGGAAGAGCAGTGTTGGATTAAAACAAGTCAGCATGGATTTAGTAAGGGGAGGTTGTGCCTGACAAACCTGTTAGAATTCTTTGAAGAGGTAACAAGTAGGTTAGACAAGGAAAACCCAGTAGATGTTGTCTACCTAGACTTCCAAAAGGCCTTTGATAAGGTGCCTCACGAAAGGCTACTGAGTAAGGCGAGGGCCCATGGTGTTCGAGGTGAGCTACTGGCATGGATTAAGGATTGGCTGTCTGACTGAAGGCAAAGAGTTGGGATTTTTTGGAATGGCAGCTAGTGCCAAGTGGTGTCCCGCAGGGTTCAGTGTTGGGGCCGCAGCTGTCATGTTTATATATTAATGATCTGGCTGAAGAGACTGGGGGCATTCTGGCGAAGTTCACCAGTAATACAAAGTTAGGCGGACAGGCAGGTAGTACTGAGAAGGTGGGGAGGCTACAGAAATATTTAGACAATTTAGGAGAGTGGTCCAAGAAATGGCTGATGAATTTCAATGTGAGCAAATGCAAGGTCTTGCGCTTTAGAGTCATAGAGTCATAGAGTCATAGAGATGTACAGCATGGAAACAGACCCTTTGGTCCAATCCGTCCATGCTGACCAGATATCCCAACCCAATCTAGTCCCACCTGCCAGCACCCGGCCCATATTCCTCCAAACCCTTCCTATTCATATACCCATCCAAATGCCTCTTAAATGTTGCAATTGTACCAGCCTTCACCACTTCCTCTGGCAGTTCATTCCACCCTCTGTGTGAAAAAGTTGCCTGCTAGGTCTCTTTTATATCTTTCCCCTCTCCCCCTAAATCTATGCCCTCTAGTTCTGGACTCTCCGACCACAGGGAAAAGACTCTGCCTATTTACCCTATCCATACTCCTCAATTTTGTAAACCTCTATAAGGTCACCCCTCAGCCTCCAAAGCTCCAGGGAAAACAGCCCCAGCCTGTTCCTTTCCAACTACATATAGATCCATAGGTCAACTGAAGCCCTCACTCAACAGATCACTGGACTCCTGGAATAAAGAATCAAAGATCTGGACAGGTCAAATGATTATGCTAAAACAGCATCCTGGGTGTTCTTGTAGTTCTGCACGAGCTGTTCTAGGAGTCTGACCACTGAACCACTATTGCATCAGTTTTTGGATAAGAGGGGGCACTAATGACAGAGGACAGCAACAAATGAAAGGATTTGGGTCAGGGTCTCTCATAGCATTTAATGGAAGAGACATTCTGCACAATCTATCCTTCCTTGAAGTAAAAATCATATTAAATGTCTGTTCTAATTTTTAAAAAAGAATTCAGGCATGGACTATTTTCTAAATGGTGAGAATATTCCTAAAGCCAAAGTACAAAGGGATCTGGGAGTGCTAGTCCAGGGTTCTCTAAAGGTTGACTTGCAGGTTGAGTCCGTGGTTAAGAAAGCAAATGCAATGTTGTCATTTATCTCAAGAGTGTTGGAATGTAAAAGCAGTGATGTGCTGCTGAAACTTTATAAATCTCTAGTTAGGTCCCATTTAGAATACTGCATACAGTTTTGGGCCCCACACCTCAGGAAGGACATACTGGCACTGGTGAGTGTCCAGTGGAGATTCACACGGATGATCCCAGGAATGGTAGGCCTAACGTACGATGAAAGGTTGAGGATCCTGGGATTGTATTCATTAGCATTTCAAAGATTGAAGGGAGATCTAATAGAAACTTACAAGATCATGCATGGCTTAGAAAGGGTGGACGCTGGGAATTTGTTTCCATCAGGCAGGGATAATAGGACACGTGGGCACAGCCTCAGCATTAGAGGGGGTCCATTTAAAACAGAAATGAGGAGATATTTCTTCAGCCAGAGAGTGGTGAGCCAATGGAATTCATTGCCACAGAGCGCAGTGGAGGCCGGGACATTAAACGTCTCCAAGGCCGAGATTGATAAATTCTTAATCTCACAAGGAATTAAGGGATACGGGGAGAGTGCGGGTAGGTGGCATTGAAATGCCCATCAATCATGACTGAATGGTGTAGTAGACTCGATGGGCTGAATGGCCTTATTTCCACTCCTATTTTTTATGATCTTATGGTCTTAACAAGGTTGTGATCCGTGTACACAACCGTCTCCAACTCATTGTTCATGACATACACATTTAAATGTTGTAAGGCCAGTACCAAACTCAATAGTTCTTTTTCAATTGTGGAGTATTTCCTCTGGTAGATGTTGAGCTTCTTCAAAAAGTAACTGACTGGCAGTTCAATCCCATCCTCATCTTCCTGTCGGATACAGCCCCAACGCCTATGTCACTAGCATCAATGGCAATTTTAAAAGGTTTTTAAAAGTTTGGTGTAGCTGAAACTGGTTTGGTCTTTAATATTGCTTTCAAATCGTCAAATGCCTCCTGGCATTTTGTTCTGTCCACTGAAACCTTGTGTTCCTCTTCAGCAAATCGGTTAATGGTGCCACTACACTGCTGAGGTTTGGAACAAACTTCCAATAGAATCCACTGAGTCCTAAGAATCAAAGCACCTCTTTCTTCAAGGTCAGTCATGGAAATTCCTCAATGGTCTTTGCCTTTGCATTCTGTGGGGTCAACCTTCATGACCGATGTTATGTCCCAAGAACGTCATCTCTGTTTTCGTGAATTCAGTTTTGTTCAAGTTTATTGCTAATTTTGCTTCTCGTAGAATTCAAAGAGCTCAGCCAACTGTACCATGTGTTCTTTCCAGGACTTACTAAAGGTCACTACATCGTCCAAATAGACTGCACAGTTTGTTAACCCAGCCACAACTCTGTACATGGTTTTTGGAATGTGGCGGGTGCATTCTTGACTCCAAAGGTCATCAGTTAAACTGATATAGCCCATTTGTGGTTAAAGATGCAGACATTTATTTCACTGTCTTTGATAAAGGTACCTGCCAGTAACCACTCAGTAAGTCCAACTCGGTGATGTAACTGGCTTATTCGACTTTCTCGATACAGTCCTCCGATCTAGGAATTGGAAATGGTTTTGTGAAGGGCAGGTCGTGCCTCACAAACCTTATTGAATTCTTTGAAAAGGTGACGAAGGAGGTTGATGAGGGGAAAGCGGTAGATGTGGTATATATGGATTTTAGTAAGGCGTTTGATAAGGTTCCCCATGGTAGGCTACTGCAGAAAATACGGAGATATGGCATTGAGGGTGAGTTGGAGGTTTGGATTAGGAATTGGCTGGATGGAAGAAGACAGAGGGTAGTAGTTGATGGCAAAGTGTCTTCATGGAGTGCCGTCACTAGCGGTGTTCCGCAAGGATCTGTTTTGGGACCATTGCTGTTTGTCATTTTTATAAATGACCTGGAAGAGGGGTTAGAAGGTTGGGTGAGCAAGTTTGCGGATGATACGAAAGTCGGAGGAGTTGTTGACAGTGAGGAAGCATGTGGCAGGTTACAGCAGGATATAGAGAAGCTGCAGAGCTGGGCAGAAAGGTGGCAAATGGAATACAATGTAGCTAAGTGTGAGGTGATTCACTTTGGGAAAAATAACAAAAAGATGGGGTACTGGGCTAATGAT
>NC_057732.1:27557258-27597727 GCF_004010195.1 Chiloscyllium plagiosum
GTATGGAGTCAGCTATTATGAGGGGGCATAGCTTTAAATTAAGGGGGGGTAGATATAGGACTGAAGTTGGGGTAGGTTCTTCACTCAGCGAGTCGTACGTTCATGGAATGCCCTGCCAGTAGCAGTGGTGGACTCTCCCTCTTTATGGGCATTTAAGCGGGCATTGGATAGGTATATGGAGGATAGTGGGTTAGGATAGGTTAGGTGGGCTTGGATCGGCGCAACATCGAGGGCCAAAGGGCCTGTACTGCGCTGTATTCTTCTATGTTCTATGTTCTATGAGTCCGATTTTGTAACGGCATTGACCTTCCGATAATCCACTCAGAATCATTGAGTTCCCATCCGGTTTGGGAACTAAGACAATCAGCGAACTCCACTCGCTCTGGCTCGGTTTGATGATGTCCTCATTGAGCATGGCTTCCACCTCCATCTGGACCTGTCTGGCTTTGAAAGGATTAAGCTGATAAGGGTGTTGTTTTATCGGAGCAGTATTACCTACGTCTACTTCATGTACAATAGCATTAGTCCTCCCCAACCAATTCTTACAAGTGTCTGTACACTGCAGTAATAAATCTTTCAACTGCATTCTATGCTCTTGAGACAGATAGCTTATCACCCTATCCCACTTGTCAAGGACTTCTTCATTTTTTTAATCTATTTTGAGGCACATCCAAATTCACATCATCTGGATTTGATCCCTCACTCTGCGGGGCAGTAACTAACATCTGTTTCTCCAGTTCTTTCTCTCTAGCATAATATGGTTTCAATATATTCACATGACAGACGCTATACTTTTTTTTTCTATCTGGCATCTTTACTACATAGTTCACCTGACTTTTTCTGAAATTGATAGGGACCACTAAACCTGGGTTTGAAGGGATCTCCTATCACTGGTAACAGTACTAACATGTCATCCCCTTGGGAAAACGTCCATGTCTCAGAGCTTTTGTCTATCACCTGCTTCATTCTATGCTCTGCCTTTTTTTTAGGGGCTGTTTAGCTAACTCACCCACTTGATTTAATCTCTCCTTCACCTCTGATACATAAACTACGTGTGAAATCTCCGACTTAGGTCCTGTCAATTTTTCTTTAATTAATTTCAAAGGACCTCTCACTTCATGCCCGAATATTAACTTGAAGGGAGTGAACTGAGTAGATTCGTTTGGGGCATATCTAATGGCAAACAATATGAATGGGATACCTTTATCCCAATTATTTACAACTCATTTATCTAATCATTCAGTAATCCTGACATTATGCTCTCAACATGGTCTTCAAGATCTGATGCCACCTTTCTGAAGCTCCCTGGATTCGGGATGATACGCACTGGATTTAATGTGCTATATACCTAAGCTTTCCATAACCTCCTTAAACAGCCTAGCAGTAAAATTTGACCTTTGGTCTGACTAAATCTCTCTGGGTAGCCCATATCATGTGAAGAAATATGTTAACTCCTCCACTGCCCTTTTTGCCTTGATACTCCGTAATGGAATTGCCTCCGGAAATCTGGGAGACACATCCATTATGGTTAACAAGTACTGGTTCCCATTTTTTAGTCCTTGGAAGGGGACTGACACAATCAATTATAATCCACATGAAAGGTTCTTCAAATGCAGGAATTGACAACAAAGGTGCTGGTTTTATTACCACCTGTGGCTTACCTACCCTTTGGCATATATGACAGCACTAATCTGATGTGGTCTCCATTTCCATTTTAGGATTCTACCTTTCAGATAATAACCGTCTGGAATATTCTCTGCCTCCTTTTCAGAGTATGCTTCCACATATATACCTTTCTTCATCTTGTCTTGCTGTTGCAAGTCCCTTAGCCTTTCAGGACTAAACACTTCTGTCTGACCCTCTGTCTGTTCAAGTTTCTCCTCCACCATTACATCAAACAGGGTGGCTGCTAAGTAAACCTCCACTCTTTCATCTTTCCCATTAGTTTTTGCTTCATGGTGTGACTTATGACAGTGAGATCTGGTTACTGCACAATCTGGGAAATACCAGGATATTTATGTTTTAATTCCCCAGTTGCTTGGTCTTCCATGGCCTTCTCCACAACAAGGCGTGTCACTCCCAACTTGGATCCTGCCAAATCATTCCCAAGAACAAACTGAATTTCTGGAACTGACACTCTGTCAATCGCTATCACTGTAACTTCCCCAGTCTTGAGTTGGCACTCCAACCTGATCTTACATAGGGGAATGCTAAATTTGTGTCCATCTATCCCACAAATTACCACACTCTCAGGTAACAGATCAGAAAGAGTGCATATTCGTTCATCCCTTATTATCAGCAACTGGTTAGATCCTGTATCTCTTAAAATTATAACTTTATGTCCTTCTCCCCCTGTTCTTTCTGAGTAAACTTTACCTACAGAGGTGAAAACTTTGCAGTGATCAGGTACTAACTCCATACTCAGCCTGCCTAGGCTGTGCACTCTCCTGCAGCTCTCGGCTCTTCTTAGGGTCTCCTTTACTACCTTCACTAATGCCAATGGTTAGTTTCTTTTACCACATCTTTGCAGTTTAGTCTGAACTAGCATTACCTATAGATTCTTGGACCATCCAACTGCCTAGCCAATTTTTCAAATGAAATAAAGAAGGCTTCAACATCTTTCTCATCAAAATGTGGCAGAGGTTTGACATATTTGTATATATCACTACCTTCTCTTTTAATCTCCATCCTTTTAACCTGACTTTGCTGACTAAGTCGTAACTTCTCAAGTTCAAATTCTCTCCCTTTTTGTCTCTCCCTTTCTTCTGTCTCTTTCTTTCTCTCTTTCTTCTCTCTCTTTGCTCAGCTAAGAACCTGCTCTCTCTTCTTCCTCTCTCTCAACTCTCTCTGTTTCTCTTTCTCGCTCCCTCTTTTCTCTCTCTTTCTCTCTCTCTCCCTTTATCTTCTAACTCGATTTTCCTCAATTGTAATTAAAGTTTTTCTACCTCTACTGCACTTGTCATTTTTCTCTGATATACCTAAGTGTTTGAGTAATTCCCTTACAATTTCAGCTTTACTTCTGTCCTTAGCCAAACCCAAATCTAACTTATTTGCTAATTCTAAAAGTATGGCATCTTTCTTTCCTTCTAAACTTTCTTAGCAAATTTGAGAATCATCTTCAAATTCCAGAACCTCTTTAACATCTTTAAGACCCATTTCTCTCACTTTTAGATTAGATTAGATTAGATTACTTACAGTGTGGAAACAGGCCCTTCGGGCCAACAAGTCCACACCGACCCGCCGAAGCGCAACCCACCCATACCCCTACATTTACCCCTTACCTAATCCGGGCAATTTAGCAAGGCCAATTCACCTAACCTGCACATTTTTGGATTGTGGGAGGAAACCGGAGCACCCGGAGGAAACCCACGCAGACACGGGGAGAACGTGCAAACTCCACACAGTCAGTCGCCTGAGGCGGGAATTGAATCCGGGTCTCTGGCGCTGTGAGGCAGCAGTGCTAACCACTGTGCCACCGTGCCGCCCACACTTTTAACTTAATCAACCACAAGTCACTGAAATTAAACAAATTGGCTCACCTACATTTTATTTAAAGATCTAGGACACTAATCTGCAATTGTTTAAATCTGCTAGGATCTGCTAGAATATGTCCAAATCTATTCAAATCTGTCTAATCCAGTTAAAATCCTGATGATGAGGGGTTTACCCCCCGCTTAATTTAAACTTGCAACACAGAAATGATTTAACCCGTGCTGTAATCTGTTAAATTTTGAGAAGTAAAGAACTCTGCCAAAAGTCAATATTTAAAGTAAAAACTAACAACTTTAATTTTTTAAAGTCTAACAGAGAATAATTAACTAACAACTGGTTATAACTCATTTATTAAAATGTGTCTTTTACCTTCCCTCCATAATACTAGTCTGTTACAACCCCGATTAAGAGTTACAGTAAAATTCAAATTTCAAAACCAGCCAGCTGTCGAATCTTCTCTTTATATCTTCCTCTGTCTTCTCTTCTTCTTAGGGATTTCTGTTTTACAGGTCATTGATAGATAAAGGTACCTTTAAGAGAGCTATTCTACGGGCAGTCTGCAGATGTTGGTGGCTTGGCAGTTCTCCCCCAACTGTTCAATTTTTCCCAGTCTTGTACCCCAAAGCATCAGATCATTTAATTGGTTTTTAATACTGTCAATATCCTAAATTCAAATTTGATTGGAGTTTGATATTTTGGGGCATAATTTAAACTGATTGGCCAAATCTGAATTTGTTTTTTCGTCTTCAGGCAACTCAGCTAACTTGGCTGTTCGACGAAATGTTACATTGTGACCTTATTCAGAACACTTAGTGCTGTGTCAGGTAGTTCTATTCACTTTTAACTCTTTTAAAGGTACAGTGCCCCTTGCACCTTCATAACAATATAAGTCCTCAAAAATAGCTTACAGGGATGTCCATGCTTTTCATTAAAAGTAAACCTCTTCTAAGTTAAAAGGAATATTGATACAAATACTAAATTACATTGAAAACATTCAAATAATATTTATACTATTGTCACAAAGTCACTCCATATTTAATATTTCTTTAAGGATTTACATTTTGAAGACTTGTGGGAATATGGATTTATTTCAATTTTTTATGGAAATATCTGGAGTGGTTTCTTTGAAAGAGGTTATTTTAGAGTCACTATAGAACTATGAATTTTATTAACAAGGCCTTTGAGAAATCATGTGTCTTCTTCATTGCTCATACCTTTGAGTATAGGAGTCGGGATATTATGTTGAGGTTGTACAGGATGTTGGTGAGGCCTCTTCTGGAACACTGTGTGCAGTTCTGGTCGTTATAGGAAGGATATTATTATTCAACTGGAATGGGTTCATAAAAGATTTACCAGGATATATGCAGGAATGGAGGGTTTGAGATATAAAAATAGACTGGAAAGACTGGGACCTTCTTCCACCGGAGTGTAGGAGGTTGAGGGTTGACCTTATTGAGGTTTATAAAATCCTAAGGTGAATGAACAGGGTCTTTTCCCTAGGATAGAGGGAGTTCAAAAATAGGGGGGACACTTTTAAAATGAAAGGAGGAAAGATGCAGACAACAGGATGCAAGTACAATTACAATGTTTCAAAGACATTTGCACAAATTCATGAGCAGGAAGAGGTTGAAGGGATATGGGCAAAGTGCAGGCAGGTGGGAATAATTTAGTTTGGAAACATGGTCAGCATGGACTGGTTGGACTATTTCAATACAGTATGAATCAATGCTGCTAGCTGTTTATTTTACTGTCGACCCCCTACGAGGGCTACTTGACTGGATGGAGAGTACTTTGCTGGCTGGTATGTAAAGAAGTGCTACCGAGCTTATTTCTGCTGCTTCCGAAAAAGGACACTCTTGTTGAGTTCAGGGTGAAACCTATTTGTTCTTCTGAATGAGTGATTGCAGGAACTTCTCAATGTGGCACTTCCTGAGAAAGTTGTGACTGCCAAACCTCCAGAGTCAACCACATGTAATTAGTGACCTAACCACACAGAACATCAGAATAAGACTTTGGAATATTCTACACTTTGTCCCTTTTGCCTTTAAGTATAGCTTTAATATCAGGAAAATATTTCTTTTTATATAAATGTTCTTTTTTTCCCCCTGAAGGATGGGTGTATTGGTTGTTTAGATTTGATTCCCCACAGTGTACAAATAGGCTATTTACCCCAACAAGTCCACACCGATCCTCCGAAGAGTAACCCACCCAGACCTGTTTCCCTCTGACTAATGCACCTAACACTATGGACAATTTAGCATGGCCAATTCGCCTGGCATGCAGGTGGAAACCAGAACACCGGGGGGGGGTGGGCAGACACAGGGAGAATGTGCAAACTCCACACACACAGTCACCCAAGGCAAGAATCAAACCTGGGTCCCTGATGCTATGAGGCAGCAGTGCTCTGCCATTGTCTGTATGTGTTTTGGATTATTTCGTTGGATAAACATTTATACTTACATATTAACAATTGTGGATGTTAACCGGTTTTTGCATTTTCATTGGATAGGTTTTGTTTTGATAATGATTCTAATTATTAAAGAATCCTGACTGAACTTTCTTTTTTTAAAATAATATGACATAGCTAAGATGCTAAGACAAGCCAGGAAATGGGAATCCATAGCTAAGTTATATAATTGGCCATCTTGTTAACTATGAAATATACTTTTATTTTGCTTGTGACCTGTGGAGCAGGACCTGGAAAACAACAGGGGCACTCCTCTAGCTTCAGTCATAACACTGTATATAGAGTAGAAGCTACTAAACTCTACCATCTGCATTTGCATGTTAGCCTTCAGTGACTTATCAACAAGAACACCTAGGACCCCTTTTACATCTATACTTTCCAACCTTTTATCATTTAAGAACTTCTGTGCACATCTGTTCTCCCTACCAAAGTGGATAACCACACAATCAATTCCATCAGCTATGTTCTTGCCCATTCACTAAGCCAGTCCAAATTCTCCTGAAACCACTCTATATCTTCCTCACATCACACATTCCCATTTACTTATGTACTATCCACAAATTTTAAAATAGTTTTGTTTTTGGTCCTCAATTCCAAAACGTTGATATTGTCAAAACAACAGGCTTCCTCCAATTTGAGATCCATATTAATATGTTTTTATGCATTGTCATAGTATTCCACACACCTTTGCTGGAATCCAAATATTTCTACTTGTATTTCTAACTCACTTGTATTTCTTCACTCAAAGCACAGTTGTGGTAGTTCTGTAACTACTTACTTGGCTGTTCCATTATCCTTTTTTTTTTGATGAAGAATATCCTGTGTCTAAGAATGCTTAGACAATTGTTTGCTGGGCAATGTCATTCGCACATTCTGGGCATAAGTTGTGCTGGGCAAGATAATCCCTTCTCTGTTCATGTTGTACAAAAATGCAGTAATGCAATGTGAAAATCTTGCTTTACACATAACACTTTACATACTTAAAATCTTTGAGTTGATAATGTTTATACTATATGTTCTGCTCAACAAAGTATGGACAATGAGGTGACAATGTGATATGGATCTCTCACCACTAGTATGCATGTCTTGAAATGGTTTACTGGTAGACTGCAGTCCATTATCAGACATGACTCATTCCAGGACACAAAACTAAAAATATCACTCATCCTGGAAGTAGCGGTCACGCTCTTGTGTTGCAAAGTCATTGAACAATCGGAAATTTAAACAAGTGTTCCATCACAAGGATGTAGTCTTCCCTGTGCACTGTGAAGATGTTGTTACTTTCATCCAAGAAGTGGATGGAAAATCACTGGTATGTAGAGACTCTCTCGGCATCTGGGGCTGATATGTTTGGCATGCTTACATGCATTGGATATCCTGCTTCATCCTTGACTAGCACATAGGTACACATACTAACCATCGTGTCCACTTTATAACTATCTTTCCTAGCATAACCCAGACAAGATATCTTGGGATTTGGCATTAGGACTTCTTTGCCTGTTGTTTATCTGACTGATGTTTATTTGGTATTTGTGCTGTTAAATCATGCTGCTATCATCAGTAGGTAAAGGTTGCAGTCATGCTCTGCCTTTTGTCTTACCCATGGCTGAAATATCATCAGCTACATAAATACAAACAGGTACATTCTGAATAATGCCATCCATTTGCTGCTGGAATAAGTGTTTGCTAAATGACAGCCTAAATGTCAAAAACCATATCATCCAATGTAAATATCCTAAACTCCTGGGATTCTTCTGCTAAATTGTCAGACCGAGTATCTTTGCTTCACATTTCACTTAGAAAAGAATCATGCTCTTAAAAGGTCTTATTTCTCCCAGTATAGATATTTTGTCTGGACAACCTTTAAATGAAGGGTTAAGGGGTATTTCATCCAGGCATACTGTTATAGTGTTATCCTTCTTTAAGCCTCACATGATAGAACTACAGCAATCATTAGGTGGTTGATCTTCTGAATTATATCATTTCATTCCAATTCATTCAGTTCGGTTCAAAGCTTCTCCTAAATGTGCTCGCCTCATCATTAAGATCCAAAACTACATCACTCTTAAAATTGCCAACCACGTCAAATCTGACTGAGTCCAGTTCTTTGAAATCATTGACTGTTTCAGTTGCATCATGTGTAGCCTATTCTGCCACAGTTGGTTTGAATCCCATGAATTGTGATTGTACCAAGATCTGTACTTTCTGGCTGTCCTGCTGCTGTTCAAACATTGGTATCCACCAGATTAAAGGTTATGGGAAGCCAGGATGAGTTTGCATGTTGGCAATGTAGTGTGATTCTACCAATGCACAGAATTGGTGATCTGTTATTTGCTGTGAAATGATTTCTTGTTAGCTGGACCACGGAGTGCCACTAACTGAGATATATATCTTTCAGGATGTGTGGTGGCTTGTTGGCATTAGCCTCCAGGTAAATTTTAACATTTAATGTGTGCTTTTCTCTCCTTCCAGGACAATTAATATTGATAGCTCTTAAAGCTTCTGATTATCTTATACCATTGGTGTGTGTGAGACTTTCAATATGGAAAGCCTAATCATCTTCTGGAATCTGCCTTTTACTTAGTTTAATCTGAACCTCATTGATAGGCTTGTATTAGTGCACTTTCATAACACTTCCCTTGCTGCCAGTGTTGTAGTGTTGTACCATCTTGTTTGCTACCTGTGTTTTGTTCTGGGGTCTGGCTTGATGTTTAGGACTTGGTTGAAAGAATTTCTGAAACAAAAGCAGAAATTGCTGGGGTAACGCAGCAGGTCTGATAACATCTATGGGGAGAAAAGAGTGTTCACGCTTTGAAACAAAAACAGAAGTTGCTGGAAAAGCTCAGCAAGTCTGGCAGGATCTGTGAAAAGAAATCAGAGTTAATGTTGCCGGTCTAGTGACCTTTCCTCAGAACTTCTAAGATTGATGCCACAGAGAATTACCTCGTTGTTAACTGCTGTCAGTCCAACAGCTTATCTCCCATTCCATTTCATCCCTTTCTCTCCACGACTTCCACACTTGTGTTTTCAACTCACCTTCTCTGTTAGCTTCCTTTGGAGATTAAACAATTTGGATAGTAGTTATTAAGCTATAAATTATATATAATATGTACAAGCTTAATGGATTTTTTGGCTTTTCTTTCCTTATATATTTTGTCAGCTTCTTCTGAACTAATAGATAGCAAACAGCGACTGATAACTTAAAAGCAAAGCCATAGTGTTTCTAACCATCAGTAGTGCATTGCTAATGCTGGTTCAGTAGTGAAAACCCTCGAATAAAATATGGTCAGAATGAAAGGTTATGAATTTGTTTCAGTTCCCTGCAAGTTCATTCTAAAGAGAATTGTTATCACATGCAAAAACACAGTTGAATAATTTTCCTAAACTGTAGCCATACTGGAGTAAAGTGTATGGAGATGAAATTGGTCTATTTCTGACTGACTTCCACTTGCACAGCTAAAATTGTTTAGAGATTTATTTCTTGGTCTTACTATCATCTTTATCTTGTTAGGTAACTGCATGATAGTTTTTGAAATATTCAAATATGCTCTGAATTATATATTGAAGAAAGGTTTTGGAAAATATTAGGATGGATGTTTTCTTGTATATGTTATTTGTATTGATATTGTCGATAGCACAATGTAAAGATCACATTACAGATCAGCCAAATGAAAATTAGAATAAATTTCATTAATGTTGAATAAATGTAAAAAGTAATTCCTTGATTGTTCATACATTAATTGGTTTAATGAATTGAGAGAATTTGAAGTATGATTATATATTTTGACAGTATACATTTCTCCACCAGAAGAAGTTGCTTCAAGGAATCTATTATATCAATATTGTTTATCATTACAAAACCCTTGATTATGTTACCCGCAACTTTTGAAACTTAGCAAACACAAAACGTAATTATGTAAGTTGTCCTCAACATTTAACATTTTAATCCCCAGGTTTAATTCTGGTGAATCTTTTTGGTACCCCAAGAAGCCCAATATATCATTCTTAAGATTCAAACTGCATGCAGTAAACAAGATAGAATCAGATCAAGGGTCAACTGATGTGCTATTTGTTTGCTTTTGTATTGCAAACTGTTGAAACAAAGGTAAGCATTCTATTCATTCTTAAAATTATATTATGTACCAGTGCACCATTTGTTTTTGCACCCACATAATTTTCTGCTATCAATTCAAATGACTGAATAAAGATCATAAGTCCATACATCGTATGAACTGAATTAGACCATTTGACCCATTGAGTCTGCTCCACTGTTCAATCATGGCTGATATGTTTCTCAATCCCATTTTCCTGCCTTCTCACCATAACTCATGATCCCCTTACCAATTGAGAAACTATCTATTTCTGCTTTACATACAATCACTGACTCTGCCTCCATAGCCTTCTGCAGCAATGAGTTCCACAGATTAACCACACTCTGGCTGAAGAAATTCCTTCTCATCTCAGTTCTAAATGGTTGTCCCTTCACTCTGAGGCTGTGATCTCTGGCCCTAGTTACTCCTAATAGTGGAAGCTTTTTCTCCACATCCACTCTATCCAGGCCTTTCAGTATTCTGTAAATTTCAATCAGATCCACCCTTATCCTTCCAAATTCCACCAAGTACAGGCCCAGAGTCCATTTCTCATATGACAAGGCCTCCATCCCTGGGGTCATTCTTGTTAACGTCCTCTGGACTCCTTCCAATGCCAGGCCCAATGCCAGCACATTTTTTCCTCAGATACGGGGCCCAAAACTGGTCACAATATTCCAAATGCAGTTTGACCAGATCCTTTCACAGCCTTGGCAGTTCATTTCTGCTCTTTTATTCTAGCCCACTTGAAATG
Organism: Chiloscyllium plagiosum; assembly: GCF_004010195.1. Lineage (NCBI taxonomy): Eukaryota > Metazoa > Chordata > Chondrichthyes > Orectolobiformes > Hemiscylliidae > Chiloscyllium > Chiloscyllium plagiosum. The sequence goes on from NC_057732.1 coordinate 27,568,060, forward strand.
ATTGCTAACATTGCATTTGCCTCTGTAACTGCCAAATGAACCAACACATTAACCTTAAGAGAATCCTGAGCTAGAACTCCCAAGCCCCTTTGTGCTTCAGATTTCTGAAGCTTTTCCCCATTTAGAAAGTCGTATATTCCTGTATTCTTTCTGCCAAAGTGCATAACATAGTTTAAATGTGAAGGTGATATAATTTTTGTTTCATCAGTTGCATTCTTCTAAAGCAGCAATATAGGAGAGATTAGGAAGGAGATTCTGCTAAGTGATTATAAGCAGCTCATGGCTAAATTAAAAAGCAAAACCACAAAGATACTAATCTCTGGAATACTATCTGAGCCAGACACGAATTAGCAACAGGTAAATATAGTTGGAGAGGTAAATGCGTGGCTAAAAGATTGACGTGGGAGAAATGGGTTCTGATGCATGAGACATTGGCACCAGCACTGGGGAAAGGGAGAGTTAGTCTATTAGTCAGTCTTGACATGGCGTTCTGGCAAATTGTATAATTGGGTTTGTAGATAGTGCTTTAAACAATTAGCAATGTAGATGCTTAACGGAAAGCTTCAGAAATCAAAATTAAATGAGAGAACAGAAGTGTGGGTTCGTGAAGAGGCACACAATAAACAAAGTGTGACAGGAAGAGGTAGAAAATATACGCAGAGAGTGCAGTATAACTTAGAACCAAGTCAGAAGTCACACAACACTAGTTTATAGACAAAAAGGTTATTTGAAATTACAGGCTTTCGGAACACCAGTCCTTCAGCAGCTTCACCTGATGAAGGAGCAGTGCTCTGAAAACTTATAATTTCAAATAAATTTGTTGGACTACAACTGGTGTTGTGTGACTTCTGACTTTGTCCACCCCAGTCCAACACCAGCACCTCCTCATCATAACTTAGAACCAGAATAAAAGTGATAAAAAGTCAAAGCTTAAAGCTCTTTATCAAAATACATGCAGAATTTATAATAAGACAAATTGGCACAAATAGAATTAAATGAATATGACTAGATAGCTGTAACTGGAATGTGGTTTCTGGGTGATCAAAACTGGAAACTTTCTATTCAAGGATTTTCATTGTCCCTGATGATTATTGGGTAGAAAGTAAAAAGTGGTGGGATAGCTTTGTTAAAAATCAGAGTATCATTGCGATGGTAAGTAGTGCTAGAAATGCAACTAATCATCTTATGAAATTAGTTTAGGTCAAAATGAGGAGTGGTAAGGGAAAGAAGTCATGAGTAGAACCATCTATGGGTCCTTAAAGGGTTTTCACACTGCAGGATAAAGTATACAGAACAACCTCAGTTATCTGAACATCAATTATCTGAATTTTGGATTATCCAAACAGGATCCCAAGGTACCATACATGCTTCCTTTGTTTACGATCAGATCAGTTATCCGAACAATCAGTTATCCGAACAGAATACTCCCTGCCAGTATTGTTCAGATAATTGAGGTTCTATATTGGGAGGTAACGACAGCACATAAGAAGGGCACTACAATTCTAATGGGTGCTTTTAGTCTGCATATTGACTGGACAATCAAATGGACAAGGACTACATGGAAGATGAATTTCTATGATGCATCGGGGATAGTTTCTTAGAGTAGTATGTTGCAGAACTATCCAAGAACAGGCTATTTTAAATCTGGTTATCCACTTTGAAACAAAAATGATTGAAACATAGGAACAGAAGTAGGCCATTCAGTTCATTGAGTCTACTCCACTGTTCAATTATACATAGCTGTTCATTGACTTCAAAGCCACTTTCCCACATTTTTTTCCATATTCCTTAATATCATTAGTCTCCAGAAATTTATCGATTTCTATTTGAGGCTAATTTTTCACTCAGATGGTTGCCCATCACTTGGTGAAGGAGCAGTGTTCTGAAAGCTTGTGATTTCAAATACTTTAACCTGCTGTCATGTGACTTCTGACATTATCTAATTAAATGGAAGAGCAGGCCAGGCAGTGAAACGGCCTATTCCTGTTCCTAACTCTCATGTTTGTACGTGTGTACACCTATATCATTTCAGCCCAGCCTTGGAGCTGGCCTCTGTTTGGCTGCTCCAATGTTTGTCTTCACCACATGGAGTTGAGGTCATGTAGCTATTCTGGTTAGCTACCACTCCCTGGTGTTATGTGTCACCTTGTTCTGCAAGAGTGAGATGAAGGAGTGAGTATGATACGATTGGCGAATGAACCTGAGATGTTTGTGGACAAGCTGAGAGTTTTTTCCTTTTATCCATTCATGGAATGAAGTTGTCTCTGGCTAGGCCAGCATTTATTGCCCAGCAGGCAGTTAGGAGTCAATCTCATTGCTGTGGGTCTGCAGTCACATGTAGACCAGATTGGGTAGGGATGGCAGTTTCCTTCCCTAAAGGATGTTAGTGAACCAGATGGGCTTTTCCTGACAATTAACAATGGATTCACGGTCATCATAAGACTCTGAATTCCGGATATTTCTTGAATTCAAATTCCACTCTCAGCCATGGCAGGATTTGAACTTAGGTCCTCACAACATTATCTGGGTCGCTGGATTTAACAGTCCAGCCTTAATACCAGTAAGCTATCACTTCCCCTAGTGTCCGGCTTGAAGCAGTTCGAAGATGGACATGACTTAACGCTGTACTGGTGGATGGGTTTTATATGGGTAGAACTGGATCTTGAGGTCTGGGTTTTGCTTGATAGAGGCTGTTAGCAAGTGAATGAAGTTACGGCAATGCAACATTATGACAGCCTTATGATTCACTTATAAATTCACTCATCTTGACCACCCTTGTGATAGCATTAGAATTCTACGTGTACAATATCTGGGTTTTCGGGTTTATACTGCTAGCACTGGCCATCTCAGTTACCTGCTGCTACAGCCTTCCTAGTACCTGGGTACCCGAACAGACATGGAGCACCCGCTGATCCTACCATATCTTCCCCTTCCCCCAATACGCACAGGGAGCAGGACCTCGCGCGTTTCCTTTACCTCGTGCATCATGATCTCCAGGGCAAACCTTGGAGCATTCTCCAAGGGGTGCTGCACCGTTTCCAATCCCCTTGCTGCTTGAAATGGCTCCTGTTAACCACCCCTCTAAACCTACTGCAGTCAGACAGTCTTTAAGAGAATCGGGCTGGCTTCGTGTGATATTCAACTTGCACTGAGATAATGTTGGACTGCTGTTTTTAATCACTTCAGTGAACAGCCGGCACAAAGTTTGCCCGCTGCCTGCGTCAGAAGGGGAGTTATTCATGCATTCACGGTCCTTTTTCCCTAATCCACTCCAATCGTGCTCCAAAGTTTTGTTTTGGGAACAAAATAGATATGTGACATTAATGAGAGGTTGTAGCTTTGAGAGTTGTGTCCGTGAGCGCTGTGAATGCTGACAAAGGGTACGGGATATTTATGCCCTGAACAATGTTTTATCAAGCTAGAAGCTTGACGTGACTATTACACACATCAGGAGGTGCAAATTAATGTGTTTATGCTTTAAAAGAACAATGGACCTCAATTTCAATATCAGCAACCTGTATCGTAATAAAATGACAGGCAAGCGAACAGACACGTCATGAGTCAGGCAAACTGTTTCCTGGAGACCAAACCTGGAATGCATTTTCCACAAACGTGCTGCAGGGTAAAAAAAAAGAGGACTCCGGCAAGCAGCCTGACCGCAGCTTGAATCGTGGGAGTGGATCCAAGTGATTTGTTGTTGAGTGTGCAGCACACGGTGGGGCTTAAGAAGCAGCTGATTGGCGGTCGGATGTGAAGCCGGAATTGGACGGAGCCCTCTTGGACAGCTGCTCACCCAGCTGTGGAATGGCATCTTCGCTGCAGTTTCACGTGTTTACCTCGCCAGTCACACAGCAATGAATGGAGCACGGCAGCTGCGCTAGGAGCTGGCTATGGTGCTGAAACCAGTTGTGTTCTGCAGCAGGCTTGCCTCAGCTGTGGCTGCCGCTCCTCCCGAACATCGGACGCCGTTTGGAAGTATTCTCCCTGCTCTTTCTGATCGGCTCGCTGAAAGTTGTCAGATAAAGCAGAAGCGATTACACCGCGGGAGGCAAAAAAAAACACCGTGCATTTCTGAACGATGAGGGCAAATGGTAAACTCCAATCGTCGTTTTCTCAGTGTGAATTCGAGCCACAACAGTGAAGGCTCGATCATTACTGCTCATCAAAGAATGAGGATTTGAGAAACAGCTCATTTTAACACTTCTGATCTTAACCGACTCGGTGAGCCCATGTTTTTTTCAAAAAGTTGAATGTATGACACGTAGAACAGTTTCGCTTTATTTTGGATAATATGTTGATGAGAAGATAGTTAGATTTTCTCTTTATTTTCCACACTTTTATATGTAGTCAGTAAACTAATGCTTCAGGATGATTTTAATCAATGAAGATTGACTAATGAAGTCAATTTTAGTCAGAGGGAATGAAAGATAGTGTTCTACTACAACTGGGATGTGTCTTGGTGCAATGATGTAGTTTTTTTTTCGCTAACTGGCGGATGATCGAAGTGCTAATTTTTTTTCCTCCCTGATGTTTGGTGTGTGTCACGATCCGCATATCTAAACATGATGCTTGTTGTTGTTGTTGTTGTTAATATGTTAACAGAAAGCGATCTTTCGGAAAATCAGTCGCTTTCCAGCAAAGGACGATCCAGCGCAAGCCGGTTCCACGGATCAGATCTGCACTCAGTGACGAATGCACAACATCATAGATCACCAACCAGACATGGCTACTGCGCTGTTAGCTGGAGAAAAGCTCAAGGAGCTGATCCTTCCGGGCCAACAAGATGAGAAAGGTTCGCCCTTTGCAGCCTTCATGGTTCAACTAAAGCTAGAACTCCCCTTCGACAGAGTAGTGTCCATCGGGACTGTCATTATCCCCATCCTCTTAGTCACATTGGTATTTACTAAAAATTTTGCAGGTAAGAAGATCGAGAAGTGTACAACCCAACACCATTGGCAATCATGTTAAAACTGGTGTACCAGGTCGGCATTCTCAGTCATTGCTAATGTATATATTTCCCTTATGTTGCCTAACGGAAGATCCAGCGAATCAACCGCAGTCACATTCACGCTTCACTCTCATCCTGTGCCCTTCTTAGCTCCATCTCCCTGTTAATTAGAACTTTCACTGGGACTCTTTATTGTTGACATCTGACCTTCAAAATGAACAGAGTGTGGCAGTGGTGCCACTTTAAGGAGTAGCATTATACGTAGACTGCTGCATTCTACGCGTTAAACCCGCCCTCCCAAACTAACTGCTTCAGAAGATGTAGGGTATGATTCAAGTGTGTTTATAACTGAAAGGCACGGCCCATCAAAACAGCTCGTAAACAATGCCTTAGTTCTCCTTTGTGTGATTTTAAACCCATACGGTAATAGCTCTGCCTCATGAGAAGCATTTGTCAAATCTTTTTATATCTGTGAAAGACCCTGGCATATCTCCTTTCTGAAAAGATTTGTGTAAGTGACGCATCTCCATGCAATTGGCATGAAGTTTATGATGTGATTCGACCATTTAAAGCAACACAAACAAATTTAGTTGTGGGTGAGTGGAGAATAAGCAATCATGTTTGTCTCCCTTAAAGGACTGATGGGTTAAAAACTTGTAAGACATTTTATTAAGACTTTTAAACTAAGGCTTTTAATTAAAATTTATAGTCCACATTCAAAACAATTGTCATCAATTGGACCTGCTACAAATAGTCTGCACCATTCAGTTGCCACTAAAAGTTAACCAGTCTGAAGTACTCCTTGGAAATCTTTTCTGCTTTTAAGCATGTTATGTTGTTATGTAATTAAAACCTACTCCTCAGTACAAATATTTACATTTCTCTGCTCAATCCAATCTTTCCAAAAGACAGTAAAATCCTAAAATAATGCATTCATTTCACTTTTGTTTCATTTATTCCATTCTTGCTTTTGAGCCCTTGACGTTATGAAGTTAGTTGTTGAAAATGCAATGTTGTCTACCATTTAACTATTAATAGTCAAGCAATAAGCATTTAAAAGTAAAGAGAATGATTGCACGTTGCTTTTAGATACCTGTGCTCTGTGTATTTTTTTTGGTCTGTAGTTTACAGGATGGACCACTCTAATGTGTATATTTGTGCAGGCATTTTAGATATTTCTGGGACATGGGTAATCTGGGTGAAAGTATATGTTGCCCTGAGAGTAGTAAGCATTAAACACATAATGTGGAACTGTAACAACTCAACAAGTGTGGCAGAGTTCTGTCCAAGCAGAGCATTACTGAAGCATTTTTTTAAAATAATCCAGCAGCTTCTGTTGGCTAATCAACAGTAAGCAGATTTGGAATAAATTGGTCATTTTCATGTTGGTAAGACATAACTAGTGCCACAGGGTTTTGATTCTTGGACCCCAACTATTTACATTCTACAGTAATGACATGGATTGGGGATATAAAGTACAAAAGCAATTTTTTTCTGATGACAATAAAATAAGTGGGAAAGTAAGTTGCAATTAAGAAGTAAGAAATTTAAGAATGGATATGGGTAGGTTGGGGAATGTGCCAAAATTTGGCAGCTGAAGTTGAATGTGGTTAAGTGTGAGGTTATCCATTTTGATAAGAGGAATAGAAAGGCAACTTATTATCTAAATGGAGAGAAACTTCAGAGTGCTACAGTGCAGAGGGATCTGGATGTCCTCATGTATGAAATGGATTTTTGGCATTTATTGCGAAAGGGATGGCCCAGAACAAGAGGGCATAGTTCTAAGATAAGGGGTAGCAGATTTAAAACAGAAATGTGGAATTCACTATCCCAGAGTGTACTGGATGCTTGGAACTTGAGTAATTTAAGAAGGAGATAGACATATTTTTAATCATTAATGGAGGGTTATGGAGAGTGAGAAGGAAAGTGCAGTTGAAGCCAAGATGAGGTCAACCATGATTGTATCAAATGGTAGATCTGGCTGGGCTGCTGCAGGAAGGCTGAATTGTCTACTCTTGCTCATATTTCTTATGTTCTCTTGTCCTTACGTCCTTTCATGGTCATTTTTGGTGATAACCCACATCTTAGCAAATGTATGGAATTCATTTTTGTCACGTGTTCTGTTTAGATTGACGCACAATGATCTTCAGGTAAAGTTAGCACAGAGTTGGAAGCAGTAATGGATTACATATGAACAAAGAACAAAGAACAGCAGAGTACAGGAACAGGCCCTTTGGCCCACCAAGACTGTGCTGATTAAAAAATGCTTTCTTTAACTAAAAAACTTCTTGCTTCTCCACAGTCTGTAATCCTTTCATTCCCTGCCTATTCATGTGTCTGTCAAGATACCTCCTAAACTTTCTTTGCATCTGCTTCTAACAGCCCCTCTGGCAGCACATTCCAGGTGCTTACCACGCTTTGTGTAAAACAATTGCCTCTCACATCTCCTTTAAGTTTGTCCCCTTTTACCTTAAACCTATGTTCCCTCGTAATTGACATTTCTACCCTGGGAAAAAGACTCCAACTATCTATTCTATCCATGCCTGTCATAATCTTGTAAACATCTGTCAGGCCACCCCTCATCCTTTGACGTTCAAGTGAAAACAAACCAAGTTTGTCCAATGCCTCCTTATAGCTAATACCGTCCAATCCAGGCAACATCCTGGTAAACCTTTTCTGTACCCTTTCAAAGCCTCCACATCTTTCTGGAACTACCTTACCATTCCTGATAATTTATTAGGTTTGTTCATTTTGTTTGTGCAGGGGATGTTCTTGTGCTCCTACGTTTTTCAGTCATGACCAGTGGTGTTTCTTCAATAACTCATGGATTTTTGTCTGAATCTTGAGAAAGAGAACCAGCTTGCCTGTATTTCCCAGTTCTTTTTGTTAGAGATATATTAGGATCACCAACTGTGTGTTGATCCCACAAGTTGTTAATGTGCACACTTGTGAGGGAATCAATAGTCTTGTAAAGTTAAACATTGTTACCTATTGTCAAGGTGATAATTCTTATTAGTGTAGAATCAATCAGATTGAAGACCAAGCTGTTAAGTTTGAAAACAGATGAAAATAAATCAAAACAAATGATTTATTTTGTGTACATGTTCAAAACTTAAGAAGGATTTGTAAAATGGTGGAAAAGCAAAGATTGCATTGGTGAAAAAAATTAAATTCTCACACAATTAAATGATGTATTGAATCAGTTATTATGTATCATATATTAAAGTGTTATATATTCAGAATTTTACTAGTTAACTTGCATGCGGAAGTAATATTTTGATCAAGATTTGATTTTATTCAGTAACACGTAATAGCTGTATGTTTCAGCCTAATGCAGCTTAGTGTCAGCAGTAAATTGTTATTGCTATTCTAGAATGTGAACAATGACTATTGTTATATGCCTGAATGCTTTGAAAATTAAGTTGTTGACCCCAAAGTACTCTTTAGTGTGTAGATAATATAACTGCTTAGAGATTAGCAACTGTATCTAATCAAAGCATTGTAGGGATAAATGGAAGATTCATGGTCAAAGATCCTATGCTATGGCCTTGAAGGTTAATTACCATGGAACAATACTGAATCTAACAATTTAGTTGGAAGCTTCAAAAAGAAATTTCTAAGTAGGTGAAAACAGTTGTTGATAGCAAAAGGGAAATAGTATGTCATCTGGAATGGTTAATGATTTGAGCAAACAAAGGCAGAAGATAATATTCATTCAGCAACCAACGAGAAGAGGTCCTGAGCCAAAGAAAGAACTCGTACCAGCTGAGGGGAGGGTGAGTTACTCAGCTTGGTAACGTTGAAATGGATTGGAGAATTTGAGGCACGAACACATTAGCTGAGTTGGTAAGTGTCTTCCCAAAGTATACATCTCTGTAAGATGCAAATATTAATTGGTCTGTATTGATGTTTAAACAAATGGATTTCTTAGCTTTTGTTTGATGCAATAGTATTCTACTGTTAATCATAGATTTTATGTCTAATTGTGAGATACTTGTGCTACCTTTATTGCCTCCACAGGTCAGATGGATCAACTGGATTGACGCAGCATCTGCCTTTCCACCGGGCCCTACAGTGCAAAAAAAAACACCTTCAGAAGCACCGACAAGCACCAATACAGAAACTGTGATACCAGCTGCAGTACTCTTACATGAGCATGTAATTGACATAGAGAATCTAACAATGTCCATGGCACAAGATTACGTTAATTTCAGACGAGGAGTACTAAATTGAATTCCATGCTGCTGAAATAAAATTGATTCATGTTCATTAACATGATGGCTGGAATAAAATCCTCAGTGACACATGGATTGATTATGCTAAATGTATTCAAACTGCTGGAACGCTGATTTCACAACAGGTATTGTGGAAGAGGCATTTTAGTCCATTATGAAGCAAAGCTTGGGATGTCAATCACAAAGTGGTGTCACATATTACTTTGAGGCCGAGGCCAAACATGTTATTTTTGCAAGTTCTGGTACAAGTCTTTGAGTTCTCCATGTAGATGTTTGAAAGCATTCCAGCCCAGAAGTAAAGACATCAATTGCTGTTTACTCCTCCACCATCCCAGATAGGCAGGTTTTTCCTCAAACTGTTATTCACAAGGGTCAGAAACACTTGGGTACTCAGTTTCCATTAGGTACAACTATGCTTTTGTTGTCATTAACATTTGGGTGGCACAGTGCCACCTGAGTTTGATACCAACCTTAGGCGACTGTCTGTATGGAGTTTGCACATTTTCTCCATATCTGCCTGAGTTTTCTCTGAGTGCTTAGGTTTCCTACCACAGTCCATAGATATACATGGATTAGCCATGGGAAATTCGGGGCTATGGGGATAGGATAGGGAAGGTGAGTGTGGGTGGGGTGTTCTTCGGAAGGTTGGAAAAGAATGGGCTCAATGACCTCCTTCGACACTGTTAGGGATTCTATGAACATCAATAAAGATATTTTAATCATTTTGTCATTGCCTAATTTATTGAATGGAGAGTGATCTATAAATGATTTGAAAAGAGCTATGTAATTCTCTTCATTTTATTTCATTTCAGATTGCATTTGTATGGAAAATGATGATAAATGTATACAGCGCTTTTTAATAAGTACATAAATAAAATGTAAATAGAGATATTTTATATTACACATCAAAGTAGTTAAGACAGCTTATTGGTAGTGAGTTTAAATGGGCCTTTGGATTGCAAAACATCAAGAGTTATGTTGCTCACTGCAGAGTAACTGGAGCAGACAGCGCAGAGGTGAATGTTGAATTACAACTTTGCACAAGAAGCAGAAGTTCAATGGACTGCAATATTTAATTACCCTGAGTGGTTTCCTGTAAATAATGCTCACCCTATTAAATGTTCAAGCAAGGACCACTTGATTCATGAAGAACCCTTTCCCCAAATTGTGTTGTGGAAGTGCCAGATTCATCTTTATGCTGTGCCAACCCTCAAATTCCCATTTTTCTTTCAGCTCTTTCATTGAGTGTCAGGTTGGCTAATTGATGTAAAGGAATATCCCTTGATAGTTTGCCTCATGGCAAAAATGCTAAATATTCAACAATTAAAGCTACATCTCAGCCAGTGCTCTGCTTCAAGACAAACCATGGCATTCTCTAGACACATCTATTTAGTCAGGTAGGAGAAAGTGAGGACTGCAGATGCTGGAAATCAGAGCTGAAAAATGTGTTGCTGGAAAAGCGCAGCAGATCAGGAATTCCTGAAGAAGGGCTTATGCCCGAAACGTCGATTCTCCTGCTCCTTGGATGCTGTCTGACCTGCTGCGCTTTTCCAGCAACACATCTATTTAGTCAGTGGAGTTCCAACAGGTCTCCAGAATTGCCATTCTTCACTAAGTTCCTTCACAACTCTGCCTGACTAAGGAAAGAAAACAAGGAGCTGCCTCAGAAAATCAAAAACTATACAGAGAATCAACAGGAGGAGTAAGGACCAGAAATGATGACAGCTTGCATAGCTCTACAGATGCAAATCACCAATGAACATTTTCATTTAATTAACCTGAAGTACTTGCAACTATCAAGCCCTTTCCAGCTGATCCAAACCCTCATCAGGAACACCAAAACCAATGCAATTTAACTACTGGACAATACCATCTGATCTATAATAGTTTATTCCATAATTCTTTACAGTAACATTTGAAAACTAAACTTATCCATACGCAAGCACCTCCTTCCTACCTTCCAAGCTTATTAGCCTTTTCAAGTGTTTCCATGAGATAGCTGTCTGGTGGCCACAGATAGACAACCACTAGGGGTAAGGGGAGGAATTGTGGAGGCAGCAGCAACTTTTTAGCAACTGAAGGGGGTTCAGTAGTGTGCTGCTTTAAGGAGAGTGATGAGAAGTAGGGTGATGGAAGTTTGTCAGTCCTAGGACTACCAGTGATGAACAATTAAGGAAACTAAGTTACGAGTAGGAATCTTACCATAGCAGCTCAGATCATGTGGCACTGCAGCCAGCTACTGAGTACAATGCTTCTTACAATGATCTGCTCAGCTACTTTTGGTAGGTGGTGGCAGATCTGTACTCACTGACTTGGCCACCCCTTCCTGAATGCCTTCCTTTTATGTTTCTTATCCTAATTTTTCTTGGCCCTGTCCCTTTCTGTCTTGGTGACTTCTAATGCCCCCACAATTGTCTCAACATCTATATTTCTCCAGTGACTTGTCCTTTATCCTTTCTTCCCTACACCTTTGATAATTGTGCATTTAGAACCTAGGCCCTAACCACTGGAATTCCCTCCATAAACCTTTGTGTCTCACCACCTTTGCTTTTTAAGACCATCCTTAAAAGGTGGCTTTGGCAAAACTATTTGTCAACTAATCTAATATCTGTTTCTTTGATTTAGGTTTGGAATGATTACTTTCTTATAAATCACTTAGGTGGGCTTTACATTGTAAATGCTTTATAAATGCAAGTTGTTGTATTGTGTTGTATAAAGTAATGGATTGAAGGGGTGAATGTTCATGTTACATTCACTTCATGCATTGTTCTGATGTCACACAGTCTGTGGCTGGAGACAAGCTTTCTCTGCTTGGGAGGCCTTAGTCATAAGTCAAACTTCTTATTAAACAAAGTTTAGCTTATGGAGGGAACAGATATATCTATACCAGCTCCCTAAGCTCCTAGTGATTGTGCACTACTTCAAACAAACCTTACCCAGTACTGCACATTGGTGGAGATGGCAAGAGCCACAGGGTACCAGCAGTCATCATCTAGGAAAATGTCACATACGTTTGATGTATTTTTTCGGCTATTAGTGAAAATTGCAAAAGGCTGTATGCAAAGGCTTCATTCCTAATGCAGCAGTCTTGCCAATCAGAATTTTGAATATCCTGGATTATTGTTCAAACAGTAACATTTGGGACCCTGTAAAATGGTACTCACTTATTTTACTTTTTGTCTGACTGGAATGTATCATCAGTATGATATATTATTCGGTAGTTTTTATAAAATGTTTCCAATAGCTCAGGAAATTATTTATTCTTGTTTTAAAATAGCAGTTCTGCGTTGACAGTCTTAAAAAATCTAAATGATTTACGAATACATACAAAGTACATCGGATGCTGTTTCTACATTACAACTGCTCAGTTGAATCTAGTGAAACATTTGAAAGTTCAATATGATATAAAGAGTCTGAATTTTAATCCACCCACATAGATTTCATACTCTCAAATAGTCATATCTAACAAAAATCTATTAGTCTCAGGTTTGAAACTTTCAGTCAATCTAAGACTTTTGGAGAAGAGAGATTCTGATTTGTGGTGATTGTAATGAGGGTCATATGGATCTCATTGACTATCCTGGATTGGGGTTGTTAACCTTGGCCAATTAGGGAGCGCTGGCTGACAGATATAGCCAGGTGATTCAGAGAGTCTCCTCATCCTAGGGACTGGCTCTGAGCCAATGTACTGTATATATGCAAATATAGAGTGACATGGTGATGGGATATTGGCCACTGTGCAGTTATTTCATGGTTTCAATGACCCTTTTGTGTGAGAAGTGCCAGACGTTTTCTCTGGTTGTCCTGTGACTGATTTTTGGTTTTGGTTCCATCATGAATTGAGACCATTAAGACAGTGGATGACTTTACACATCCACCTCAGTTTTGTCCATTTATGTAATTTATCAATGTCAGTGTATAACGTTCTGTTTCCACCTATCCTATTTATTGTACCAGGCAACCTGATGTCATGAGTAGACTTACATATGTGACTCTCTATTCCCTCATCTAGATCATTTATAAATACCATGATTAGCTTAAGAGGCAGTACTGATTTCTAGGAGACACTGCATGTCATATTTTGTAAATTGGGATGATATGCAATATCCCTCTTTATTGTTTCTTTTCTTATAATCAATTTCTTAACCCATTCCTGTGGATTGCCACCAAATTTATGTGCTTTTTGTGTTAGTATCTCTTAAATAGAACTCGATGGAAGAGAGATCTGGAAATCTTTCCATTGAAGATGTTTGGATGTGCACTTATCGACTGTGTTATGTACATCCTCGAAGGTTCTTTATACATTAGACATGGTAGCCATTATGAATTTATTTTGACTTCTCTGATCAATTCATATTTTCTTAAATGCTTACTCACACTTTATAATAGCAGATTCTAGTAACTTCCCTACATTGAGCTAATAGATCTATAATTTCTCTGTTTATCTTTTCAACACTTAAATAATTCAGTAACTGACAAACTTATACTCCAAGAGGACAGTTATACTCCAAGAGGACAGTTCCTGAATTGAGAGAATTTTGGGACATCGTGATTATTACGTGTAATTTTTCTCAGCTCCCTCGTTTAGCACCCTGGGCTGAAAACTAACAGGTCTCGGAGATTTATCTAGCTTTTCATTTTATCATTTTCCTTCTTAACAATTTTAAACATTGAAATCTAGTACATTTCTATCCCTTGATTTGTTTTTACTCTCATATCCCTCATACATTATGTCTCATTCTTTGCACAAACGGCCAATATAAAGCAAATAATTGGCATGTCTACTATCTCCTGACCTTTTTGTTACATTGTCACCTCTGCCTGTCCTTAAAGCATGCACATTACTCCAAGCAACTCACTTTCCTTGCTTAAAACATTTAGTGTTGTCCATTTATAACCTTCATAAATTATTGCCCATATTCCACTCTTGTAACTCTTACTGCTTCCCTTGTGTTGCTTCCCTGTTCTTTTTATCTTTCACAGTCTGCAGGAAGTGTAGTATTCTTTGCATTTGTATCAGACATTTTGTATATTCCTCTGTCTTCATTTGTCAGAAATTCACATCCCAACAACAGCTGAGAACCAAGGAAAATAAACTTCTTCAAAGCAAGGATACAAATGCAAATAAAAGGCTGAAAGCTGACTAATGATCTGTTGGAAGATAAATGTAATAGACAATAACAATATATTGCCAGTGAAATTGCTGTTATTGACATAATAAATTCTTCATGGAGAAGAAATGGTGTTGAGAAAGCTCAGAATACTTAGTGATATGACTCATAAAATGTAAATTAATGTTATTATTGGTAAGGAATTAAATTATTTTGTGATCAGGTGGAACAATGATGGGCAGAATGATTCCATGAACAATGTGGATCTTCTATGTTGTCATATTCTCTGATTTATTTCAAAAATTCAGTAAAATTGGTTTGGGAATCTATCTCTGTAAAAGTACATATCCAGCATTTAAAGAAGTAAGAATCATATTATCTATATTTTTTTTTTACAAAAAATTATAGAACAGTGGATATTTAAAAGAGAAGAGGAGTTCAGTTGCCATCATTCTGCTAGTTTAATTTGAACTAAACTCATTGCCTTGCTTTTTTGTGATAGCTGATCCTTTCTTTTAACTATTCTCTGGGAATAGAAAAAAAAAATCCCCATTCCAACTCTCTCCACAAAGAAAATTCTGCGAATCTCTCTACTCAGTTTGACAGTTTTTATAAAATATTAAACGTTCTTTTGGACTTAATCAATAGTCAAAGTGTTGCAGGATGCTCCACAGTATCTGACTGAATTAGTATCCAGGCAAGTGCAGTGGAGGCAGTGGGAGGAGGAAGAGCTGCAAACAACCATTCCTCCTTCCCAAAGCCACCCACCAGCCTGGGTAGTGGAGGCCTGTTAATTTTAATTACTGGGTCTCAACTGTTGGTGAGCTGCTCATCTGAAATATTGGCAATGTTGCGTTCAGGTTAAGGCATCACCCGGCAGGCTTATAGTATTATAGTCATAGATCATAGAATCAATGAATCCCTACAGATATCTACAAGACAAAGAAAAGTCTTTTAGCCTATCATGTCTGGCCAGTCAAAAAAGTCTCCTAACTAGTCTAATCCCATCTTTCAGCACTTGAACCACTGCAAGAAGCTCTATTGTGTTGGGCGCAGAGACTTCACAGGAGATGGGAAGGAGCCTGGGAAGATTAGGCCTAATCTTTCTTTGTGATCCCTTCAGCACTCCAGTTCATCCTGGTTCCTTTCAGGAAAGAAAGATAAATTTTAAATTAAATGACTTATTCTGGTCTCAAGTCCTTTTCCTTATATCTTCATTTGCCAGAAAATTCACAATGATTTCATTGCATGGGCTGGAGTGAAAATTGTAATCTGGACCGGTTGACATCAATCAATCCTTTTGTATCTTTAAAGGAGGCCCTTCCAGCTACTGTATGGTGTCTACCATGCCTTCACAGAAAAACAGATCAAACCAAAAGGTGCAAAGTGAGTCGGAAATCACCAAACTCATTTTATCGGACTCAGTTTCTGTCAGGCAGGCAGGATATAAGCATTCTTCTTAGTGTCTCATCCGTGGATATATGTTGGTGCAATAACCTGTAGAAAGTGTGAACTCGACTATATCCCATTCAAAACAGGTTCAGGAAAATTCACTTTAGATGGGAGAAATACTGTTAGGGCCTTGTTTATGGCGAAACATGCACAATAATGTCACATGTGGAAATGTAATGTGTGGGTGGGAGAATGTGGCAGGTGAAAAATCCAAAATCTAAATCTTCAGCTACAGATCATGTCAACTGAATGAAGACTGCCATGCTAGATGAGATGTTTTCTATGGATGCTATTTATATGAATATCTATGAAATATTTATCATGGTTTCACACAGGTCGGAAATGTAAGCAAAAATTAAAACTGATGGAAATAAAGGCAATGTATTGGCATGGCTAAGAAATTGCTTAGGAGGTAGGCCAGAGAGAGGGGGTAGGTATGCATAATAATTGCCAGGATATAACTAGTGCCATGAATCTGCACTGGCATCTCAGTCTTTCACAATATTTGTAAATAACTTGGATAAAGGATTTGCAAATTGTATTTCTAGGTTTGTTAATGGCATCATATTAAGAAGCAAAATAAACAGCGTAAATGGAATTAGAAGTTTGCTAAGGGCTGTTCAGTGGGTGGGTGAATTTGTGGCAATTGAAGCACATTGTAGGGAAATGTGAGGAATGATAGGAAGCTATGGACTGTGGTGGAGACAGATTTAGGGATATACAGAAGTCAATTAAGTGTGCGAACAGACCCAAAAGATAACAAGTTACCATAATCGCTAATTTGTATTAACCTTTTCTCAAAATGTCTGGAGTATAAAGAGATTGAAGTAACACAACACTTTTATAAAGCACTGGTTAGTCCATATTCTTTTTTTATTCTTTCATGGGATATGAGCTTGTCTGGCAATTCCAACATTTATTACCCACCCTTAATTACCCTGCAGAGGTATTAGTCAACTGCCTACTTGAATTACTGTGATCATTTTGGTGTTGTCAGTGATGGGTGCTGTCAGTGATGGATTTCCAGGCTTTTGATCCAACAACTCCGAAGGAGCAGCCATACATTTTCATTATTTGTGACTTGGAGGGCATCTTCTGAAGGATTATATTCAATTCTGTGTACTGTACATTCAGAAAAATATATTGGTTTCAGAGGGCATGGAACACAGATACACCAGATTGATCCTCAGCCTAAATGAGATAGATTATGAGTCCAGGTTGTGTTGCCATGTTTTTCCAGGAATTGTTGATTAAGGGATGATTTCAATTGAGGTACTTTTTTTGCTGTCAAAAAATACATTGTGTCAAAGCCTTTCATCTTGGGCTTAAATGGGACAATTCAGTGTCACCTTGCCAACTGAACATCTCTATCTTCCCGTCAAGAAAAATGTTGTTTTTCCCTTTACCAGTATTCTTGTGAACTTGTCCTGATTGAGCGCAAGTTGAAAAGTTTTGACAAAATGTGCCTTTCTTCAGCAATACTCAAGTTTTGTGCCATCAAGCAATGATTTGAAATGTTTGTGATGATTTTAAAAAATGATAGATTAGAAGGAGAAGATCTTCTGGTGATGAATTGTTAATGGAGAATAACTTTAAAATATGAGCCAGTTTGATCAGAGATGATGTGAGGAGCCATTTTTTCACTCAAGAGGTAGTAGAAACACAGAGCTGATATCCTCAAATGTTGACTCAAATCCATAACAGAGATTTTTGTCAGGTAGAGATTTCAAAGGTATAATGGAATTTAGGTACAAAATGGCCATGAACTAATTGAATGACAAAATAAGATGCTCCTATATTTCTTTTTCAAGATATCAGTAGAAAACAAATTTTACCAGTATGAATTCAATATAAAAGACCTTCTGCTGTGTATCTCAAATGTAGTAATCATTGCAAAGACTCTGAATGGAGAAAAAGAATTGGGCTCAGGAGCATGGAGGCCTTGCGTACATTTCAAGACCAATTCCACAAGATTCAAACTTACTGTCATAGAGACAGATAACTGGACAAGTCAGAAAAATAAAAAATGAGGCTTGGATCATCAGAGCAAATGCAACAAGAAGTGTTGTGTGATCCACAAAAACCATTGTGGATAATCAACCATCTGCTGTACACTGCCAGTAATTCTGAGGGTTACTATTTCCATTCAACTATGTGTCACAGAGTTCTCAAGACACACATGTGCATAATTTCAAAGTCAAATACTTTTCCGTGCTCTGCTCCATTAAGGAGACCACCAAAATTCTGTATTCCAATACCTCTGAAGTGTATGTGGGTAGATGATGGTGATATAAAGGGGAAAAAAAGTAGAATTTAGCTGCCTCAATTTTCAGCGTCTCTAAGCGCATGTGGTGGATGATTATTATTTTGAGACCGCTAATATTCTCTTCCCTCCTCCCTGTCTTCTCTCCTTTTTGTCCCATTCCTCCCAGCTTCCTCTCCTGTAATTAGACCACTTGCTTGTCTCCCTGCCCCCCCAACATGACAGAATGTGAAAATGTAACTATTCGTTGAATTGTGAGCAATCCTAAACAGATGCATTGCTATTCCCTTACTGTGTGAATTGTATAGAATTCCTCTCAGAAAGTAGAACACGTCATGAATGATTCTTAGACATGATGCATTTCTTCTGGATCAATCAAATAAGATGCAGCTGCTAATGGAAGAGGAAGAATGAGTAGTTAGCTTCTTACAGTTGTGACTTAGAATGCAGTTATGGTTGATGTCTATGTCCAACTTGCAAATAATCAATCTATCAAGGCACAGGATTAAGCTACTTCTCAGAGTGTTAAAGCAACTCTTATTTGTTTAGATTGATTAGTGTGTGTTAGTCATAAATTGTCCAGGAGATCCATAAAGTTAAGCAGTATGCTGCATACTGGTTACAATGAACAGGAAACCCTCCACAGATATTAATGTGGAGCACCTGCAAGCTTTGTAAAAGCAGGTGTGCAGCAGGAGTGAGTTTGGATCCAAGTATAATGTGTCAAGGACCTATCAGTAACTTGGAGATACAGTTGGAAAAGTAGAGTTGAGGGAAGTATTTGGAAATGGAGGTAAATAAGTAATGATACAAGTGAGAGCATGTTCCCTGTATGTGAAGGTGTAGTGATTGAACACTCTGCCCAAAGGGTAGAGGAAAGTGAGTAAACATGGGCAAGGATGTTCCTGTGAAATATGATACAATTAAGGATCTGGAGATGCAAGTTTCTATAGGACAGTATTTATGATAGATGGTGAGAAAATCATGAGAGAAACCAAATTGTGAAGTGTTCACAATCTAGATGAAGCTTTCAGTGATGATATTGGAGAGATGTAGGTAAATTATGTAACGGTGTTAACCTATTTTGTTCAGTATGCTCTATGAATCAAGCACATTTGATTGGACATGTGAACAGATCTGAAACTTTTATAACTGCATATTTTGTTTTAGCTAAGATCTGCATTATTTTGTATTATTGCCCATTCCTTTTAGGCTATAAACACAATCTTTTTCCACCTGAAATCCTCCCTGTTTTCCATAGAGATGAATATGTAATATGTGAAACCAAAGATTTAAATTCTCCTAATTCTGCTTTGTCTCTCCTTCACCCTGCTCAGAGATAATGGCACTTTGGTAATTATTTCAGGACTAGTAAACTAGAGGCCCAAACTAATGCTCGGGTGACATAAGTTTAAACCCCACCACAGCAGCTGAAGTAATTGATTAAATTCGGAAATTATACCTTGCCTCAGTGATGGTGACCTTAGAAGTATAATCAATTGTAAAATCCTAACTGGTTTACGAATTTCCTTTAGGGAAAGCAATTGGCTTTCGTTAACTGGACTGGTCTATATGTGACTTGAAACCCAAAAATGTGGTTGTCTCTTAATTGCCCTCTGACATAGCCTGGGTAGGCACATAGTTCAAAGGCAATTAGGGATGGTAAGCCAATCCTAGCCTTGGCAGTGACACATGTGAATAAGCAAAATTGCTAAATTTCAGATCTTAACTAAACATAGGAGTAGGCCATTTATTGCTATGGAAACATGCTTCATTGAAAGCTCTATCTGAACTAGTTGAGTGATGATGCAGGGATCATCACTTTCACTAAGATCAGGGGTCATCGTTCATGAAAATAGGTGAGTTCCTGCCTGGAGAACTCCACCGGTCTAACATTTTATGTAATGATAGCACATATAAATTTGGCATATTTTAAAAAACCGTAAAGAAAACTTCATAAGCCAGAATGATCCATTAGCAATCTTTTTGGTTGATATGGTGGAAATGAATGGGTGCATGATAATTGGCATCTATGCTTTATAAACCTATGTGTAATTAATAAGTGTCACACATGGAAAAGTATTGCAATCGCTACCTTTCTGTTTATGTACATCACTTTGCTTGTTCTAGGCTGATTTGGCAAAAGTGATATTAATTTCCAAGAGAAGTCTGCTGCTTTGGGAATTTGAAATAATGAAATTTGGCTGATTAAGCTTCCTATGAGTAATGCTTCCACGAAGAGGGGCACATGACCAAGACAGGCATTTGTCTGGTCATATTCCTTTTTTTAATCATTCACAGGATAAGGCCATCACTGGCCAAGCCAGCATTTATTGCCCAGAGGGCAGTTAAGAATCAACCACATTGCTGTGTGTCTGGAGTCACGTTTCTGTGAGACCATGTAAGGATGGCAGTTTCCTTTCCTAAAGGACATTAGTGTAGCAGATGAGTTTTTCCAACAGTCGACAATGGATTTATGGTCATCATTAGACTCTGACTTCCAGATTTTACTGAGTTCAAATTCCACCATCTGTTGCGGTGGGATTCGAACCCTGGTCCCCAAAACATTACCTGGGTGTCTTCATTAACAATCTAGCGATAATACCACTAGGTCATTGCCTCCCAAAGCCTAAAGTAAGTATAATATAGTATTGTGTAAATATAATATAAGAATAATATAGTATTTAGGCAGTTAGAAAAATCATCCATTTATAAACTTCTATCAGGTCACCTCTCTACCTCCTATGTTCCAGGTAAAAAGGTCCTAGCCTATCCAGCCTCTCTTTATAACTCAAACCTTCCATATCCGTCAACATCCTGGTAAATCTCTTCTGAACCGTCTCCAGCTTGATAATATTCTTCCTATAATTGGACAACCAGAACTGAATGCAGTATTCCAGAAGAGGCCTCACCAATGTCCTGTACAACCTCAACATGACTTACCAAAGGACTCAAAGGACTGAGCAATGAAAGCAAGTGTGCCAAATGCCCTTTTAACCATCCTGTCTATCCTTAATCAATTTTTGTCTCTCTAAACGTCCATAAATCCTATCTTTTATAATGACCTTCAAGAATTTACCCACAACCAATGGCAGGCTCACAGATCTATAGTTTCCCAGTTTCACCCTACATTTTTCTTAAACAAAGTTACAGCATTAGCCACCCTCCAGTCATTAACTTGAGTATTATTGGAGCTACACTTGTCCAGGCAACCAGGGAGTATTCTATTGCATGTACTACATATTTTACTGGTATTAAAAAGGCCTTGGAAGTCAGGAGATGTTTACTTGCAGCAGAAAACTCAATCTCTAAACTTCTCTTGTAGACACAATATATATGTAGTGGATCCATTTAAATTTTCAATCAATGTTGATGGTGAAGGATTCTGTCATGGTAGTACTGTCTTCGAGATTTAGTTATATTCTGGTTTGTTGGATGTGGTCATTGCCTTACACTTGTGTGGTGTGCAAATCTTACTTGTCACTTATTAGCTTGAATGTTGTCATGCTGCATGTGGACATGGACTGCTTCAATATCTGAATGTAGCTGTGTACCATGCAATCATCAGCAAATGTGACTACTTCTGAACTTATGATGCAGGTTATTAATGAGGCAGCTGAAAAAATTTCATCTTGGGAAACTGTAGTGACAATGCTTTGGGGCTGAGATGATTTGTCTGAGACAACCACCATTATTTTCTCTTAGTGAAGGCTTTAATCTGACTTTGTACCTCATTCTTCTCTGACTGCTGTTCTAAAGAGATAATGCAGAAGTTCATAAGCCATGCTGCAAACCATAGATCAGGGCACAGCATTCTGCCTATCATTTAGAATAGTTAGGCAATGTTAGGTTGTTGCAGGCTTAATGCATCAATGGTATTTTTGGAGTAACAAGCATATTTAAGAATGAAATAAGTTCCATTCTCACACATTATCTGCATATTAAGGAAATAAAAGTTTCTTTGGTTTCTTTAAAACTTGGCTATGTTATCCGAATGATCAGTTAATTCTTGAATCTTCCTTGGAAGAGTTTTCTCTCACTGGGACTGTAAGTGGTAATTGGTATCAAAAGGTGATAGATTGTTATAGAGAAATATAGTACCTTTGAGATAAAGTTGCAAACATAAAGAGCAGTTCATACCTCAGTTAATCCCTGTCTCTAAAATCCATCAGCTACAAAAGAGCTGATGATTGCTCAGATAACTCCTTATTAAACAGATAGGCCAGTTGAGCACCACTTTCCAGACAATTCACCACTCTTAAGTAGCCGCAGAAAGCTGTACTTGGGCTTGAAGGTGCATTCCTCTAAATAATTAATGCAGACCTTCCTTGCATAATCTGTGGCAATCTTCAATAACTGTATATGCTGCATCAATGCTGCAAATATTGTTAATCTACAGCCATTAGCTATACATTTTTCACTTTGTTGAAGATAGAATTCTCAACTGAGTTGGAAAACTGATCACATGAAAGGTTTAATTCTCCTAGCAAAATAAGAAGTCAATCACAATTATTAGCTCCTAACAAACCTAACAAACTAACTGTCATTTTCACAGGATAGAAAATTAAATGGTGTTTACATAACTACCATATGTTAACTGCCCTCACATGGTGGACACTGAACTGAGAGAACGAGAGCAGATGACATGAGAGGTTTCAACTATCTCCACGCAGCTTGCACCCACAATCTCATTTCCTTCCCACCACGTCCCTGTATTAACCTGTCCCTTTTGAACAGGTGAGCAGAACAAGTCAGGAGGTTAGTGAGGTCCTGTCTTAAATATACAACTCAGGTCTGAGCTTGTCAGGAGCCAATCTGCAAAACCAGCCTGAGGTTGAAGGCAATGTAGGCTTCTCTGTCTCTGCTAGGAACTGGATCCACGGTCAGTGCTGGCCCAAAGAGAAGTAATACATTTATTTTCTAAGTTTACAATTGAACCAGGTGGTGCAGTAGTGCTGACTCTAAGCTGAAATCGCAACAAGTTCAAAAGTGGGCACAGTGAAAACTCAAACTATTGAGTGAATACATTTTCTGTGTCTCAGTTGCACATCCTCACTTTTCCTTCATCTCCCATATGACATTGATGACTATGTTTTTTGTTGGGCTCTTCTTTGAAGTCATTTCACCCTCTTTATATTCCCTGTCAGTAGTGGGCATGCTCTGGTATGCATCTTCCCCAAATATTGCCCAATGTTATGTTGGAATGGTGTGTTAGATGGTCGGGGTGCGGGGAGGAGTGACTTTTCTTGCAATGAAAACCTACTATCAATTTTCCAAAGTGTTTTCCTGTTTTATTCACAGTCATCTTTCAAAAACTGTTGTACTTCTCCTCAGATGGATTTATCAACAAGTCCTCATGTCACAAAGCTGTTCCTTTTTTCTAAAAGTGTTCCTTTTCTCAAGGATACTGTGTCCTTGATGTTTTTCAGAGGAGTAGTAAAACGATCCTGGCTCTGAGTTGGCTGGGTGGGTACAGAGATGAAAAGGGTATTGGGAGGCCTTACAGCTTTCATGTTTTATCAGTAACCTGTATAATGACAGGGGAGTAGTCAGTCCTGAATGCTGAAGTCTTGTTTGAGGCAGTTCAACAATGGGCTGTGTGGAAACAGGCTGCTAGACTGTCTCTCCTTCTGCCCTTCTAACTTCGACCTTCAACCTGTAAGCCTTTGTTTCATTTTTGTCTGTGTTTAAAGGGTTTGTTTATTGGGACTGTTGTGTATTTTCGGAACAACATAATTACGTCTAGTTTGGATAGACTGAGGTCTGTGAGTATTATATGTACTGTTGTTTGTGAATAAATTTTTGTCTGTTTTAAAACATGGTGATCAACCTAGCTAACTTACTCCAGGTAATTTTCACTGTACACTTACTGAAGCAAATTGCAAAGTTACCATCTGGACTGCCTGCTTAAGAATGTTTCGAGTGGTCTGGTCTAGTCCACAACACTAATTTATAACTATTAGGTAGCTTGCTAGCTGTTTCAGAATTGTAAAAGAATTCCCATTATATGTGCAATATTTTTCTGCAAATATTTCATCAATACCTGAAGAGCTAGTTAACCATTTTATCAAGCAAAGAGTGAAAAAAAAACTGTTCTAGACACCTGTAATAAAAAAGTCATGTTCGATTAAATGTATCCTGAAACAATCAATGAAAAGGAAAAGGATTTAGTTGAATAATCTCTGTGCCTCCACTAATACTAAAGGTCTATAGACCAGTAAGTATGATCCTAGTCTTCAATGAAAGGCAAGATGGTACTAAAGTATTTCAAATCAGTTAACAAGACAATTTGTGAGAGATACCTATCAAAAGGACCTGTCAAAATTGTCTGTCAAATGGTGCTGTTAAGCTAAAGACATTTAAAATTCGTTCCCTTTAAATCATTTAATAAGAATGTTTGGAGGGTCAGAATAAAAACCTCCCTCCTTTCTTGAATAGTAATGTTTATTTGTTAACATCCAAACCGTAGACAACATTTCAGAAATTGCCAATTTTACAAGATCAAGACCAATGCATTAACAATTTCCATAGTCACCTATTATAAACCCCTCGCATGTAGACAATCAGGTCTAACAGGAATTTGATGCCTTTCAGTATAATTAATTCTGGAGCACTACATCTTTATTAACCCTACTTTTGCTAAATTCCACATTCTAATTCATCGCTTTGTTCCCTCCCCCCGCTTCCAGAATATTTTTGTCTTTTCCATCATAAGGACTGATATAAAGCTCTTATTTAATGCCTCAGAGATTTTCTTCCTATCTAAGAAACATACATTTGTTGTTACTAACCTCTTCCTTTTATAAAATTCCAGAACTTTACAGTCGATTTTTATGTCTCTTGTCAGATTATTCCCCTATCCTTTGATTAACTGCTTGGTTGTCCTTTGCTGAATTCTAAAATCCTCCCAATCCTCACCCTTCTTAATCTCTTCTTTTACAATATTATGAGCTTCTTCTTTCAATTTAGCTCTATCTTTAACTTTTCTTCTTAACCCACACTTTGATCACTTATTTTTTGTTTTTAATTCCTTAAGGAAATGTATCTTTGTTAATTAGAAATTAATGTTTTTAATGGTTGTCATTACTATCTAACCCTTTAAGCTATATCCAAATGACCTTAATTAATTTATCTCTTTTATCTATGTAGTTTGCTTTGTTCACATTTAACATAATTACTTCAGGCTTAACTAAATCGCCATCAAATGATACGAAATCATATCATGATCTCTTCTCCTTTGATATTTATTTTCAAAAAAGTTAACAATGCACAAAACTAGATTCAAAGCAACCTGTTGCTACTTGGTTTTATGGTGTTATGATTTAGAAAATTTTAAAAGGGTATGATCGGCGTTCATCTTAAATTATGAAAATCAAATAAAGTAGCATGGTTCAATTAACATCAGTCATGTTTCAGAAATCTGCAGGAATTGTTAAGAAAACTGAGGAAAAGCAGGATTTGTATTAATAATGTATTTTATTATGTCTCTCAGATCTATCTCAAAGTACTTAGTTTGACAAATTGTAACTGTTACATATGCAGAATTGCATTGTAATTAAGTTTATTTTGATTAATAAAAGGTATTTAAGGAAATTCTACATTATTGTCCATTTCTAAAAGGAAGGGAAGGGCAATTCCATGTAGTATGTGACAATTGCAATAATACTGACCTTTGGTGCATTTTAATCACAAGAAAGTTGGAATTCCTGAAGAAGGGCTCATTGCCGAAATGTCAATTCTCCTGCTCCTTTGAATTGTGTTTTAAATTTTTACAAGTAGTGTGAATAATTCTGGAGTTAGTCCCTGCCAGGGACCTGGGTTTGATTCCAATTTAGGGTGACCATCTGTGTGGATTTTGCACATTTTCCCCCAGTCTGCATGGGTTTCCACCAGGTGCTCCAGTGTGCTCCCATAGTCTAAAGATGTACAGGTGATATGGATTGGCCATATTGAATGCAAAGTTAGGGGATAGGGGCTGGGTCTGAGTAGGATGCACTTCGAAGGGTTGGTGTAGATTCGATAGGCCAAATGGCTTTTTCTGCACTATAGCAATTCTACGATTCGATTATTGAGATCTTTTGGGAGTTTGGGAGCATAATTACAATATCAGAGGAGGGATTCAAGAGCTGCAGGGGCATCCAATGATTTACTGTCATTTACATAATGATGAAAATGTAAGTCATTTCTTACAGGGTTGAACAGATCTTGCTTTAGGCCAGCACTGTCCAAACTTCTGATTTCCAATTTCCTCTCCTTCTTTTATCTTTCACTCGCATTGAGAAAGTATTGTTATTACTAGGCACTGTTCTCAAATGTTTTATAATGTGTAACACTTTGACTTTTTTGTTCTGTTTAGAAGGTTGCTGCATAGAAAATTGATGCTGAATAGACAACATAACTTAGATCCAGTTAAATATGTTCAAACCTCCACATCATTAGTCTTTTCATTTGCTTCAGTCAGAATAAAGCACTATAGACAGGTTTTATTTCTGACAAGTACAGTGCTACTATAGTACACAGCTGAAAATGTGTTGCTGGAAAAGCGCAGCAGGTCAGGCAGCATCCAAGGAGCAGGAGAATCGACGTTTTGGGCATGAGCCCTTCTTCAGGAATAGGGAGAAAGAGAGCTTCTTCAAGGAAGGCATCCTTGCAAGAGGATTCGCAGTAGGTTAAAATCTTCTAGGAGAAAGTGAGAACTGCAGATGCTGGAGATCAGAGCTGAAAATGTGTTGCTGGAAAAGCGCAGCAGGTCAGGCAGCATCCAAGGAGCAGGAGAGTCGACGTTTCGGGCATGAGCCCTTCTTCAGGAATTCCTGAAGAAGGGCTCATGCCCGAAATGTCGATTCTCCTGCTCCTTGGATGCTGCCTGACCTGCTGCGCTTTTCTAGCAACACATTTTCAGCTCTGATCTCCAGCATCCGCAGTCCTCACTTTCTCCTACTATAGTAAACAGTTATGTGCATAGGAACTGTTCTTTCAGTTTTCAGAACTGATTTATGCCTGCAGTCAGTATGAATCTTTCTTATTCATGAGGGAATTTGTTGTTATATGCTATTAGTACAGTGTCCTATATATAGTTTCTAGTTGTTATGCCACACCAGTGAATAGTAAATAGTTTGTAAATTCATCAGTGCTTTAGTGACCATCTGTACTATTGGCAACAGAAAATGTTAGCTAAGAACCCCCTGTAATTGTTAAATGACTGTTCACTTCATGCATTACCATATAGAACAGAATAAATATCTTAACACTATCAGCTTATTTCATACTTTTAATGTCAAGAAGGCTGTCAATCTTCAACACATCAAAAATTTTCAATGTCCTTAAAATTAAACACAAATGTTTATATTGCAAATATCATATGTTCCGGATACTGAAATTTGGAAGAAAACTAACAAACAGTGAAATTCACAACTGATCTTGGAGGAACCTGTTTGGGAGAGGTCATAGCACAGAAACAGATAAGTTAATATTTTTAAGTGAGGCCTTACAGTAAGTCTGCAGTAGTGAGTAGAATGGGTTCTTTCTTGATTATATGTTTTATTGAGAAACGTCTCTTGATTAAACTTAAAAATATAAACCATAAGTATGAAGTTATCCTGGAGCAGTGTTTTGCAGAGAAATAAGACAGTGGTGTTTTCTGGGTCTGCAGATTGGATGAAGCAAAAATGGCCCTTAGTAGATAAGCTCTTCTTGTTGGATGTGGGAGTTGAGGGAGAGTTTATGTGTTTATTAAGAATTATATCTGCAATAAATGCCATTGGTTGCGAATTCTATCACGTCGAATGGATCAGTTGGAGAGACAGTTGGAGGCAATGAGAAACTTACAAGAGTCTTCTGTGGCTATCCCCATTTCAAACAAGTATGCTGTTTTGGAAAATGTAGGGGGTGATGGATTCTAAGGGGAATGTAGCATGAACAGCCAAGTGCCTAGTATTGAGACTCGCTCTAATAAAATGAGAGGTACGTCGGGTTCCAAGAGATCAATTGTGTAAAGGGACATTCTAGTCTGAGGCACAGACAGACCTTTCTGTGACCAGCAGCAAAATATCAGAATGGTGTGTTGCCTTCCTGGTGCCAGGATCAAGGATGTCTCAGAGAGGGTGCAGAATGTTCTCATGGGGGAGAGGGGCCAGCAGGAGGTCATTGTACACATTGAGATTAATGTCAAAGAAAGGGAAAAAGCTGAAATGCTGAAGGGAGAATATGGAAAGTTGGGAAGGAATTTAAAAAGGAGATCCTCAAGAGTACTAATATCTGGATTACTCCTGGTGCTAAAGGTAATGAGGGGAGGAATAGGAGAAGAGAGCAGATGAATGCATGGCTGAGGAGCTGGTGAATGGAAGGAGTATTCACATTTTGGGTCATTGGAATCTCTTCTGGGGTAGAAGTGACCTGTACAAGAAGGATGGATTGCACCTGAATTGGAAGGGGACTAATATACTGGCAGGGAAATTTGCTAGAACTGCTCAAGAGGAGTTAAACAAGAAAGGTGTGGAAGGGGGACCCAGGGAGATAGTGAGGAAAGATCAATCTGAGCCGGGTACAGTTAAGAAAAGAAGCGAGTCAAACAGTCATGGCAGGCAGTGACAAAGCAGAGAACAAGGTAGGGCTGATAAATTAAATTGCATTTATTTCAATGTAAGAGGTGTAACAGGGAAGGCAGGTGAGCTCAGGGCATGGTGAGGAACATGGGACTGGGATAACATAGCAATTACAGAAACATGGCTCAAGGATGGAAGGACTGGCAACTTAATGTTCCAGGATACAAATGCTACAGGATGGACAGAAAGGGAGCCAAGAGAGGAGGGGGAGTAGCATTTTTGATAAGGATAGCATTGCAGCTGTACTGAGGGAAGATATTCCTGGAAACATATCCAGGGAAGTTATTTGGGTTGAACTGAGAAATAAGAAAGGGATGATTACCCTTTTGGGGTTGTATTATAGACCCCCTAATAGTCAGTGGGAAATTGAGAAACAAATTTGTCAGGTGATCTCAGTTATCTGTAAGAATAATAGGGTGGTTAAAGGAGGAGATTTTAACTTTGCAAACATAGATTGGGACTGCCATAGTGTTAAGGGTTTAGATAGAGATGAATTTGGTAAGTGTGTACAAGAAACTTTTCTGATTCAGTATGGGGGCATACCTACTCGGGGCCAGCGACAATAATTCTATCAGTTTTAAAATAGTGATGGAAAAGGATAGACCAGATTTAAAAGTTGAAGTTCTAAATTGGAGGAAGGCTAATTTTGATGGCATTAAGCAAGAACTTGCAAAAGCTAATTGGGGGCAAATGTTCGCAGATAAAGGGACAGCTGGAAAATGAGAAGCCTTCAGAAATGAGATAACAAGAGTCCAGAGACAGTATATTTCTGTTAGGGTGAAAGGAAAGACTGGTAGGTGTAGGGAGTGCTGGATGACTAAAGAAATTGAGGGTTTGGTTAGGAAAAAGAAGGAAGCATATGTCAAGTATAGACAGGATAGATTGAGTGAATCCTTAGAAGAGTATAAAGGCAGTAGGAGTATACTTAAGAGGGAAATCAGGAGGGCAACCAGGGGACATGAGATAGCTTTGGCAAATAGAATTAAGGAGAATCCAAAGGGTTTTTACAAATACATTAAGAACAAAAGGATAACTAGGGAGAGAATAGGGCCCCT
>NC_057732.1:27598216-27656394 GCF_004010195.1 Chiloscyllium plagiosum
CAGAGTGGTAGATATGATCTATATGGACTTCAGTAAGGCGTTCGACAAGGTTCCCCATGGGAGACTGGTTAGCAAGGTTAGATATCAGTGAATACAGGGAGAACTAGCCATTTGGATACAGAACTGGCTCAAAGGTAGAAGACAGAGGGTGGTGTAGGGTTGTTTTTCAGACTGGAGGCCTGTGACCAGAGGAGTGTCACAAGGATCAGTGCTGGGTCCACTATTTTTCATCATTTATATAAATAATTTGGATGTGAGCATTAGAGGTATAGTTCGTAAGTTTGAAGATGACACCAAAATTGGAGGTGTAGTGGACAGCAAAGAAGCTTACCTCAGATTACAACAGATGGGCCAATGGGCTGAGGAGTGGCAGATGGAGTTTAATTTAGATAAATGCAAGATACTGCATTTTGGGAAAGCAAATCTTAGCAGGACTTATAAACGTAATGGTAAGGTCCTAGGGAGTGTTGCTGAACAAAGAGACCTTGGAGTCCAAGTTCATTGCTCCTTAAAAGTAGAATCACAGGTAGATAGGATAGTGAAGAAGGTATTTGGTATGCTTTCATTTATTGGTCAGAGTATCGAGTGCAGGAGTTGGGAGATCATGTTGCAGCTGTACAGAACATTTCTTAGGCCACTTTGGAATTGCGTGCAATTCTGATCTTTCTATCGGAAGGACGTTGTGAAATTTGAAAGAGTTCAGAAAAGATTTACAAGGATATTGCCAAGGTTGGAGGATTTGAGCTATAGGGAGAAGTTGAACAGGCTGGGGCTGTTTACCCTGGAGTGTTGGATGCTGAGGGGTGACCTTATAGAGGTTTATAAAATCATGAGGGACATGGATAGGATAAATAGACAAAGTCTTTTCCCTGGGGCTGGGGAGTCCAGAACTAGAGGGCATAGGTTTAGGGTGAGAGGGAAAAGATATAAAAGAGACTTAACAGGCAACTTTTTCATGCAGAGGGTGGTACATGTATGGAATGAACTGCCAGAGGAAGTGGTGGAGGCTGGTACAATTGCAATATTTAAAAGGCATCTGGATGGGAATATGAATAGGAAGGGTTTGGAGGGGTATGGGCCGGCTGCTAGCAAGTGGGACTAGACTAGGTTGGGATATCTGGTCGGCATGGACAAGTTGGACCGAAGAGTCTGTTTTCGTCCGTTATATCTCTGTGAGTCTATGATTCTATAACTGCCCTGCAATGGTAGCCTTGATTTTTGTGCTCAAGCTCTGATGTGGAATGTTAATCTACAACTTTGTGATTGATTCAGAGGCAAATACATGACAAATTAAGGCACAACTGTAACACAAGATACCTCATTGTCTGTACTTGACCAATTCTTCTATCACTTTTAAGTTGTTATCATGATCACATGGATGGGCAATAAATGCTGGCCAGCCAATGATGCCCACATCCCACATAAATTTTAAAAAATGCCAAGGCAGAAATCATTAAGCTTCGCCACTAGAATTGCATATGGAACAGTATCAGAGTGGCAGGGTTGAAATCTTATTCAACTTATGCACACAGCTAAAGATGCATCACATCAACAGCTCTTCATAATTTCTGCCCTATATATGTATCTAGGCTTGATGATAAGAATAGGTGGTTTGTGCATTTATACTGCAGCATTGAATGAACATGGCCACCTGCCTTGATACTTGTGAATGCATCAAATTATATTGCGCACTCTGCACCATAATACATACACTGCTCAACCTCCTTCTCGTTGAATTGCATTCAGAATATTTGTAAAAAATCTGCTTAAGCCTTTCTTAATAGAAGAGAAAAGACAGCATTTGGCATAGGAAATTTTCAAAACTTCCATTTTGGAGCTTAAAAGCTTTGAACCAGTTATGACTTGGAATCAATCTCCTAAAAAGTATAAATTAAGGAGTCTGAATGTAATTGGTCCCTCTAACACCCTCAAGATTAGTTTTTCAACTGCTACAAAGTTTAACACTAATCAAAGTATAACTTTCAAAACCACAAATTAATCAATTAACCTCAATCATTTGAAATACCAAAGTTGGTTTCAAAGTCATTTAAGAAGGTTTCACAGTAAGCAATAGTAAATCTTTTAATTCAATTACATTCTAAATGCTTTAAATATTATCAGTGCATTCACTGTTCCATTGGAAAGATCCACAGAATGAGAAATTTCTCTTATATTCATTTTGGAGGAGTTTTAAAAAGTCTACTGAACACTAAAGGGAAATTTATATGTGGTAGCTCATTTAGGACTGAGCTGAGCAGAAATATCTTCAACCACCAATGGTGAGGCTGTGGAATTCTCTGCCACAGAAAGCAGTTGAGGCCAAAGTAATTAATATTCTCGAGAAGGAGTTAGATCTAGTTTTTAGGGCTAAAGGGTTTAAGGGGTATGGAGAGAAAGCAGGAACAGGGTATTGAGTTGGATGATCAGCCATGATCACATTGAGTGGCCAGGCAGGCTTGAAGGGCCAAAAGGCCTAATGTTCCTATTTTCTATGTCTCTGTGTTCCATGGAAATAGGTGAATCCAGAAAACAATTGTCCATTTTGCAATATTACATTGTGGGTTTGCTGAGTTTAGTTTAAGTTCATGTTTCACAGATCTGTGGTGGAGAAAAGGGAAATTCTGCCAAGGGTGGTCAGAAGATGATGGAATGAGCTGCTAGAGGAAATGGAAGCTGGTACAATTATAAGATTTAAAAGGCATCTGAATAGGAAGGGTTTAGAGGGACATGGCCCAAATACTGGCAAATGGGACTAGGTTAATTTAGGATATCTGGTCAGCATGGGCCCTCTAACACCCTCAAGGGTCTAACACCCTCTAACACCCCGAAGGGCCTGGTTCTGTGTTGTACAACTCTATGACTCTGTGACAGAACAGGCTGACCATCAGCATTCAGAGTTCCATCTGAATCTTGCTTTCTCTTTCTATTTCCAATATTGCTAATTGGGGAAGTTCCAACATTATGAACTTCTATTTTGAGTTCCCAACAAACAATTCTCATTTTACCTTTATGTTTGTTGTGCACTGACACAAGAATTCAGGAAAAAATATGTCAGACAGAAACCTACAGGGGCTGAGCGACATGGGAAGTGGCAGGATGTGTGTCAGAATCAGATGAGAAGTCCAACATCTGGAGCACCTTGCTCTGTCTTTCATGTTCTTCACAAGTAGTAGGGTGAGTTTCTCGCTGGGCAGTAGTGAGTCACCAGTTAAGGGCGATGATTGCTTGCTAACCACTCACCTCGACTCGCCCCATTAGCATTCAGCTTTCTATATTCCCCAATTCATCAAACAAGCTAGGTGTCGAGAAAATTTAACATGGAAACCAGAGTGAGTACCTGGTGGGTTCAACCAATCACATACTCCGAAAGACCTTCTTGCTGCATAGGACCAAAGCACAGCTCAGGGCATGATCCACTGGCACCAGCCACAGGCACCCATTGTCCAGACTTTGCCAATGCCTCACAACCATCATGGCACCTCTCGGATACACAGACTTGCATTGCAGCGTGCACTGGCAAATGGCATTAAAAGACTGCAAAAAGGGAAACTTTACATGTAGTAACACGCACCCAGCTGATGAATTAGACCAGCATACATCTCAGACCTACTAGCTTGCCTTCTAAGCACCTACTCATTTAGTGTCAACTGCATGCCAACAGCATCCCTGCCTTATCTTACCATACCAATTAGTGTAGTCACTAAATCAGGCAGCTTGCCTTGCTGATCAGTAGTCCTTGATGAAGTGGGTGTACTTCTTGTTGTTTCTCACACCTTCATCATGTCCCTGAAGCTTACGTGGCAATCATACTGCATGTGCAGCAAGCAAGCAGTATTGTTTCCAAGTCTTCAGTGAAGTCCATGGAGGGATCCATCAGTTAGGGGTCCCAGCGTAGTACGTCAAGGGCAGTCTCCAATAGCATTCCAGGGAATTGGCAGACATCCACTGGGGAATTCTCAACCAGGGAGCCTGCATCTCGAAAGAGGCCTAATGGCTGGAGCAAGGGAGTGCAGATGCTCCTCTTCAGCTGGCCCTGAGGGTGCTGGAGCTAGCTCTCAATGGCAACTGTCAACCTATCCAGTAGGCAGCCAGATGGTCATATAATATGCTACTTTGTTGTAGCTTCTGGACAATGAGGACCAGTGTGTCCCAGATCTCAGTCTGCTGCTCCTGTTCCTTCCTCTGCATATGGACAAAGTTCCTGATTGCTGGAACCACAGGCCTCAAGGGCCAATTGACCACTTGCTGTGCTGTATTCATTTTATTATTCTAAGTAGTTTGAATAATAACCATCAAAGAGGGGAAAGGTTAATGTCTAAGACCTTTCAGCCGTAGTACACTGAGGGGCTGAAAACTGAGGAATGTCTTACAAAGAATGCACATTTGAATGTAAAAATTAGTAAAATTGTATTGAGGCACGTCAGACTGGAATGTGGTGCAAAGAGAAATATTTATTGTTAATACATTTGCAGTAATTTTTAATTTGAAATGTTTCACCCTCAACCTGCATGCCTGACATGGAATATGTACTATAATTATAAAAGCATATTGAGGCACCTATGAATGGAACATGCTGTAAATTGAATTTTATTGCAAATTATGTAATATTCAGGTCAATGTTCTGTAATATTTTTTACAAATTTTATGAATAAAGTATGTTTTTGGAAAGAAATAGAGAAGGAAACACTTCAGTGTACGTAGTACTCTTGTCTAAAAGTGTTATGTACCTGCAGCTTTGCTGGATTTCACTGTTATTTTCACAGTATATCTTACTGATTGCCAGGAAGCTATTATTCCTGGGGGGTTTTCCAGATGATATTGTCAATTTTTTTGGCAGTTTTGAATAATGAAAGACTTCCACTTTTTCAAAGGGAG
Source organism: Chiloscyllium plagiosum (assembly GCF_004010195.1). Taxonomy (NCBI): domain Eukaryota; kingdom Metazoa; phylum Chordata; class Chondrichthyes; order Orectolobiformes; family Hemiscylliidae; genus Chiloscyllium; species Chiloscyllium plagiosum. The sequence continues at coordinate 27,603,092 of NC_057732.1, forward strand.
GACCTTTCTTATTTTGCTGGCTGTCTTGTGATTAAAACTTTGCTTTAGTTGCAAAAGGGGTTACTGGAACCTTCCAAAATGTAAAGACAGTTATGTTGGTATTTTTCCAATCTCATATACTGGAAATGCTAGCAGTGACTAATTGTTATGCAATCTTAATGGTCACTTGTATATGATCATTCTGAAAACTGGCATGCTTTTTGAAACTTACCTGCTATGTTAAGGTGATTTGAATGAATTCAGATCAAGAGAAGGCAGACCATACATAGCTCACGAGTGAGTACATGAGCCTCTTAAAATTTCACAAGTTTAACCAGCATACTTGTATTATGTTAGTTGATCTTACCTCAGGCTGATGTTACCCCTGTCATTGCAAGGAAATGCCAGGTAAGTACCTGGTGCTCATTATAATTCAGCAATCCTTACTGGAAGTACACATATCCCGTGAACATTGAATGTAATGTTCCCCATAATAGCCCCTTACTGCCAATCCTCATACATGAACAATGACAAATTAAGCTGCTTAATTGTGTCCAAAAGTAGAGTCCTGCATCTGTATCGGAGGAAGTAAATGGAGTACAACGAAAAGAAATGAAAAACTATGTGATGCAAAGGACAGAAATAAAGAAACAAAAATATAGAAATAATGTTTAAAGGAAATTATAGGAAAAGGAATACAATAGTTTGTATTTGGTATATACCCAAATGCTTGTTGAAAAGGTTACAAAATGAAAATAAACAAAGGAAAGGTTGACCTTTACAGATGAGGCAGTGGATTCATTGTTATATTTCTTTTGACAAATATTTTGACCAATCTCTTCAAGCATAAATAGAAATAAGGAAGTAGTTTGATTTGGTATTCCCCGCAGAGACAAGTGAAAGTATTAGTTATATGCATTATTTCACAGCTTTTGGTTCCATTTAATATTTGGGTGTACTAGCCCTGATTGCCACACACATTTTAAAAATATGCAGCACTTAATGCATGCAGCCATAATATTTGTCTGGAACCATACGTATCAGATCTCCAATCCATCTTTAAAAATTCAATCAGAGTCTTCCTCCTTTTTTCTTATTTGTAGCTTATTATGTAAGCTGTTAGTTACTTGCTGCTTTGCCAAATAAATGTTTCCGCTCTAGATGTTTCATTGTACTATTTAGCTTGGTACATTAATTTTTGTTTTGCATTGTACATTTTCTCAATTTGTTTCTTTGTAAGCTTCATGAGGTAAATACCTTTTTTCTTCAGCAATTTTGCTGGTATTTTGACTGAAATCAAAGAAACAATTATTGACAGCAATACAAAATTAGGCAGCCCACTCAGCATCACTAAGTTTTCACTATCACAAATATCATATTGGGGGGAAGGTATTGCGTATGCTCTGTTTGGACTTTGAACTTATCATTAAGGTGTTCTTTTGTTTTTACTTCTTCTCTGTACATTTTATTTGCTTCTTTTTTCTCCTATATATGTTGACTCATTGGCAAGGTCTAAGTTCATTACACACCAATCATTTCTGGTAAATTACCAAATGATCAATCTTTATCTGTAAACTCTCACAGTAAATGTTCGGAGCTTATTGATTTACTAAGGTGTTGACAGCCAAGACTGATCCCATTCTCACTTTTATACATGGGAGTTTCCAGCAAGGAAAAATGCATTGTATTCAGGAGCAGAAACCCTAGCTGATTTTCCCCTCGAGGACGTATGGTGCTGAAGCCAATTATCATATTCCAACAAATGAACTGGTTGAGGTTACCTTATTCACAGTCTTTGCACGTTTCCAACCCTTTACTCACTGGGCTATTATTCGTCAAAGAAAACCTTTATACCTTTTCACATTTGCCTTTTCCACATTCCTAAAAATTCAGTGTCAATGATTTTTTTTAAAAAATGCATCCCTGGAAATACAAAGAATTATATAAATATTTTATTTCTCGTAGTAAAACATAAAAGCACTTGTTGCCAGTGAAATTAAAAAATAATTTGAAATGCTAGTGTAACTTTATTAATCAAACTTTATTTGTTTAAAATGCCACATTAAATTTAAAATGAAATCAGTAAGGAAGTATACAATATACATTAAAGTCCCAACGTCTAATCAGAAGAAAGTTATACATACACCTTTAGAATTGCACAAGAGAATTGCAAGGAGGAAAGTGAAAATGTGCATCAATTGGCAAATAATATGCATCAGAAAAGATTTTGGCACTTTCAAGTCATGAATTCAAGTGTACATCAGTGATGACTTCATTACTGTTCTCCACAGAAGCTCTAAACAACTAATGGAAACAATTGAAGTGGGAGGTAGACACTTATTTTGAATTAATTATGTTGTTTGTCTAAAGCAAAATGGAAAGGCAGATAGGAATTCTCAGAAGACATATACCTTCCAGTAATATCACCATGGGTATATATTCTTTCACAACAAATTCACCTGCTTCTGTACACTACTGCATAATTAATAAGTACAGTAGTGCAAACTGCTTAACATCCCTATAATTCTGCAAGAATTCCTTTAACTATAAAGTACAAACCAAATGATTACATTAACTGCCACCATGATCTCCATTTCTATTCATCCAAGGCTGCTTGAAACAAAAGTGTTGTTAACACAGAGGAAGATACAACAGATCAGATCATTTCTGGATTTGAACACCATGTCTGTCACAAAATTGCAAAAGTATGGACTATGAATTTTCACGTTATAAAATGTAAGGATATTTATACATGCTCACTGATTAGGCTACTTTAGGAAACAACTAACATGCTTGAATTTTTTGGTGGTGCATTTAGAACTTTCTTTTTTAAAATTGTCTTCTGCACACATCGTAAGTCTTCCCCAATATGGTATGTGGCTTATCTTCTCCAGTATCATGTCAATGGTGTTCTGGAACTAAACCATATAACAGAATTGCAGAACAGTAGTTGTTAACTCTGCTGGCTGGCCAGCATTTATTACCCATCCCTATTTGCCTTTGAGAAGGTGATGGTGAGCTGCCTTCTTGAAGCATTGCAGTCCATGTGCTGTAGGTTGATGTGCAATGCTACTCGGGAGGGAATTCCAAGATTTTAACCCAGCAACAGTGAAGGAATGGTGAAATATTTCCAAGTGAGAACGACTTGAAGGAGAACATCCAGGAGGTATCTGCTGCCCTTGTCCTTCTAGATGGAAGTGGTTGTGAGTTTGGAAGGTGTTGTTTGCTGATCTCTAGTGAATTTCTGCAGTGCATCTTGTAGATAGTACGTACTGCTGCTACTGATGGTGGAGGGAGTGGATGTTTGTGGATGTGGTGCCAATCCAGCGGGTTACTTTGTCCTGGATGGTGTCAAGCTTCCTGAGTGTTGCTGAAGCTGCACCATCCAGGCCAGTAGGGAGCATTCCATCACAATCCTGACTTATGCCTTGTGAACAGGCATTGGGGAGTCAGAAGAGGAATTACTCACCACAGTATTCCTAGTATCTGATCTGCTCTTACTGCCACTGTGTTTATGTGGTGAGTCCAGTTGAGTTTCTGGTCAATGGTAGCCCCAAGGATATTGATGGTGGGGCATTCAGTGATGATAACATTATTGAATGTCAATGACCAGTGATTAGATTGTCTCTCATTGGAGAGGGTCATTGCCTGGCATTTGTGTGGCATGTAGATTTCTTGCCACTTGTCAGCCCAAGCCTGTAGGTTGTCCAGATCTCGTTGCATTTGAACATGGACCACATCAGTATCTGTGGAATAATGAATGATGCTGAATATTGTGCAATCACTGGTGAACGTGCTCACTTCTGACCTTACGAAGGATGGAAGGTCATTGATGGAGCAGCTGAAGACGATGGGCCTAGGACACTATTCTGAGGAACTCCTGCAGATCTAGCCTGGAGCTGAGATGATTCCTCCAACAAACCACAACCATTTTATGTGTCAGATGTGACTCTAATCAGCAGAGAATTAGCCCACTGATTCCCATTGATTCCAGTGTTGCTAGGGTTCCTTGGTGCCACACTCAGTCGAATGCAGCCTTGATGTCAAAGGCTGTCACTCTCACCTTACCTCTGGAATTCAGTTCTTTTGTCCATGTTTGAATCAAGTCTGTAACAAGGTCAAGAGTTGTGTGAAACTGGCATAACCTAACTGCTCGTCACTGACCTGGTGCTATTTGATAGCACTATAGATGACACCTTCCATTATCTTACGGATGATCGAGCATAGACTGATGGGGGTGGTAATTGACCACATTGGAATTGTCCTGCTTTTTGTGTACAGACCCACATTATTGGGTAGATGCCAGTGTTGAAACAGCACTGGAAGAGCTTGGCTAGGGGAGTGACACATTTTGGAGCACAAGTCTTCAGTACTATTGCTGGAATGTTGACAGGTCCCATAGCCTTTGCTGTATCCAGTGCCTCCAACTGTTTTGTGATGTCATGTAAGGTCCTGCGTTTTGATGGGCAAATCAGGGCAGGACTTATACACTTTATGGTAAAGCCCTGGGGAGTATTGCCAAACAAAGAGACCTTGGAGTACAGGCTCATAGTTGTTTGAAAGCGGAGTCGCAGGTAGACAGGATAGTGAAGAAGTGTTTAGTATGCTTGCCTTGATTGGTCAATGCATTGAGTATAGGAGTTGGGAGGTCCTGTTGTCGCTGTACAGGACATTGGTGAGGCCACTTTTGGAATATTGCATTCAATTCTAGTCTCCCTGCTATAGGAAAGATGTTGTTAAACTTGAAAGAGTTCAGAAAATATCTAAAAGAATGTTGCCAGGGTTGGAGGGTCTGTGCTATAGGGAGAGGCTGAATAGGCTGGGGCTGTTTTCACTGGAGCATCGGAGACTGAGGGGTGACCTTACAGAAGTTTATAAAATCGGGAGGGGCATGGATAGGGTGAATAACCAAGGTCTTTCCCAAAGTACGGGAGTCCAGAACTAGAGGGCATAGTTTTAAGATGAGAGTGGGAATATTTAAAAGGGACCTAAGGGGCAACCTTTTCACGCAGAGGGTGGTGCATGTATGGAATGAACTGCCAGAGGAAGCGGTGGAGGTTGGTACAATTACAGCATTTAAAAGGTATCTGGATGTGTATGTGAACAGGCAAGCTTTAGAGGGATATGAGTCAAGTGGGACTAGATTAATTTAGGGATCTGGTTAGCAAGGACAAGTTGGACCAAAGGGTCTGTTTCTATGCTGGAGGGAATCGAATTGGCTGAAGATTAGTATCTATGATGCTGGGGATCATTGGATGAGGCTGAGATAGATCATCCACTTGGCACTTTTGACTGAAGATTGCTGCAAATACTTTAGCTTTATCTTTTGCACCAATATGTTGAGCTCTTCCATCATTGAATATGGGGATATTTGCTGAGCTGGTTGCTCAAATGGATTGTTAATTGTCCACCGCCATTCACGACTGGATGTGGCAGGACTGCAGAACTTAGGTCTGATCTTTTAATTATGAGATTGCTTAGTTCTGACTATCACTTGCGACTTATGCTGTTTTGCATGCAAGTAGTCCTGTTTAGTAGCTTCACCAGGTTGACACCTCATTTGTAGGTATTTCTGGTGCTGCTCCTGGCATGCCCTTCTATAATCTCTGTTGAGCCAGGGTTGATCCCCTGACTTAATAGTAATGGTTGAGTAGGGTATATGCTACATGAGATTCCAAATTGTGCTAGAGTACAATTTCACTGCTGTTGATGGTTCACAATGCCTCATGGATGCTTAGTCTTGAATTTCTAGATCAGTTCAAAGTCTATCCCGCTTAGCACAGTGATAATGCCACACAATATAATAGAAAGTATTCACAATGTCAAGTGGGACTTGGTCTTCACAAGAACTGTGTGGTGATCACTCTTTGACATGCTGTTGGGGACTGATACATCTGCAGCCAACAGATTCATAAATATGAGGTCAAGTACATTTTCTTGTCTTGTTGGTTCCCTCCCCACCTGCGGCAGACCCAATCTAGTAGCTATGTTCTTTAGGACCTGACCAGCTTAATCAGTAGTGCAGCTGTCGGGCTCCTCATGGTGATGAACATTGAAATCACCCACCCCTCAGTACATTTTGCGACTTGCCACTCTCATTGCTACCTCCTCCTAGTATTGTTCAACATCAAGGCATTCTGATTCATCAGCCAAAGGAAGGCGGTATGTGGTGACCAGCAGGAGGTGTCCTTGCCCCTTTTAATCTGAAGCCATGAGATTTCACAGGGTCCAGAATCAATGTTGAGGACTCCAAAGGCAAATCCCTCCCAACTGTAAATCACTATGCCACCACCCCTGCTGGTCTGTCCTACCAGAGGGACAGGACATATCCAGGAATGGCAATGGTGGTATCTGGAACATTGTCTGTCAGATACGATTCCATGAGTACTAGTATGTTAGACTGTTGCTTGACTAGTCTGTGAGACAGCTCTCTCAATTTTGGCACTAGCCCACAGATGTTAGTGAGGAGGATTTTGCAGGTCTGACAGGACTATGTTTGCCATTGTCTTTTATGATACCTTTGTCAATGTCAGGTGCTGCATTTCTTTGTTGAGATGTCATAGCAACTAATACAACTGAGTGGAGCTTGTTAGGTCTTTTCAGAAGGCAGTTGCCAGTCAATCACATTGCTGTGGTTGTGAAGTCACATGTAGATCACACAAGGTGAGGGTAGCAGATTTCCTACACTAAAGGACATCATTGAGCCGGGGGGGGGTTCCAACAATCGACATTGATTTAATGGATCAGTAGTTTTTAATTCCAGATCTTTTTATTGACCTAAATGCCATCTGCCATGATGGTATAAAAACCCAGATGTTAGCTAAGTTTCTGGATTAATGGTCTAGTGATACTATCACTGGGCCATTGCCTCCTCTAGTCTTCAAGTAAAAATAATTGCTTTCTCAGAATGTCAGTGCCAAGATCAATAACTCACCCAAGTAAATTATGGATGTTCATCCTGTCATTGTGTGGGACATTATAATGGAACTCTGCAATTTTGCTTCATTGTGCTAAGTTGTTCCTCTAAATTGTGAATGAACCCATTAGCACAAATACTGTGTCCATTTACATTATTTATTTATACAGTGTTAGTGATCCTCTGATAAAGCCAGGTATAAATAGACTTAGGATAAGTTAGTTTAAACAAGACTTCATTAATGCAAGAATAAAACTTGATTCAATTTGTGCCAAATGGTTCTTTTTTAATGGTTCATTTTACTACATGTCTTTTGGTAGTTCAAGCAGAGAGGTGCTGTTGCAGTGTTAATGTCAAAATGGACTCTAATCCAGATGTGCACAAATCCCACTATGATAGCTGGTGGTATTTAAATTAAACAAATAAATCTGGAATGTACTAGTCTTGACTTTTCTCGTCTTGATTGGTTCATTGATAAACTTTAGGAAAATAACTCCGCTGACCTTGCCCAGTGGGGCCCAATATGACTCCACATCCTCAGCAAGAGCATTTAGGTAACAAATGTGGCCTGGCCAGTGATGTTCAAATCCTATGAAAGAAGCAATAAAAAAAGTCATCTCTATGTTCTACTCATCACAAGTAATCATTAGACAATTCTGTAATGTTGCTTTCATTTTCAACATAAAGGATTGGGTTTTATAAAATTCATCCAAATATTAAATTACATGAACAACATAGTTCACAATATTAACTTTATTTAGCGGTGCTAAAACTATGTACTCCTACTTTTCCTTTGATTAGTAATAGTACTTGCGTCATCCTAGTGGAGGGAAAATAATCATTGACTTCAATACTGCACCATTCACAAAATTACTCTGCAGCCGGGTACTACTAGCAGCTTATCATTATTTATTTTTATTCAAAAAAGTTGAATTCAAAGTGTACTTCACAAACATTGGCCCTTGCAGCAGAAAGGAAAAAATGAGGCATGACATTCATCAAATCTCAAATGGTCCAGCTTAAAAATGAATTTCCAGATTAAATGACACCACAATGCCAGAGCATTCAACTCAGTTTAGTACACTTCCTACCATAAGTCAAACAGTGAACTAACATTCAAATTAGATACTATATACAATTGAATATCATACAATTCTAGTACATTTGTAATCTGTATGCTGAGTTTCTAATTGATTTATTTGCAATTATTTCATGCTTTAAACCAACCTCTGCGGAAGAATTAAAAAATATGCAGAGCTAGCTAATTTAAGATAATTCCGTTTAAGCATAACCATGTTGCCAAATTCCGTGATCTATGCATGCAGAGAGATCTTCTGTGCTGTCATACCTTTGTAAGATTGGTTTGGATCTTAGCACAAAAGATAGGCGATCATTTTTCACTACATCTGTTTCTTTTCCCCCATAAGTCTAAATCTTGCTGCATCCAGATTAAGAGCCTCTTTGCGCCTGAACTCTAATTTAAGTATCCTGCTGACAATCAACTGTACATTTTCCAGGTTGTTGCTAGCTTAATTTAAATTTAACCTAGTTAAAAAGAATCTTAAGTCTGGAAAATGTACTGGCTATATCAACTGAAGTATATCAACTGAAGTATTGCCTAGCTGTTGGATAAAAGTATTTCATAACCACTTGTGAAATTTTGAATGAGTGAAACATGGAGACTAAGGTTAAACACTTAGATGTGCATAGCTTCAAAAACCATCACACTTCCCAAATGTTTGAAAGAGTTATTCATAAATAACTTTCTAATGTTAGCCATTCATCAGAGGAGGGGTTACATTCAGAGACTTGACCACTGCGCTACTTTTTCTTAGGTTCTAGGGCTTTGGAAACTGCTGTCATGGTCAAATAGGGGGCAGGTGCCTAGATGATTAGTTTCTCTGACTTGGTCAATTAGTATCCAGAGGTGGGCTGACCATCCGATCAAGGATGGGTGCTGAGCTGTCAAAGCGAGCAGATCAATAGAAATCCCTCGCGTATTTAAGAAGCCAATACTTGCCTTTCCAGGTAAGCGAGAGAGAATGTACTCCAAGATAGAGGTGTGCTCTCTTCAATATTTTAGATTTTTAAAAAGTGGTCTCAGGAGTCAGGTCACCATTGTTTGGGAAAGGGCACGCATGAATGTCCTGCAAAGGGTGGTCAATGGCTGCTGCTGAGGCCTGGCAGTGTCTGTAAACTGCCTGTACGGCTGATTCCCACATTAGTATAAGGACATCACCTCTTCCTGGAATCTGTACTCTTCCCCACACACCTCCAGGGACCTGGAGGCCAATTGGAACATTTGAGTCAGTCTCCAATATTAGGTCTTTAATGGGATCAATGAGCTACCCCACCAGCTGCTTGTGGGAGGGTAGCGCTCCACCACCCTCACTCCTACCTACAATACTAGGGTGGAATCAGAAAACAAGTGGCACCCACACACTCACTGCCTACTCATCCATGAGCTTTCCCAGTGAGACTCAAAAACTCAGCAGGATCAGTAGATGTTGGAAATATCTCCCGAGACTGTGCAAACTATCAGCACCTTCCCCACATTCAAAGCCGACTAGGATTCACAAGTTGCACCAAAAAATAATTTGGTATTTATACAGTTGTGTATAGAGGAAAAAAAAGTTATTTTTTAGGAGATTAGGTTTACATGGTTCCTTAAGACAGTTTAAAAGAGTAAGACATGGCAGGCGTGCAACGGACGGGAAATGGGAGGTTTCAAAGTTTGTGTGACAGGAATGAGCTTTTTTGTAAAGATTAGATTCCCTACAGTATGGAAACAGGCCCAACAAGTCCACACCAACCCTCTGAAGAGTGACCCACCCAGACTCATTCCCCAACCCTATATTTACCCTAACCAATGCACCTAACACTATGGCCAATTCACCTGACCTGCACATCTTTGGATTTGAGTAGAACAATTTAAGGATTGGAACTTCAAGGCAGGTGTCAACATTTGGAAAATGAAATGTATTACAATTGACGGAGTTATTTGAAGTGTTTAATCTACAGAGCACCATTGACAGGGTTTCTTAAAAAAAAAACCGTGACTTTTCTCTCTGTTACACAGAGGAGTCGATATACTGTTACACGCCCAACAATTTCACCCGTGACCAGGCGTTATACGCCAGAGGATATTGCTGGACCGAGCTGAGAGATGCTGTGCCGGGTGTGGAGCCGAGTCAGCGGCCGTCCCTCTTTGAGCACAAGTTCCTTCCTTACGCGTTGCTTGCCTTTGCTGGCATCATGTACATCCCGGCCCTGGGCTGGGAGTTCCTGGCGTCCACCAGACTGACCTCAGAGCTCAACTTCCTGCTTCAGGAGATAGACAACTGCTACCACCGCGCGGCGGAGGGCAGGGCTCCCAAAATCGAGAAGCAGATCCAGTCGAAAGGGGCGGGCATCACGGAGAAGGAGAAAAGGGAGATCATTGAGAATGCAGAGAAGGAGAAGAGCCCGGAGCAGAACCTCTTCGAGAAATACCTGGAGCGGCGAGGCCAGAGTAACTTCCTGGCCAGGCTGTACCTGTCACGGCAGCTGTCCGTGGTCTTCCTCAGTATCATCCCAATCAGTTACCTGTGCACCTACTATGCCAACCAGAAACAGAACGAGTTCACTTGCCCTCTGGGGGAGCCCCCTGACCTGTCCAGCAGTGAGACCCTCCAGGTGCACGTCAACTGTAAGCTGCCCTCGGTGCAGATGCAGCGCATCATTGCCATCGTGGACATCGTGTTGCTGTGCTTCATTAACCTGATCATCCTCATCAACCTCATCCACCTCTTCATCGTCAGGAAGTCCAACTTCATCTTCGACAAGCTGCACAAGGTCGGCATCAAGACCAGGAAGCAGTGGCAGAAGTCGCAGTTCTGCGATATCAACATCCTCGCCCTGTTCTGCAACGAGAACCGCGACCACATCAAGTCGCTGAACCGTCTGGACTTCATCACCAATGAGAGTGACCTGATGTACGACAATGTGGTGCGCCAACTGCTGGCCGCCTTGGCTCAGTCTAACCACGATGTCACTCCCACCATGCGCGATGCAGGAATCCAAACCATTGACCCTAGTGTGGACCCCACTGACATTGACAGCAACGAGCAGCTCGTCATAAAGAGGCCCCGGAAGAAAATGAAGTGGATCCCCACCACCAATCCACTGCACCAGCCTTTCAGAGAGCCCTCCACCGCCTTCAAGTTGGAAAACAACAAGGGGGAGAAACCCAAGCCTGCAAGGCGGAAGACAGCGACAGACGGCCTCGCGGCTCCTCTCCTAGACTCGACTTCAAAGTATTTTCAAGATTCATCTTCCAGTAAAAGTGAAGGGAACACAACTGTTAACAGTGAGAAAAAACACAGTCGGCACTTGTCTTTGGATGTTCATCCGTGCATTGTGACCACCAAAAAGCCCAGGCCGGATCAGGAAAGTTGCACTTCTAAGACTCAGGATGGAAACTTCTTGCATTCAGAGGAGAACATGTTGGCACATGTACCATCTCCCATCAAAGGTGAAGTGTGAGTTTACTGAATATTAATTAATCAAATCATCTTAAAAGAATAGTTAAGTGGAGATAATGTTTTTGTTACTTATTTTAAATGCAGTTGTAGTTTCTGCAAACTGATATTATGCATGTTTGCAGTTTAGTATTTTCTACCCCATAATTCACTAGATAAGTTCCAGATCCATTTTGAATAATGTTTTAATTAAAAGGTTTGTAATCAGACAGCAAGCCACAAAATTTACTGTGAAGAAAGTTGTGGCAAAAGATATTTTTGGTGTCCGAATTTGAAGGGAATAATGAGGCATCAAACTGACCCACTTGGTTGAACAATAACTACATTAGCAGTCACAGAGATTTTAAAAAGACATAGATTCCAAACTTACACCAATAGATTTTTCCATTCATTATTGAATTAATGTAATTATTGGAAAAAATATTTTTCTTGTTACACATTCAACCCAATAGCATTCTACAATTAAGGAATAGTTTGGAGTTGATGTTTAAGAAATATAAAACTGTTGGTCGTACGGAATTTAATTTTACCAAAAAGAGAAACACACTGTCAAAGCTTTGTGTCTTGCATCATCAAGATTAATTTAACTCTGTCTGTCAGGCTCACAGTGTCGCTCACTTGTGCTGGTTGAAGCTTTATATATTCCTATGCAGGCCCATGTGTTCTGCAAACAGAAACATCATGTCCAGTCTTTGTACCTTTTTCTATTCAGCAAAAGTTTTGGGGACAACTGTTCCCTCATGCATTAGCCTTTCTTGAATTTAAACAAAAGCTTGGGGGATAATTGTTCCTGATGCATTCTCCTTGTCAGCACTTTGACCAACCAGACTCCATTTTCCAATGAATCAGTATTCTTTTGTGCTTGTAGTGCAGTTTGCTTGATATTCTTACATTTGCCCTCATGAGTTCAAGACACAAAACTTCAGCCGTATGTCTCTTTTTCACAAACCTCAAACATAAATTTAAATGTATGTGCAATACAGGGGAAGTTGCAACATTACAAAATCTGGTTTTGGTAAATTTTAATTGTTTGCCATCCAAACAGAAAAACCTGTACACTTCATTTGCAGAAATGTGTATTTTCCCATAGAGATGTCATTTTATGAGACAGTTTTTCATATTAAAATTGTTTCTTTTTGTTTTGATCAAGTGTCAATACTTTGAGCACTATTTCATAACCTGTATCATCTGTAAGTTTTCTTTTCTCTATTAAGTGTTTTGTTTCCCATCATTTTCCACATTCTATTTGAATTATGTTCCGCTTACATTAATTGCTGACTACATTATGCAAAATCTCTTAGTACTTACATTTTTGTTACAATTACATTCCAGCCAAAAATCAATACCCAACCAGATTTTATCAAGCTAAGAAGCCACAGAATGGGTCTTCACTCATTCCATTACTCATTTTTTAAAACAAAATATTTGAGACAGCAAACATCTATAAAACACACAGAAGAATTGGCAATGTACCTAGAAACTTGACTTCAAACTCCTTTTACCCTTTCTACCTGAAAGACAACACATCCTTTTAGCCGACTTCAGATTTTTGCTGGATTACAAAGTCTTCACCTAATTAACTGGAGCTGGTCCCTCAGGGATTGCTCCTTTGTCCTGAATCCACCATTAGGAAAAAAACACTTTCTTTTTACGATTTCCACAGAGGCGTTCCTTTAATTTGGCTGGAGACTGGTTTCTTTGTCAATTAAAGGTTAGATTGGGGAACCAATAAAAATATCCAAACCTCACACACACCTCCACAAAAATAGATAGTTCCTAGAATTGCATTAGGAAGCCATTCAGCCAGACTGAATTTCAAACCCCATCCATACCTATTCCTAACTTCGGAGGGGCTTGAGAACTCTGCCATTCTCATTAGAAACACTGCAAGCAAAAGTGCCTGCAAGAATATCACCTTGTAATGAAAAGGGTTAGAGTTCTCAGGAACCACAATGTGACCTTGGCCCCAGTCACTGCACCAAAGACAAGGCTTGTCTGTCCATAAAATAGTGCATTCCAGAGCATGGTATGCACTCCTTCGCCAGCCACAATGTGCTTCTCTATTCAACAGCAAAAGCCTCATTCTTCTCTCTTTTGTTATTTTCATTACTTCAGTGGTCCCAGCTTGCTTCCCTTCAATACTCCTTGTTCCTTCTCTGTTACTTTAACACTTTGGACTCTTTCAGCCACCTGGAAAGCACCTTTCAATTTATAGACTGTTTAAAGTGAAAGTAAAACTGCTACAGAAAAATGAATAGGATAAAGAGATTAAACTGGAAGTAGTGAAAGTGGAAGAGAAAGGAAAAATGAATATAAGGTGAAGGAGTGGGATGAAGGCAAGAAATGTGAAGGAGAAACGAGAGAAGGAGAACAAGATAATCATAGGATAGATTTTTAATTTTGGATCAAGTTCCCAGCCTTAGAGTAATTTCTTGACCCCACTGCTTTTGAATGTTATGAGAAGCATGTTTTGATTTTTGAATGTAAGACCTGTTAAGGTTGGTGGTGATAAATAATGGTCAACTACCATAGATATAGATATGTTCTCCTAAAAATCACAATGCGTCTTTTCCTTCAAAAGTGTCAGCACTGTGGAATGCTGCGCAATGAATGCTGTTCCCTGGAGTATGATCACAAAGTTTTTTTAGATAAAACTAGTTATGAAGTGTCTTATGATATTTTAACTTCTGTGTTAATTTAATGTCAACGTCCCAATCTACATTTTGTATCTGCAAAATGATAACGATGTGAGTTATAATCTATTCTATGGTTTGATACCCATACGAATTCTTCAATCTGATGGGCTGCTCATCCAGCTTGGTGGCTGCAATATTCCTGGAGGTTATTTGTAGGCAGAGTTTGAAAGCCACGTCAGTAGAAGGAAAATTGCTGTTCTGAAGTCCATTAAATCCTTCAAGTTTGGCTCTCAACACTGTTCACCATAAAATCCAGGTGATGTAAGAGGAAGTATATGTTATTTCCCTTTAATTTGAATTAAGGGTCAGATTGGCATTTACAATATTAACAGTATGAATTTACAGTTTTTAATTATTTAACTGCAGATTGTAATAGTTTAAAACAATATTAATGTTGAAGTTTTATGCTTGCATTTCATGACTATCTGAATTCTAACAAGTTATTTCTCATAGATAGTAATCTGTCTGAAGGAGGTGCTACAAGCAATACTAAATATTCATCAGAGAGCTGCCTAACTCTTCCCATCAGTAAAGTTTATGCTACCAACTATACAAACAACTTGCCAACTGTAGCAGTTCCATCCAATCTAGAAAAGGATGTCTGTGACACAAAGTCCCAGTTCAACCGCAACCCTACTCATCCCTTAATCAACATCCAGAACATCCCAGCACTTTATGAAGATCGCGAGGATGAAGCATTTCCCTCCAGCTTTCTAAATGCAAGAGTCACTTCTTCTGCAGATGCAGCAGATTTACCTACACATTCACCAGAGAAGATATTACTCGCTACGTTTGAAGACCCTATAGTAATGGTTAGCACGATAGAATATTAGCAGATTAGATATGCAATAGAATTAGTTCTATCATATGGCTGATATTGCATCATTGGAAGATGACATTGGCACAAATACTAACCTCTCCATCTGTTCAGTAACTAACACATAAAGCAAATAGTGTTCTGAATGTGTCCCCATGAGTTTCCCTCGATGCAAAATAGCCAATGGGCGTGTTTCCCAAACAGAAAAATTGTTTTTAAATCAAAAACTCTCATGACTCAACACATTTTATGGTGCTTAGCTTTACTAATTGTAGCTTAGGTTTAAACATCTATTCTAAAACTGCCAGCAGTGCAATGCAACAAAGAATTGATGGAATAACCAACTGGAGTTTACAGTCAGACAGTTCAAGGAGACTATAATTAGCAAGTCTTGCTGTCAGAAAGCAAAAGCATACAAGTGCTATTGAATAGATGCTGACACAGAGAATAGAAAGAAAAGCACTCTTCACTGGTTCTTTGTTCGAGATGATGCCAATAAAGAACCAATAAATGTTTACACAGTTTATTTTTACACATCTTTTATTCACTACATTAGCAGGAAAGCTACTTCATAGCACAAAAATGCAATAAACAGTAACAAGAATCACAAAACTCCAAAGCAGCTGTAACCTGTTCACTTTTTACTTCAACTTTTAAAGATTTTTATGCTTTGGGTTTTATTTCCTGAAAATGTTACTTTAAGTAGAAGATCAACAATAGATTTCTGTATTCCATTTCTTATGAAACATAAATACACCGATTGTATAAGTAAAGGGTAGCAATAATTTTTATCAATATATATTTGTTGTAAATATTACAGTTCTAATTATTACCATTACTATAACCTATGTGGTCATTGCCTCCACCTGGTGTTTCAAATCCTTCTGACAAAGTTGTGAAAATGCATGACTATGAAACATAAGCTAAGAAATTGTTATTGTGCCAGGAATCAGTGTGAGTAAGCAGTCCACCATAATAGATGCTAGGAGATGGTTTAAAACTCAAGGCTCATTGGAAATTGAGCTGTATGTCTATTCAGCAAGAAGCCAATCATCTCATTGTGGAGTCTTTCCCGTTCCTCCTGATGCCATACTCCAGTAAGTAGAGAAATGAAAGCTTCACTGTTCTTAGGTGGCCCCAACAGTCATCTTAAGTACCCTCAATTAGATCAACATAGTGCCAAAAATATTGCATAGAACAGACATGGCACAGATAACACCTAATCTTTACAGAATTTGACATGGCGTCGCTGATTGGTTATTAAGCAAGGCTAATGTCTGTTTTAGGGAGTGACTGTTTGACTTTGCTATCTCCAGGTTATCCAACATGTCCTGCTTCAGTCGGTATCTTAAAACAATTGCATTTGCAAGGGTTTGAGAAAATTATTAGATTGAAAACTGTCAAGGCACTAGATGCTGTTGGACTTCATTCTTAAAATAAGTAGCTGCTGAGGCAGCAGATGCACTGATTTAATTTTTTAAAATTCCCTAGATGCAGGAAAGGTTCATGTTGAAAAATGGGAAATATAACTTATGCCATCAAGAAAGAGGAGGAAACAGAAAGCAGAAAACTCCAGACCAGACAGCATAGTAACTGTCATAACAAAATTTTGATTAATCACGATAGAGTGGGACGCTTAGAAAATCTCAATTCAATCCGGCAGATTCAGCATGGTTTTGTGAAAGGGAAATCATGCTTGACCAACTCCCTGCAGTCTGTTAAGGAAGTAACAAAGTGGATAAAAGGGAATCTATAGATGTGATGTACTCAGATTTCCAGAATGCAGCTGAAAAATTGCCACATCAAAGATTACTCATGGTGTGGGGTAACATAATACAAAGAATAACAAATTAGTTAACTAACAACAAACAGTGAGTAGACGGGTGGTCCTTTCTCGGTCTAGAGAATGTGATGAGGGGAACTCCCCATGAAGGGGATTGCTGCTGAAGCATCAAGTATTTATAATTTATATTACTTAATTGGATAAAGGAACTAAATGTATGATTGCTAACTTTGCTGATGATACAGAGTTGGTAGCAAATTCAGTTGTAATGAGGACAAATATAGCCTTCAAAGGGTTATATATAGATTAGGTTGGGGTACAAATTTGCTGTGTGTGTACAATATAAGAAAATTTGAACTTGTCCACTTTGGTAAGAAGGTAGAAAAGCAGCATATTACATAAATGAAGGGATATTGTGGAACTGGGTGGTACATAGGGATCTGGGTATGCTAGTGTATGAATCGTCAAATGGAGGGCAAGTTAGAAACAGCACCAGGCATACCTAACAAAAATAGGTGAAACTCGAACAGAGGATTATCTGCATAACAAGCAGTGTGAATAGAATGCAATAGGCACAGTTTGCAATAAGTGATTCCACAACCAATGGATCAGATCTAAACTTGACAATCCATACACATTCAGTTGCGATCAGTGGAGGAGACTTCACAAATATCCCATTTTCAGTGCTGCAGCACATCAGTGCAAAAGGCAAGGCTGAAGAATTTGCAAGCAACTTTAGCCAATGGATTGAAGTACCTATTCATTTTGGCATCACCGGAGGTGCTAAGTATCAGGGATGCCTGCCTTCAACCAATTTGCTTCACTCCATGTGATATCAAGAACCAGCTGAAGGCAATGGATATTGCAACATTCTGGCAGTAGTAATGAATGCTTGTGCTCCAAACTAGCCTTGCCCCCGAGGCAAACTGGTCCAGTGCAGTTACAACATTGGCATCTATCCGGCAATGGGGAAATCTTTACAAGTATGCCCTGTACACAATGAACAAATACAATCCGGCCAATTACCAGTCTAACTTAATCATCATTAAAGTGATTGAAAGTCATGTCAACAAGGCTATCAAGCTGCATACACTTCACAATAACTTTCTCTGTGAGCCCAGTTTGGGTTGTTTGCTCCAAGCCCACTCAACTCCTGGCCTCATGATAGCCTTGATTCAAACATGGACAAAATATTTGAACTCAAGAAAGAAAGTGAGGGTGATGCACTTGACATTAAGGTTGTGACTGAGTGCAGTGTCAAGGATATCAGGCAAAAATATGAGTCAATTAGAATCAGGAAAAACGTTCTGCTGGTTGGAGTCATACCTAGCACAAAGGACAATGGTTTTGATCATTGGGGGTATATCATCTCAGCTCCAGGACATCTATACAGGAATTCCTCAGCGTAATGTCCTAGGCCCAGCCATCTTCAGCTGCTTCATCAATGACCTTCTCTCCATCATAAGATCAGATGTGGGGATGTTTGCTGATGATTACACAGTGTTCAGCACCATTCACGTCTCCTCAGGTACTGGAGCAATCTGTATCTATAAGCAGCAAGACCTAGGTAATATTCAGACTTGCGCTGAATAGTGGCAAATAACATTTGCGTCACACAAGAGCCATGTAGTGACTAATTTTAACAAAAAAGATACAACCATTGCCCTTGACATCCATTAGCATTTCATCAGTGAATCTCCCACCACATCAATTCTTTGGAGTTACCATTGACCAGAAACTGAATTTTACTAAATGGATAAATACTGTTTCTACATGAGCAGGTCAGAGTTTGGGAATTCTGCAAGGACTATCTCACTTCTTGTCTCTCCAAAGACTGCCCATCATTTACAAACTGCACTGCAACAACTCATCAAAGTTCCTCAGATAGCACCTTTTAAGCCCATGACTCTACCATTTAAAAGGACAAGGTCAGCTGATGAATGAGGAAGCAATCATTTTCTTGTTTCCCTCCAAGCCACACATTATCCTAACTTGGAAATGCGTCACTGTTCCTTTGCTGTTGCAAGGTCAAATTCCTGGAACTTCCCGCCCAACAGTAGTGTGGGTGTACTTACACCACGTGGACTACAGCAGTTCAGGAAGGCAGATCACCACCATACTCATAAGAGCAGTTAGTGATGGTTAATAAGTGTTGGTCTATCCAGCAATGTCCGCACACTGGCGATGAATTTTTAAAAGATGTTTGATTGCAGATATAACAAGTGACTTGTAAGGCAAGTGCAAAGTTGTTGCTTATTTCACGGGAATGAAATATGATAGGATGTTTTACTACAGTTGTACAGGTCATTGAAGACACCACATCTGTAGTACCATGTACAGTTTTGATCTCCTTAGTTAAGAAAGAGTATAAATGCATTAGAAGCAGTTCAAAACATGTTCACTCATTGATACCTAAGATCAGAGATGTAATTTATCTCATGAGAAAGGATTAGATAGTCTGGGCCTCTATCAGTTGGGTAATAGAAGACTAAGCAATGATTTTATTGAAAAATTTAAGGTCTTGAGATGAAAGGATTTCTCCATGTGGGAGAACCTAAACATTGTGGGGGCTTGGTTTATCAATATTGGCTTTTCCATTTAAGATGGGGGTGAGAAGAAATCTTTTCTCTCCAAGTGCCAATCTTAGGAACTCTCTTCCCCTGTGAATTGAATTTTTTTTAGGAAGATGTCACTGGATCCCTTACTAGCAAGGAAGTCAAAAGGTATCGGAGTAGTGATTAATGTGAAACTCAGGCCAAAATCGGCCAGCCATGATCTTATTGAATGGTGGAGTAGACCCAAAGGACTGAACAGCCCACACTTGCTCCTTGCATGTTTGTGGCATTGGATCAGCAATAAAGCAGGAAATCTAGTTTATTTTTCCCATTCCATAACTCAGGGACATAGGATCTAATAACAATGCCAGCTTACTAGGTAGCATGGTGGCTCAGTGCTTAGCATTGCCTCTTTACACTGCCGGAGACCTGGGTTTGATTCTACCCTTGGGTGACTGTCTGTGTGGAGTTTACACATTCACCCTGTGTCTGCATGGGTTTCCTCTGGCTGTTTCAGTTTCCTCCCACTGTCCAAAGACCAGCAGGTCGGTGCTAAATTGCTCATAGTGTCCAGGGATGTTTCGGTTAGATGGTTTAGCCATGGGAACTGCAGGGTTGCAGGAATGGGGTTGGTCTGGGTGGAATGCTCTTTGGGGGGTCGGTTTGGACTCATCGGGTCGAATGGCCTCCTTCCAGACTGCACGGATTCTATACTGTATGAGTAACTGAACATCATCCAAAAATGCCACTGATGCATTCGTAATAGACAGGCAGGAAGCTGGAAGAACACAGCTAACAAGACAGCATCAGGAAGTGGAGAAGTTGACATTTCAGGGGTAACCCGAAATATTGACTTCTCCACCTCCTGATGCTGTCTTGCTTGCTGTGTTCTTCCAGCTTCCTACCTGTCTATTTTGGATTCCAGCATCTGCAATTCATGTTTGTATCTAACTGATGCATTCATAGCTCTGTACCAAATCACAAGTACATTTGTCCAGACAAAAGACTGGGTAATGAATGTTTTACTTTGCTGTGTCCATAATGATCAGTGAGCCTGTACTGCCATAAGACCATAAGAAATAGGATCAGGAGGAAGCCTGCTCTGCTAGTCAATAGAATTGTGGTTGATCTGACATTCCACATGTCCTTCAATTCCCTATAACCTTGGATTCCCTTACTGGTCAAGAATCTATCTCAGCCTTAAATATACACAGAGACTCTACCCCTCCTTTTCAAAGACTCACAACTCTCTGAGAGAAGAAATTCCTCCTCAGTTCAGACTTAAATTGGCACCCCTTTGTTATGGAATGGGAAGAATAAACCAGGTTTTCCTAGCTCATTGCTGATCCAGTACTACAAACATATGACCATGTGTCAGCCATCCAATGAGATCACTTCTGTCTAATTTTTCCCTGAATTTTCCCGCATTACTCCTTAGCCTGACTCTTGCTCGCCAGAGATCTATTAACCTCTTCCGCCATAGAAGGTTATTAAAATCTTTTCTCTAATGCGAACAAAAAGAACGTAACATCCACCCTATACTAGGAAGATGGTTCTCCAGGGTATCATTTCAAGTTGAAAATTGGCATGGGAGGAGGAGAGTGAGGGAGTAATTCAAACCTGTTTAGCTAGGCTGAAAATTATCAATTTTGTGTGCCTAATGACTTCACGATATTGAAATATATAACAGCAGAATAACTCTGGTGATATCCTGCTGAATAGTTTAAACCAGAATTGAACCCCTTGAATGTGCTTGTGATAGATCCTACATTGAAACTGGACAGAGCCTAAGCTCAGTACTCGCACAGTATAAACACGAACCTTTCAATCTGATAGGAGCTCCTTATAGAGATCACTGTTAGCTACCATAAGCAAGGTAAGTAAATCTACGTTTCAGCTGCATTCTTAGAAATATGGCATTGTCTGTCTCTTTGCTGCCCAAACTTCCTCCCACTTTCAGGACTTTCAGGTCAGAGAGTCAGAGAGTTATACAGCACAGAAACCGGCCCTTCAGTCCCACTTATCCATGCCGACCAGATATCCTAAACTGATCTACTCCCATTTGCCAGATTTGGCCTATATCATTCTAAACCTTTCCTATTCATCCAGATGCCTTCTAAATGTTGTATTTGTACCAGTCTCCACTACTTCCTCTGGCATTCATCCCATACATACACCACTTTCTGCATGAAAATGTTGCCTCTCTGGTCCTTTCTAACTCTTTGCCATTTCACCTTAAACCTATGCCCTCTAGTTTTGGACTCCCCAACCCTAGAAAATAGATCTTGACAATTCACCATATCCATGCCCCTCATGATTTTATAAATCATGCATTTTGGTAAGGCAAATCAGGACAGGACATGATGAATCCTGATGAATATTTTTTGCCCAAAATGTCGATTTTCCTGCTCCTCAGATGCTGCCTGACCTACTGTGCTTTTCCAGCGTTACTCTAATCTCCAGCATCTGCAGTACCCACTTTCACCTAGTAAATGGTAGAGCCCTGGCCCCTCAGTCTCTGACACTCCAGGGAAAAAATCTATTCCTATAGCTCAAATGCTCAAATTCCTGGCAACATCCTTGTAAATCTTTTCTGAACCCTGTTAAGTTTAACAACATATTTCATCTACTGTGGAGACCAGAATTGCATGCAATGTTCTAAAAGTAGCCTAACCAATATCCTATATGACTGGAATATGACATCCCAACTCTTTAACTTAATGCACTGACCAATGAAGACAAGCATGCCAAGTTTTTTTTCACCACCCTGTCTGTCGCATTCCTAACTACCTTCCCCCAGCCCCACTCCCTTCGAATTTATCTCTCAGACCCCTTGGACACCCCATCATTCCTGATGAAGAGCTTATACTCGAATGGTTAATTTGCCTGCTCCTCGGATGCAGCCTGACCGGCTGTGCTTTTCCAGCTCCACACTCTTTGACTTCTTCACCACCCTGTGTACCTGCAGCTCCACTTCTAAGGAACTGTGCACTTGAACCCCTAGGTCTCTTTGTTTACAATACTTCCCAGGGCCCTACCATTAACTATATGAGTCCTGTCCTGATTTGTATTATCAAGATGCAACACCTCACATTTATCTAGACTAAATTCCTCGGCCACTGGCCCATTTGATCAAGGTCCTATTGTACTCAGATAATCTTCTTCACTACCCACTACACCACCAGTTTTGGTGTCATCTGCAAACTTAGTAACCATACCTCCTATATTCATGTCAAAATCAGTTGTATAATTAATGAAAAGCTTTCCGGATTGATGCTGATATTTGAACCAGGTGAGCTTGCTGTATGCCTGGCAGATGTCCGCAGCTCATGGATTTTATGAACCTTGAGGATCGATTTTGAGAGATTGCCTTAATCTGTTTGGGTGCATGTTCCAGTTGTACTACCCACTGCCCTCCAATCAATCTCTTCCGCAATGTATTAATAAGAAACATTTGTAAATGCATACGATAAAACGTGTTTTCATTTTTTAATTAATGAAATACTAAATAACCTTTAATTCATGAGTACCATGATAAGTTTTCTTTGCATGATTCAATTCACTATTGGACTTTTTAGGCACATTATGATTCAATCAGCGTTGATTCCTTCAAGTATCAAGAAATGAAATTTGCCAATCATTCTTTATTCTGGTTCTGGTGAAAGGTAAATATCAATCCAAAACATTGGTAGGCATCTTCCCAGCCCCTGACTGATGTCGGCCATTGTGAGAAAGTTGCGAAAAATCATGAGAGATAGCAAGGAAGAAGCTTTTCGATGTTAAAAGTCCCATTTTCCAAACAACTGTTGAATGACAAGACAAGATTCTCACTAGAGAGCAGGGAGAAACCTATTTGCATCCTTAGTGTGCATTAACATCTCATTGTAATTAATCTCTCCTCATTAATAAGCAGTTTCCCATTTCAGATCTGTCAGACAGAAACGGTGGCTCAGTTGTTCGCGGTGCTGCCTCATAGCGCCAGGGACCCAGGTTCAATTCCAGCCTCAAGCGACTGTCTGTATGATGTTTGCACATTCTCACCGTGTCTGCGTGGGTTTCCTCCGGGTGCTCCAGTTTTTTCCCACAATCCAAAGATGTGCAGGTTAGGTGAATTGGCTGTGCTGAATTGCCCATAGTGATCAGGGATGTGTAGGTTAGGTGCATTAGTCAGGGGTAAATGTAGAGTAATAGGGTAGGGGAATGGATATGGGTGGGTTACTCTTCGAAAGGTTAGTGTGGACTTGTTGGCCAAAGGGCCTGTTTCCACATTGTAGGGATTCTATATAATTCCCAACATGAAAGGCCAAGTGATAACTTGGCAACACCAGCTCATTGTTTCTTCTACAGACCTCTGTCTTGGATATCAATCATGACCGTCCCAAGATACACTCCATGGACAGTGACAACATGCACCTCACACCCACAAATCTTGGCATATGATATGTGCCAATCTCACTGCATCATCATGGCACATATCTAATCCACTCATAGTTAGGTCCTGCACATTGGAATGCATTTGTATCTGTCATTGCAATACTGCTGCAAGGATACTTTGTGCACAATAAAAAGGCACACATCTCATGGATTGGGTCAGGCTGCATCTCAGGAATCCTCACTTGTTCATTCACTTTGCTCCTATGTTGATGCTCACAACATTCCTATCTTAACTTGCCTTTTGGCACTTTACCCCCTCAGCTGCAGCTTATGGGCTCACAGTACTTCTGTCTTGCTCTGTTGCTCAGCACAGCCACAGTGCAGGCAATTTGGCATGTTTGACAGCTGTCATTAGTCATTGGTTGGCATCATGCTGTATGGCACCTTGCCATGTCAATATCATAATGACAGTATGCACCAGCAGTCTGCACGGCTAGTGTACTGCATATACTTCTACCAAATGTCCATCCTCAGTCAGGACGGAGAGGGAGAGGGTTGGGGCTGCAGTCAAGTAGGAATTCCAATTAGCAACTCTCAGTAAACTAAGTCAAGGACATCAAGCAATTACAATCCAGAGGCTTGGGAAGTGGTCAGTCATTTACTTGGGACAGTCACTGTCAGGGAGTCCATTTCAGTATAGAGCGGACAAGGATGGAAAAGTGGGGACATTTGACATATAATGAAGACAATAGTGCATGGGAGAACAATGGATACTGTCAGGTCGGAGTTTTATCAGTGGTCACCACCATTGTGGCCATGACGGGGCTTCTGCGGAGCGTGATGTTTGGCAGGATCAAATTAAAGAGATGGGCTCTGGGATAAGGACGACAGTTGCAAGTGCAATTACTGGTTATGGGTGGGAATATGTTGGGGGTCAGTACTGATGAGCTGTCCAGGAATGAGAGGGTCGTGGAAGCATGGTAGGGGTTTGCTGATTACCAGGCTTAGCCAACATCTCACAGTGCCAATCTTGACCTGCATTGCTTTCCATATTCTCTCCATTCCTAAATGCAACCTTCAAATGTAAAATGGCTGCAACCATACCCAGAGTAGACAGAGTCAGTGTTTTTTTTCTGTCCCAATACATTGGCTCCATTTCTGAGCAATCAGATGCCATCGTAGAGAGCCCATTATATTCTAGTAGTGGTGAGGGACTTCTGCGCACAGTGAGTGGGAGAATCCGAGAAGCAGAGCAACATAATGGCATGGTGCATGGTTAGTGAGGTGAATCTGGGACAAAAGCCTAAGAAACCTTACTAGGCATCTCAAAGACTGATAGATAGCCAATTTCAGGTAAGATTCAGCCCATTTACTCATTTCTCTCTACAGATATCACCTAACCGATTGTGAATGTCCAGCACATTTTTGGTTTGATTTCAGATTTTCAGTAACTCCAGTATTTTGCTTTGCCAAAAATTTTTACTTGATATCAAGGATTTTTTTTTTTAAATGCAAACACTATGCACACAACAAAATATCTATTGGTGCATTTGTGAGAGAAGGTCTGGAATTTCCTTCTTTGGTGTAATCCAAGGACCACAAAATATGCTCAATATAGCCCTTACTTTTCCAATGTTAGGTTATATCCAAGTATCTTCCCAAACATAGTAGAACAGACCTGCAGTTAAAATAGGGAGATGTAGGCTTAAATAAGCACAAATGATCAGTGCCCAAGAAAATGACAAACGCAAAAGAATGTGTCATCATTGAGCTTTAAAATATAAGTTCAATTATTGTTCATGAAGAGCAGGCAGAGCAAGTTAAGCAGAGCAAGTTAAGAAGAGCAGGCAGAGCCATTATTCATGAAGAGCAGGAAGAGCAAGTTAAGAACCTGCAATAAAGAGCTTTTCAACTTATAATGTAAAAATATGGCTTAGAAATGCATTCATTGAAACAGAACAGGGCTCAGTGCAGGTCTGTCTTTTAAAGCACTCAAAAAATCTTCAACTTCAAAACAAATATTAGATTACTTACAGTGTGGAAATAGGCCCCTCCACCCAACAAGTCCACACTGACCCTCCAAAGAGCAACCCACCCCACTACACCTAACACTACAGGAAATTTAGCATGGCCAATTCACCTAACTTACACATTTTTGGACTGTGGGAGGAAACCAGAGCAAACCCACACAGACACGGGGAGAATGTGCAAACTTCACAGAGGCAGTTGCCCGAGGTGGGAATTGAACCCGGGTCCCTGGTACTGTAAAGCAGCAGTGCTAACCACTGTGTCACAGTGCCTTCAGAATATGATTATTTTGTTTCCTATTCCACCTGAAAACCTGGTTGCTATGCTGTGAGTTCCTCCTGAACAAGGGCAATCAGATGATGGTCACATTTACAACTTGAGGGAAATGTCAGTTTTATGGCTGAGATTTGGATTGACAGAGGAGTGGAAGGATGGACGTAAAAATATTGACATTTGTGTGTGCCCTATTTACCTGACTAATTTCTTACATCCAAAATTCCCAGACCTTTTAAGACACTTAATTGATTTGCACACAGTTTATAGGAATATTTATAAAATATGTATGTGTAAACTGACTAATGTTCACTTAAAGGCAATCTATGATATCGGAGTAAATTATAATAAATAATTTATCATTAGTATTAGAATTAAAGTATTAAACCTGCCTGCTCATTTTGACAAGGTATCAATTTAATAGACAAAAGGAAACTAATTGTGTTGATGTAAAGACTTGTTGCACATCTCAATTCGTACAGAGACTGATTTGATAAATGGAGTAAATCATTTTTCAATTGACTCTTAAACTGGCTGTAGATTTTCTTTCATAGACTACATAGATTTCTTCCATAAATTTTATTCAGGTAGCATACAAATGGTAAAGAGTGGGCAGTGATTGACAATAAGCAGCATCTTGAAGAAGAATCCAAAATATGTTTGCTATTTATGATACAAATATAACAGATTTTTTTTATCCAGTAATATTTTCAAGGTATTTAAATCATACTTGACAGCACAGGAAATAAAACTATTTTGCTGCAGCAGCTCATGTATATATTTTACACGAGTATAAAGTAGGAGCCACATTTTCTTCAAACTGTATCCTTTTCATTCATTAGTTACATATTATTCCCATGTGCATTTCTATTCCTTAGCACTGTCAATTATTTTTATTTATCAAGTTTGTATATTTGTCCGTTGACTCCTTGTCTTTCATAAATCTCTTTACAACATCTCTTGAGCGAATCACAGGAAAGAATTCATCATAAAATGGAAGTCATGAAAGAGATTTGTGGCTGATAAACATTTGGTCACCAAAGGAGACAACGTTTTTAAAACTTCTTCTAAATTATAGAAGCATATTAACTCCCAGTAACAGAAGATAGCAACTGATTATCTTTTGCTAGCATAGCAATGACCTAGCAAAGTTAAGACAGAATTGAGACAATAGCATGGAAAGAAAACAAAGTTCGGACAATACTTTCCACTTATATTCAGCTCGCTAATAAATATCAATGCCTCAGTCGTAACAGAAATAGCGGTCACAATATTTTTTCCAAATAAAATTTAGTTAAAGGTCCATTAGATTTCTACATTTCGCATTTTTATGAAATAGGCCACAGAAAACAATGTTGCATTTGATCATCTCAAGTAAGAGCGTTGTATGTTTGGCTTACTTGTATACTGCTCTGAAGTCAATTAAATTTCTGTAGTCCTGAAAAAATTGATGTAAAACACACTAAACTAAAAGTTTGAGATCAGGGACATCCTCAGCAAGTTTAAAGAAAGTCTGTTCCAAAAAGGTCAACAATGAATAATGTGACTATAAGATTCAGTTAATTAATTGTAAATCATCAAAAGAAAAATACAGACATAGCTACAGTAATTAAAGTGATGACTAAGCTGCTGACCAAACTTTTAAAAACACTGAACATAAATGCAAAACTCCCATTTTAGATGGCACTTGAGAACATTGAAAAGATGAAGCTTAAAGAAAGCCTTTTATTTTCAAGATAAATAATGAATTAAACAAAGTTGTAAACTAGAAGCAAACAATACTCAATAAGTTTAACAATACATACAACATGGAAATTCTTTGAGAAATGTGATACTGCAACTTAATAAAAAGATAAATCATAAACTATACAATGAACATTTACTAACAAAACAAGACTTTTGCAACAAAGATACCAATTGACATCAAGTTTTATACTGAAATGCGAAACAAACTACTCAAACAAATTAGAACTAGTACATTAAACAAATAAATGGACTGAGCTTTTCATTATAAAAGAGTATCATTATTAATGAGATTATTATCACTAACTGCTGCAATAGGCCAGATTTAAGCTCTGTAAGTGAATGTGGTTTTGAGTGAGTTAAACTCACTTCCGTCACAATCTCAGACATGTAATTAAATAACAGATTTCCTCCCAAAATTGCCACGCTAATGAGTTAAACCCTGAGCAACCTTGTTTCAACTTTATTGAAGTTAATCTGAACATGACAGATGCAGAATACATATAGGAATTTGGGCCTAATTTGATAGTAATAAAAATAAATGGTTGTCCAGAAGACTACAGAAGTGGCCTTACCAACCTAAGGCTGAAAGCAACTATTCCTATTTATTTTTGTAAATCACAAGAATTAGGTCCCCATTATAATGTGTTTAATGAAGTGAAAGTTGCTGTCTTACCTTTATAGAGATTTTGGTCTGTACCCTGTGACAATGGTTCTAGAGATCCTTCCAGTACTGCTTGTTATTTGCCTATCCAGTTAAGTTCAGCAACAGATAATGAAATGGTAACTATTATTCAACAAACAATAATTTTTCAGTTTTACACAGTTGGTATTTTATGAAAGAAAATAATAATAACAGAAAGTTGCGTATAGGTATGTGTTTAATGGTCACCATTGTAAGCTATTCAATGATTGTGCACTTAAAATTGCACTGATATGAAAATAAGGTGGAATGTAAGTTAATCTATTGCATTAACTATCTGTACTTTGTCTTAAATTAGGAACCATTATTAATTCTCAATGTTTATTATTAGCTAAATCTAATTACAAAAATAATAATATTTCTTTACATACATAGACTGTAATTTATTGCCATTTGTATTGGTAAATGTGTCATATCTTATTCTTGGGCCCTTTGAATGTCGATACTGAAACTGTAATATCTATGTGTCAGATTATGTTATTTTGCAGCAATGATAGGCTCTGGCTTTTGCTGAAGGAAACTATATGTAGAGTTTATCAATGCAACAGAGCTAATTCAGGTCATTCTCAACACATGTTTGAGAGTAACAATTTAAGGAAAATATATATGGTTTTCTTTGTTTTTAATTTCCAGTGAATGTGATTAGAAATGTTATACAACTTGAATTAACCAATCAGTAAATAATTTGTATATGTAGATAACAGTTTAGTTATCAACATAATTATAACTTCAGTCGCATGTTAATTAGTATTTACAAATTGCTGATCACGAGTATCAAATGAAGATCACATAAATTTGCTTCGCATCTATATTTTGTCACAAGCCCAGATTAAAATTCTAGAATAGGTGATTTCTGATGAATCTTCTCACATTCCAAAACAAAAATCTCAGCATCAGTACTTTCTTTGACCCTAAACCTTGTTTGCTGCAGTGAAATTATTCTGGTATTGCCAGGAAATGTGTTAATTGGAATCTCCTCTTCCCTATAATGTAACTATATCAATTTTAAATTCTTTGATACTTGATTTCCCAAATAAACGTTGGCCCAAGTTGCAATTGTTTAACCAATGAGATGAAACTTTTTTTTCAGCTTTTCTCATCTTTAAAATACATCATTAGTGAGAAAAGCAAAAGCAGCAAATTATTTGAAATAGAAGTATACTATAGGGAGGATATTAAAATAGGTGACAGAGGTTGTGATTGGAAAATTTAAATTGAAGTTCAAAGGTTTAGCAAAGAATAAGGGAACAGAAAGAATTATGGGATAAAAAAGGTAAAATTGCCATCGTCCTACCAGAATATATGGCTAGTCTCCCATTACAGAGAGAGGTAGTGAGTTTAACCTGAGGGTCACCATGCTTTGAGTGAGGAAAGAGGTTAAGAAGGAGGGTCCTTCATGGCAGCCTCAGCTGGTGTAGATATTAAACCCATGCTCTTGTTGTTAAATCTGCATTGCATTCCAGCGCTCCAGCCAACTGAGCTAACCAACTCTCTCTGAGGGCATGAAGCATGAAGTTAAACTTCAATTTAATATTAGTAGACTTGCCTCAGTATGACAATAATAAAATTATTCCACATCACCTTCTTGTTATAATATTAATGTTAGTGGCCTCGCAGAATAGGAGTTGAAAATTTACTAAATCATATGGCCAGACTGTAGAATTAAAAACTAACCAGGTACATGGTATTACAATAAACTTCTTTTAATCACATTCCTCTTTGTTACTGGAATACTGTTCTCTTAAGTGGTATTAATAGAGATTCCAGTGGTGATTGATTCCTTAAAATGAAAATCAAAGGACTTTTCTTTCTTAACAAGATGTTTTTCTGTAACTTTTCTAATATACCCTCCACAACTGGATTGATTTTAAATACATTTCAACTTCAGTTTAACCATAACTGATTTGTAGAAATTAAAGCAACCTGAAACAAATCATAGGTATATAAATATATAGAAATCACAAAGCTAAAAGTTTTCTGGACTTCAAAAGCCTTAGTTAAGGCTACGGAAAATGCTTTAGAATTTAGTGCACTGCAGGTTACTGTGAAACTTACTCCATGCTTACATGTTGGGCCAGTGCCTAGCATATGATGTCTGCTGTCTGAGAATGTTTAATTATGTAGCAGAGTTTTTTGACTCCCAACAACGAGAGTATTAATTCAAAGTAAATTGAAAAAAATACTTTGATTAGGCAAAATGTTCCAAATTGCATGAGCAAAAAGCAAAACTACTGAATGACATTAAGAAGAAAGAAAACACCTAATTGGACATCTTACAAACCCATTTTGCACCTTTAACAGTGTGCATGGTTAACAGAAAAAAGGGAAGTTGCTGACTGTCATATCTGCATGATTGGCATAATCTTCTTTCTGCATTCTACCATACTGTAACCTCTAGGACTATTATGCCAAACATCATCATAACCAGTAGAGTTAAAATTAAAGAAGCCAGAAAAAAATTGCAAATAGCTTGAGCATCTAATACTATGAAAAAGCTGTAAAGTTTATATCTTAATATTTTATGCTACCTCTGCTGACCAGTTTAGACAGGAAATGTCTTATAAAGCTTGCAGATTAAATAAAGGTGCATGTCTTCATGTACTTACACTGAACTATAAATACATAAGTGTCATTAATGAATGTCAGAATACAAAAATAATAGTATGGAATTTTAAATAAATATATTATATCAATGTATTAGCACTTTTCAAACTACACATATGTGGAATCACCTTGTCACTAAGGAAAATAATATACATTATTAATACTATAGCATATTATTTTAGTAAAATAATGACCTGCTATGATGCCTTTTAAAAGAATAAACAAAAGATTAAAAAGAAACTGTTTTTTCTTGTTTAGCGTAATTAATTTAAATAGGTTGCATTTATTTGGTGTGAAATTGCTGACTACGTCATCTGATTTAAGATTTCAGGCTTCAAAACCAGGAGGAATATAATTAAATCCCAAGTAGACTAATTCTCCTATGAACCGAAACCTGCTCCCAGTATTCTACAATGAGTAGAATACTGTTCTGCATAATCTCCAAAGCAGCATAGGTTATCAACAAATATAATTTTTAATCCCAAGACATGCTATTCCATTCACGGACTGCTTGAAGCAAAGCTTTACTTTCATCAAAACCCAAAACTGCTTCTAAAAACTGTCAATGTGCCCTGAGACTAAAATAAAAATGAGCAGAGGAAAACCAGAAATTAGCACCAGCTCGCACAGTTCAACCTTGCACTTGGTTAAGTATCCCTAATTATGGAGGATTGATAGAATATCTTTGTTTGCTAGTTAAAGTGATGGCCAGAAGGAGGCAACTGGTTTGCAAAAGACACCTTCCTGTGCAATTTAGATTGTGCTCTTAGCAGATAACAGCTTGGACTTTTTGATGCCCTTAATAATCTAAGCTAGAACATTCAGTGAACAAAGGAATCTTCTCAGTTCTGATGAAGGATCTCTGGCCTCAAAATGTCAACTCTGCTTTCTCTCCACAGATGCTGCCAGACCTGCTGAATTGCTCCAACTATTTCAGTTTTTGTTTCAATCTTGCCAGCATCAAGGCAAACATTAACAACTCAAACAAAAAGAAACTGCTCATTAGTCACATTGGTGTTTGTGGTTTGGGCTGCAATAATTGTGACCTCTCCCCTCTGGCCTGAAGAACAATGATAACTCCTGATGTTGTTCCTGTACCACCCACTACCTGTTTACATTCCTCTTGATATCCAATGTAGCTCTACTGTTAAGGTGCAGTTAACTTAGTTGACTGTATAGCTGGTTTATAATGCACAGTGATGCTGACATTATGGGCTCAATTCCTATACAGGCTGAAGTTACAAAGAACAAAGACAAAGAAAATGTACAGCCCATGAACAGGCACTTCAGCCCTCCAAGCCTGAGCCGATCCAAATGTACTGTCTAAATCTGTCGGTCAATTCCTAAGCATCTGTATCCCTCTACTCCCCACCTACTCATTTCTCCAGATGCATCTTAAATGAATCTACTGTGCCAGCCTTGACCACCTCTGCTATGCAACGCATTCCAAATGCCCACCATCCTCTGTGTGAAGTACTTGCCGCAGGTATCCCCCTTAAACTTTCCACCTCTCGCCTTGAAAGCGTGACCTCTTGTTATTGTTATTTCCTTCACCCTGGGAAAAAGCTTGTCTCTATTCACCTTGTCTATATACTTCATGATTTTGTAAACCTCAATCAGGTCCCCCCTCAATCTCCTTTTTTCTAGTGAAAATAAACTTAACCTACTCAACCTCTCTTCATAGCTAGCACCCTCCATACCAGGCTACATGAGGGATTCACCTTCACAACCTCTCCTCTCATGTCAGGTATGGTCACCCCCAGGTTAAACTCATCCCTCTCAATTTTACATTAATTCTAATGTTATCTTTGGATGTATATCTGAGCAAGCTAGTTCATTTATCATTTTAAATGCTTTAATTGTTTCCCTGAAGTCTTTGCTTTTTCAAAATAAAGCTCTAAACAGCCATCCTTCAAAATGCTCTTCAACTTGAAATGATTTTAAAGGAGGGTTTGTGAGTTACTAAGCAAGGTGGACAATGGATATAAGTGAAGGTACCAGTCCTAGAGGACCATGCTCCCATTAGAGTGAGATGACTAGTGGTGAGTTAAACCTGAGGGTCTGTACACCTCAGGCAAGGGATTAGGTTGAGAAGACAGGAATTGAACACATGCTGTTGACAGTACTCTGTGTCACAAACCAACCATCCATCCAACAGAAAGTCACGGTATCTGCCACTCCAACTACATTTTTTACTTTATTCATTCATGGGATGTAGGTATCCCTGACTAAGCCCATTGCTACTTACCCTGGAGAAGGTGGTGGTGAGTTGTATTTCTGCAGTCCTTTGGTGTTGGCACACCCAGAGTGTATTAGGAAGGGATTTCCAGGATTAATCCAGCAACACAGGAGAAACAGCAGCATAATTCCAAATCAGGATGAGGTCCTTCCTGCTCTCCAGCAGTTACCACACAATACACTTTCCCCACCCCAAGCAGCAGCTGGAATTGTAGCACTCCTTTGAGCCCAGCCAGCAATAGAGGCAAGCCAATGAAACTCCATCTGGACTGGAGCAGCCACACCCTTTGCCCATCCCCTCACTCTGAGTCCAGAAAAGCCCCAGCAGCTCCACTACCCTGCCCACCAACTATGACACAAGCCTAGCTACAATCCCACAGCCTGTTTGCCACCAGGTGGGGAGGAAGACCAAGGCTCCGCAGCCAGTTAAAAGGTGTAGCCCCACCATGTGATGTCCGAGTAGACCCTGGAGGTGAAGATGGCACCAAGAAGATGTCACCAGACAGCAGCCATGAAATAACCATAGACAAGCGATAATTCAGCAGGTGTCCTGGAGCCCAATGAGCAAAATGCCCCAAACCCCCAGTGCAAACCTTGGGCAACATCCCCCATTCTCCATACTTGGAAGGTCCACTATATGAGGTCCAGTAGTAGGACATCATATTTTTGTTTAATGTTTTGAAGTAAAGTGAATTATAGAAATTTGAATACACATGTGGGCACATTCAAGAACAGCTTCTTCTCCCTATTTTCAGACTTTTGAACATTTAATGCTAATCTCTCTCTCTGTCTCTCTCTCTCTCTCTCTGTCTCTCTCTCTCTCTCTCTCTCTCTGCACCTTCTTTCTGGCTGTAAGACTGTGTTCTACACTCTGTTCTGCTACCCTGATGTATTTGTATGATACGATCTGCCTGCATAGCATACAAAAAAATACTTTTCATTGTATCTCGGTACAGGTGACAAAAATAAATCAAACTCAAACAAACTTAAACACTTACTTCATTTACCAATGTAGAAATGTAACCATTTAAAGTACTGTGCTATAACTTACACCTGTCATCTCAACCTGTTGCAACATGGGATTTTTTGAATTTAAATGCATACCAGGATATACTACAAAGAAAATATAGAATAAGCAGTTTAATTTTAGTGCTTTATAAATCTTAAATCAAGTACATATACTTACTTATTTGTCCTTTACTCACCAATTCTCAGTAACTGCACATTATCTGCTAGTGCCTTGGAAGCCTAGCTTGTGGTTTGAGTGTGCTAGTTGTATACAGTGCATCAGATGGGTTTCTAAGAGGTGGGTGTGATACTTGGACTTGATAGTCATCATTTGGGAGAATGCTATCACACAGAGATGTGTGGTGCCAAAGCAAGTTTTTACTTAATGATAAAAGAAAGTATTTTTCTCTATTTGTGAATCCTCAGAAATCAATGTCTCTTGATTTGACTTCTGGCACAATATCATTTTGCATAGTAACTATCTCCGTATCAACTCCACTGCTTTGTAAATCAATCTCCTGATGGAATTTCCAACCCACCAATGTCTCCTTGAAGGAATGGATTTGAGAAAAACAGATTTATTCCATCAATCTAATTCCTGAAGTTGCCTGTTGAATTCCTCTGCTAACTTCCTGAGGTATGCACAGAAGTTTTCTGGGTAGAACCATCTCTCTTTGTCTTTGCTTCATTTTCTAGTATTTTCTCCAAACTCAAAAAGTGTTATACCATTTTACCTTTTGATTGAAAGGATAACGAACCCAGTTTCACTTTGAATGCATTCATGGCATTGACCATTTGTGCTAAGTCACTATCATTTCCTTGCAGTTCACAGTTCAACTCTTACAGTTTTAACTTTATGTCTATAAGGAACCTAAAGTGAAACAATGACACATTGTCTGACAGCTTACTGCACACTTCATTCATTGATTTAAGAGAAGTAAGGATGTCCAGCATCAGCAGGACTTTCCCTCAAGTTAGCCACTTCAGATTAGAATGAAGGATTAGTTCACTGTAGATAGCATCAATTTAATTGAGTAAGGATTTAAACAATAATGCTGAAGAGATCTTGCTTGAATTGAGATTACAGTCTTACCAATAACTTTCATTACAAGAGGAAAGTCCGTCATTAATATTTGGTGGTGAAT
Organism: Chiloscyllium plagiosum; assembly: GCF_004010195.1. Lineage (NCBI taxonomy): Eukaryota > Metazoa > Chordata > Chondrichthyes > Orectolobiformes > Hemiscylliidae > Chiloscyllium > Chiloscyllium plagiosum. Next base: position 27,638,474 of record NC_057732.1, read on the forward strand.
TATACAGTAGTTATTAACAAAAGAGGGGAAATCAGGATTAGTTCTGCAAACTCCAACAAAGTCCAATTTTGTACCAAGCATGGTTGGTGCACCACCAGTTCTGATGGAAACCAGTTTCGAATTGGAATTTTGCTTCTAATAAATGGATTTTTAATTTGTTGAATATATATTCACTCCTTATTCTCTCTTTAAGGAGCAAAAGGATGAGAAGATCATCTTCAGTTGTTGTGTCTTTAAAAACAATGTACACAAAAACAATCAACTATATTTGTCATGTCGATGGATTCATCAAACCACAGTGGGAAGCATTCACAGTCCTTCAGGACCTGCTACAGTTGTCGATAGACAACCTTGGACAAAGATTCCATTCATCTTGCTACTGTACGAAGCATCAAGTGACATGATCTGATTCCCATTATGATTTCTCCTTTGTTCTTAAAGTCTTTGAATACAATCATCTGCAAAATGTCATCAGCAAAAATTTCCATATGCCCTGGATCATGTGACTTGCCAAAGATAATTGTTCATTCTTTCTCATGCAGCAATTCCTATGTTCAGGAACAAACTGGATTTAAAATTGAACTTTATAAGTTTTGTAAATTATTCAAATTATTATTGCACCATCAGCCTCAGTAAAACAAATGAGCTGGAATTAACAGATTGGGATACGTCCTGTATTAAATTACTAACTTTAAAAGATGGCTTGTATCAGCAAGAATCTGCACAGATGCCTTGATCCTCTCATTCAAATGATTCACTGAACACAGGCTATGTTATTAGAGGTAACAGTCCGTTCCATTTGCCACAGATTAATACAGAGTACTTCCACTAAAATAAAAGAGAATAGCATTTCAGATAAACCGATTTACGGTGCATAATTGTTCTGCAATAACTTTTGACTGTGAGTTCATGGGGTCAAAATCTGCCTGTTTTAGTTTAGAATTACTTTAAGACCATAAGGAGAATTTAACATTAAATACAAAATTTACAGTTCAGTAGTACCAGTACCTATACAACCTCAGATGTATTAAGGAGACTTTACAGATCATCAAGGGATGGGTTGATGACAATTGTCGATCCAAAGTCTGTTAGGCCACTGGCACCCTCCAGAGTGAGGTTGTTAATGTTGATGGAACGTGGAATCTCTATATCCTGGTTGATAACTTTGACCGTGCTGATACAGATTGTCAATCCAAATTCTTTGCAGACCCAAAAGAATCAATCTGCAAGTTGCTGTGAGTGAACATCAGGGTGGGATGCTGCCTGGAAGCATCAGTAAACAGTAGCTCACAGACTAGGATATTATCTACTTGGACCCTAGTGTGCAGCCTTATCAAGTTGAACAGCTTGCAATCAGCTCTGGCATGCAAGTAGACACCTCAATCTTAGTCACCAAAAATGTTCGAGAGGATTGTGGAGAAAGAATATGCAAGCGAGACGCCTTTACCTTAAGTCAACAATTACCAGCAATCTGTCAGCATAGAGCCTGAAATCAGCATGAAGATTGCCAAGTCTGCATCTGTCATGTCAAGTTTGGATCAACAGTAAATTAGCTTCCTAAACTAAGTCTCCATGTGTATCAGACTTGTATTCTTATCATCATCTTTTGTTGTAATGAAGCATGATCAAGAGAAACAACTGATCTGCTTCCACCTCCACTGCCTTAGATGAATATCAGACATCTCCTTGCAGGATAAAGTGCTAAACACAGGTGCATGCCTGTGTGCAGGGATCCCCAGCCTGTAGGCTCCCTTGACGTAGCAGTGACTCTGTTGCTGGGTCATGTGAGCCAACTGGATGATGGCTGCGACCCATGGACATGCTGCACTTGGTGCTTGCTCTGTGCATGAGGCCAAATGGTCCTCCACTCACCGAGACAAGGATGCACATCAGTGAGACAAGAATGTCTATGCGTGAGACCTCAAATTGACAGGCACTGGAGCTGACCAATGTACCTGGAAACAAGCAGCTAGGAATGGTGTGGACAAAGCAGAGAACAGTCAAATGACCATACATGGAAAAGAGAGCCCAATAGAAGGGACCATTGACTTTAGGCCAAAGCTATTCATTTGGTCTAACTGCAGAGGAGATTGTCAGTCAATATCAGCCACAATAAATGATGTTCAGTTCAAAAGTAATATACAACTGATGGAGTATAATTTATATATATGTGGGGTGTTGCATTTTGGAAAGGCAAATCAAAGTAGGACTTATTCACTTAGTGGTAAGGTCCTGGGGAGTGTTGCTGAACAAGGAGAACTTGGAGTGCAGGTTCATAGTTCGTTGAAAGCAGAGTCGCAGGGAGATAGAATAGTGAAGAGGCATTTGGTGTGCTTTCCTTTATTGGTCAGAGCATTGAATATAGGAGTTGGATGGTCATTTTGCAGCTGTACAGGACATTGGTTAGGCCATTTTGGAATATTATATGTAATTCTAGTCTCCCTCCTATCGGAACAATGTTGTGAATCTTGAAAGGATTCAGAAAAGATTTACAAGGATGTTACCAGGGTTAGAGGATTTGAACTATAGGGAGAGACTGAATCGGCTGGCGCTGTTTTCCTTGGAGTGTCAGAGGCTGAGGGGTGACTCTATAGTGGTTCATAAAATCATGAGGGGCATGAATAGGGCAAATAAACAAGATATTTTCTCTGGAGTGGGGGAATGCAGAACTAAAGGGCAAAGGTTTAGTGTGAGAGGGGAAACATTTAAAGGAGACCTAAGGGGCAACGCTTTCACACAGAGTGTGGTGCGTGTATGGAATGGGCTGCCAGTGCAAGTTATAGAACCCTACAGTGTAGAAACAGGCCCAACAAATCCATACCAACCCATTCCTCTACCCTAATGCTCTGCATTTCCACTGACTAATACGCCTAACCTAGACATAGCTAAAAGCTATGAACAATTTAGCATGGTCAATTCACCTAACCTGCACATCTTTGGACTATGGGAGGAAACCGGAACATCCAGAGGAAACCCATGCAGACACGGGAAGAATGTATAAACTCCACAGACAGGCACCCGAAGCTGTAATCAAACCCAGTTACCTGGTACTGTGAGGCAGCAGTACTGACCTCTGAGCCACCATGCTGCACTCCACTAAGCCACTGTGGTAGCTGCTGGTAAAATTACAACATTTAAAAGGCATCTGGATGGATATATGAATAGGAAGGATTTAGAGGGATATGGGCCAATTGCTGGCAAGTGGGACTAGATTAGGTTAGGATATGTGGTTGACACGGACAAGTTGGACTAAAGGGTTTGTTTCCATGCTGTACATCGTTATGTCACAATGGCTCTATAAGTGACGGTCCATCCTCTCTGGAGACTGATAGATGCAATCATCTCTATATAAATAACAAGTAACTTATTAGAACTCAGCTATTTTTATAACATGCTTTTTTCATTGTAAGCTTTATATGTCATTGAAAGACATTATAATAGAAGACATCATACTATAGTCAATGTTTTTAAACATTAACTTTAGCTCCTGATAAATAAAAGTTTCTGACAGGATTTTATTTCAACCAAGTGTAGTTGAACTTATTGAAACAACCACCAGAGGGCAATAAAGGCCAAACATCTTTCTGCATTTTATCCATTTGAATGCATCACACATAACTAACAATTACATGTACTGTTAATCGTTTAAAGATTATCACAATCTATACTGGTTATTCTTTGTTAGTATTTAATCAATGTGAGTAAGAAATCTAATAGCATTTTCCATTTTAATTAAGATATTCAGCATCTGAAGTATTTCACTTTTACAATAATTTGAGTTCCTGTCTAAGCAAACACTCCCATGACACTTTCATTTCGATGACCAGAGATTTCTCTCAGTGTCCTTACTAATTTTTAATTCTGAACAAACACCTTAAATGTGCTCTGCACGGTCACGTAACTACTGCCAGTGAGATCTTTCTGTGCGTCACCATTGTGTACATGAAACAACGTTTTGAAAATAATATCAAGGCTAATCAAGGACTTTGTGATATCCACAGTATGGGAAATATATAATGGCAACAATTCCACCTCAGAGATGGTGAGGACAGTGGTGAGCATGTTGGTGAGGATGGTGGTGAGCATGTTGGTGAGGACAGTGGTGAGGATGGTGGTGAGCATTATGGTGAAGATGGTGGTGAGCATGTTGGTGAGGACGATGATGAGCATGTTGGTGAGGATGGTGGTGAGTATGTTGGTGAGGACAGTGGTGAGCATGTTGGTGAGGACAGCGGTGAGCATGTTGGTAAGGATGATGGTGAGCATGTTGGTGAGGATGAAGGTGACAATGTTGGTGAGGAAGATTATGGTGAGCATGTTGGTGAGGATGGTGGTGAGCATGTTGGTGAGGATGGTGGTGAGCAGGTTGGTGACGGTGGCGGTGAGCACGTTGGTGAGGACAGACTTGAGCCTGTTAGTGAGGATGGTGGTGAGCATGTTGGTGAGGATGGTGGTGAGACTGTTGGTTAGGACAGTGGTGAGCATGTTGGTGAGAATGGCGTTGAGTATTTTCGTGAGGATGATGATGAGCATGTTAGTGAGGAGAGTGGTGAGCATGTTGGTGAGGGTGGTGGTGAGCATGTTGGAAGATGGTGGCGAGCATGTTGGTGAAGACAGTGGGGAGCATGTTGGTGAGGATGGTGGTGAGCATGTTCGTGAGGACATTGTTGAGCATGTTGGTGAGGATGGTGGTGAGCATGGTGGGGATGGTGGTGAGCATGCTGGTGAGGATGGTGGTGAGCGTGTTGGTGAGGACAGGGGTGAACATGTTGGTGAGGACGATGGTGAGTATGTTGGTGAGGATGGTGGTGAGCATGTTGGTGAGGATGATGGTGAGCATGTAGGTGAGGATGGTGGTGAGGATGTTGGTGAGGATGATGGAGAGCATTTTGGTGAAGATGATGGTGAGCTTGTTGGTGAGGACAGTTGTGAGCATGTTGGTGAGGATGGTGGTGAGCATTTTTGTGAGGATATTGGTGAGCATTTTGGTGAGGATGGTGGTGAGCATGTTGGTGAGGACAGTGGTGAGCATGTTGATGAGGATGGTGGTGTGCATGTTGGAGAGGGTGGTGGTGAGCATGTTGGTGAGGGTGGTGAGCATGTTGGTGAGGATGGTGGTGAGCATGTTGGTGAAGACAGTGATGAACATGTTGGTGAGGACGGTGGTGAGCATGTTGGTGAGGATGGTGGTGTGCATGTTGGTGGGGATGGTGGTGAGTATGTTGGTGAGGATGGTATTGAACATGTTGGTGAAAATGGTGGTGAGCATGTTGGTGAGAATGGTGCTGAGCATGTTGGTGGGGTGGTGGTGAGCATGTTGGTGAAGATGGTGGCGAGCATGTTGGTGAGGTGGTGAGCATGTTGGTGAAGATGGTGGCGAGCATGTTGGTGAGGACAATGGGGAGCATGTTGGTGAGGATGGTGGCGAGCATGTTGGTGAGGACAGTGGGGAGCAACTTGGTGAGGATGGTGGTGAGCATGTTCGTGAGGACAGTGTTGAGCATGTTGGTGAGGATGGTGGTGAACATGGTGGGGATGGTGGTGAGCAAGATGGTGAGGATGGTGGTAAGCATGTTGGTGGGGATGGTGGTGAGCATGTTGGTGAAGATGGTGGCGAGCATGTTGGTGAGGACAGTGGGGAGCATGTTGGTGAGGATGGTGGTGAGCATGTTCGTGAGGACAGTGTTGAGCATGTTGGTGAGGATGGTGGTGAGCATGGTGGGGATGGTGGTGAGCATGTTGGTGAGGATGGTGGTGAGCATGTTGGTGGGGATGGTGGTGAACATGTTGGTGAAGATGTTGGTGAGCATGTTGGTGAGGACAGTGGTGAGCATGTTGGTGGGAACAGTGGTGAGCATGTTGGCGAGGATGGTGGTGAGCATGTTGGTGACGGTAGTGGTGAGCATGTTGGTGAGAACAGTGGTGACCATGAAGGTGAGGCTGGTGGTGTGCATGTTGGTGAAGATGGTGGTGAGCATGTTGGTGAGGACAGTGGTGAGCATGTTGGTGAGGATGGTGGTGAGCATGTTGGTGAGAATGGTGGTGAGCATGTTGGTGAGAATGGTGATGAGCATGATGGTGAGGATGGTGGTGAGCATGTTGGTGAGGACAGTGGTGAGCATGTTGGTGAGGATGGTGGTGAGCAAGGTGAGGACAGTGGTGAGCATGTTGGTGAGGATGGTGCTGAGCATGTTGGTGAGAACAGTGGCGAGCATGTTGATGAGGATGGTGGTGAGCATGTTGGTGACGGTAGTGGTGAGCATGTTGGTGAGAACAGTGGTGACCATGAAGGTGAGGCTGGTGGTGAGCATGTGGGTGAAGATGGTGGTGGGCATGTTGGTGAGGACAGTGGTGAGCATGTTGGTGAGAACAGTGGTGAGCATGTTGATGAGGATGGTGGTGAGCATGTTGCTGACGGTAGTGGTGAGCATGTTGGTGAGAACAGTGGTGACCATTAAGGTGAGGCTGGTGGTGAGCATGTTGGTGAGAATGGTGGTGAGCATGTTGGTGAGGACAGTGGTGAGCATGTTGGTGAGAATGGTGCTGTGCATGTTGGTGAGGGCAGAATTGAGCCTGTCAGTGAGGATGGTAGTGAGCATGTTGGTGAGAATGGTGCTTAGCATGTTGTGAGCATGTTGGTGAGAATGGTGCTTAGCATGTTGGTGAGGACGCTGGTGACCATGTTGGTGACGGTGTCAGTGAGCATGTTGGTGAGGATAGAAGTGAGCCTGTTAGTGGGACGGATGGTGAGCATGTTGTTGAGAATGGTGGTGAGAATATTCATGAGGATCGTGGTGAGTATGTTGGTGAGGACAATGGTGAGCATTTTGGTTAGGACAGTGATGCGAATGTTGGTGAGGATGGTGGTGAGCACATTGGAAAGGATGGTGGTGAGGATGTTGGTGAGGTCAGTGGTGAGCATATTGGTGAGGATGGTGGTAAGCATATTGGCGAGGATGGTGGTGAGCATGTTGGTGAGAATGATGGTAGTGAGCATGTAGGTGAGAACAGTGGTGAGCATGTTGGTGAGGATTGTGGTGAGCATGTTGGTGAGGATGGTAGTGAGCACGTTGGTAAGGATGGTGGTGGGCACGCTGGTGAGGACTGTGCTGAGCATGCTGGTGAGGATGGTGGTGAGCATGTTGGTGAGGATGGTGATGAGCATGATGGTGAGGATGGTGGTGAGCATGTTGGTGAGGACAGTGGTGAGCATGTTGGTGAAGATGATGGTGAGCAAGGTGAGGACAGTGGTGAGCATGTTGGTGAGGATGGTGCTGAGCATGTTGGTGAGGACAGGGGTGAACATGTTGGTGAGGATGGTGTTGAGCATGATGTTGAGGATGGTGGTGAGCATGTTGGTGAGGGTGGTGGTGAGCATGTTGGTGAGGACAGTTGTGAGCATGTTGGTGAGGACAGTTGTGAGCATGTTGTTGAGGATGGTGGTGAGAAAGTTGGTGAGGGTGGTGGTGAGAATATTGGTGAGGGTGTTGGTGAGGATGGTGGTGAGCATGTTGGTGAGGACAGTGGTGAGCATGTTGGTGAGGATGATGGTGAGCATATTCGTTAGGCTGCTGGTGAGCCTGTTGGTGAGGATAATGTGAGCATGTTGGTGAGGAAGATGTGAGCATGTTGGTTAGGACAGTGGTGAGCATGTTGGTGAGGATGGCGAGACTGTTAGTTACGACAGTTGTGAGCATGTTGGTGAGGATAGTGGTGAGCATGTTGGTGAGGACGATGGTGAGCATTTTGGTGAGGACAGTGGCTAGCATTTTGGTGAGGACAGTGGTGAGCATGTTGGTTGGGATGGTGGTGAGCATTTTGGTGAGGATGGTAGTGAGCATATTTGGGAGGATGATGGTGAGAATCTTGGTGAGGATGGTGGTGAGAATGTTGGTGAATATGGTGGTGAGCATGTTGGTGAGGATGGAGGAGAGCATGTTGGTGAGGACAGTGGTGAGCATGTTGGTGAGGATGGTGGTGAGCATGTTAGTGAGGACAGTGGTGAGCATGTTGGTGAGAACAGTGGGGACCATGAAGGTGAGGCTGGTGGTGAGCATGTTGGTGAAGATGGTGGTGAGCATGTTGGTGAGGATAAGTGGTGAGCATGTTGGTGAGAACAGTGGTGAGCATGTTGATGAGGATGGTGGTGAGCATGTTGCTGATGGTAGTGGTGAGCATGTTGGTGAGAACAGTGGTGACCATGAAGGTGAGGCTGGTGTTGAGCATGTTGGTGAAGATGGTGGTGAGCATGTTGGTGAGGACAGTGGTGAGCATGTTGGTGAGGATGGTGGTGAGCATGTTGGTGAGAATGGTGCTGAGCATGTTGATGAGGACGGTGGTGAGCATATTGGTGACGGTGGCGCTGAGCATGTTGGTGAGGGCAGAATTGAGCCTGTCAGTGAGGATGGTTGTGAGCATGTTGGTGAGAATGGTGCTTAGCATGTTGGTGAGGACGCTGGTAACCATGTTGGTGACAGTGTCAGTGAGCATGTTGGTGAGGATAGAAGTGAGCCTGTTGGTGGGGCGGATGGTGAGCATGTTGTTGAGAATGGTGGTGAGAATATTCATGAGGATCGTGGTGAGTATGTTGGTGAGGACAATGGTGAGCATTTTGGTTAGGACAGTGGTGCGAATGTTGGTGAGGATGGTGGTGAGCACATTGGTGAGGATGTTGGTGAGGTCAGTGGTGAGCATATTGGTGAGGATGGTGGTGAGCATATTGGTGAGGATGGTGGTGAGCACGTTGGTGAGAATGATGGTAGTTAGCATGTTGGTGAGAACAGTGGTGAGCATGTTGGTGAGAATTGTGGTGAGCATGTTGGTGAGGATGGTGGTGAGCATTGTTGGTAAGGATGGTGGTGAGCATGCTGGTGAGGATGGTGGTGAGCATGTTTGTGAGGATGGTGATGAGCATGATGGTGAGGATGGTGGTGAGCATGTTGGTGAGGACAGTGGTGAGCATGCTGGTCAGGACAGTGGTGAGCATGTTGAGGATGGTGGTGATCATATTCGTGAGAATGGTGGTGAGCAAGTTGGTGAGGACAGAGGTGAGCATGTTGGTTCGGACAGTGGTGAGCATGTTGGTGAGAATGGTGTTGAGCATGTTGGTGAGGACAGTGGTGAGCATGTTGGTGAGGATGGTTATGAGCATGTTGGTGAGGACAGTGGTGAGCATGTTGGTGAGGATGGTTATGAGCATGTCGGTGAGGATTGAGATGAGCATGTCGGTGAGGATGGAGGTGAGCATGTTGGTGAGGATGGTTATGAGCATGTCGGTGAGGATGCAGGTGAGCATGTCGGTGAGGATGATGGTGAGCATGTTGGTGAGAATGGTGGTGAGCATGTTGGTGAGGACAGTGGTGAGCATGTTGGTTGGGATGGTGGTGAGCATTTTGGTGAGGATGGTAGCGAGCATTTTGGTGAGGATGGTAGCGAGCATATTTGTGACAATGATGGTGAGAATCTTAGTGAGGATGGTGGTGAGCATGTTGGTGAAGATGGCGGTGAGCATGTTGGTGAGGATGGAGGAGAGCCTGTTGGTGAGGACAGTGGTGAGCATGTTGGTGAAGATGGTGGTGAGCATATTCATGAGGATGGTGATGAGCATGTTGGTGAGGATGGTGGTGAACATTTTGGTGAGGACAGAAGTTAGCATGTTGGTAAGGACAATGGTGAGCATTTTGGTGGGGTTGTTGGCGAGCCTGTTGGTTAGGACAGTAATGAGAATGTTGGTGAGGATGGTGCTGAGCATATTCGTGAGGTTGGTGGTGAGCATGTTGGTAAGGACAGTGGTGAGCATTGTGCTGGGGATGGTGGTGAGCCTGTTGGTAAGGACAGTGGTGAGCATGTTGGTGAGGATGTTGCTGAGCATGTTGGTTAGGACAGTGGTGAGGATGTTGGTGAGGATGGTGGTGAGCATGTTGTTGAGGATGACGGTGAGCATGTTGGTGAGGACTGTGGTGAGCATGCTGGTGAGGATGGTGGTGAGTATGTTGGTGAGAATGGTGGTGAGCATGTTGTTGAGGATGCTGGTGAGCATGTTGGTGAAGACAGTGGTGAGCATTATGGTGATAATGGTGAGCCTGTTGGGGAGCATGGTGCTGAGAATGTTGGAGAGGACAGTGTGAGCATGTTGGTGGGGATGGTGGTGAGCATATTCGTGAGGATGCTGGTGACCATGTTGGTGAGGATAATATGAGCATGTTGGTGAGGAAGATGTGAGCATGTTGGTTAGGACAATGGTGAGCATGTTGGTGAGGATGGTGGTGAGACTGTTGGTTAGGACAGTGGTGAGCATGTTCATGAGGATGGTGGTGAGCAATTTGGTGAGGACAGTGGTGAGCATGTTGCTTAGGACAGTGGTGAGCATGTTGGTGAGGACAATGGTGAGCATGGTGGTGAGGATGTTGCTGAGCATGTTGGTTAGGACAGTGGTGAGGATGTTGGTGAGGATAGTGGTGAGCATGTTGTTGAGGATGACGGTGAGCATGTTGGTGAGGATGGTGGTGAACATGTTGGTGAGGACTGTGGTGAGCATGTTGGTGAGGATGTTGCTGAGCATGTTGGTTCGGACAGTGGTGAGCATGTTGGTGAGGATGGGGGTGAGCATGTTGTTGAGGATGACGGTGAGCATATTGGTGAGGATGGTGGTGAGCATGTTGGTGAGGACTGTGGTGAGCATGCTGGTGAGGATGGTGGTGAGTATGTTGGTGAGGACAATGGTGAGCATATTCATGAGGATGGTGGTGAGCATGCTGGTGAGGACAGTGGTGAGCATGTTGCTAAGGACAGTGGTGAGCATGTTGGTGAGGATGGTGGAGAGCCGTAAGGGTGTACTTGAGCATATTGATGAGAACAGGGGTGAGCATGTTGATGACGATGGTGGTGAGCATGCTGGTGAGGACAGTGGTGAGCATGTTGGTGAGGGTGCTAGTGAGCATGTTGGTGAGGACAGTGGTGAGAATGATGGTGAGGATGGTGGTGAGCATGTTAGTGAGGATGGTGGTCAGCATGTTGGTGAGGATGGTGTTGAGCATGTTGATGAGGACGGAGGTGTGTATGCTGGTGAGGGTGGTGGTGAACATGTTGGTAAGGACGGTGGTGACCTTTTTGGTGGGGATGGTGTTGAGCATGATGTTGAGGATGATGGTGAGCATGTTGGTGAGGGTGATGGTGAGCATGTTGGTGAGGACAGTGGTGAGCTTGTTGGTGAGGATGATGGTGAGCATATTTGTGAGGATGCTGGTGAGCATGTTGGTGAGGATAATGTGAGCATGTTGGTGAGGAAGATGTGAGCATGTTGGAAAGGACAGTGGTGAGCATGTTGGTGAGGATGGTGGTGAGACTGTTGGTTAGGACAGTTGTGAGCATGTTAGTAAGGATGGTGGTTAGCATGTTGGTGTGGATGGTGGTGAGCATGTTGGTGAGGATGATGGTGAGCATATTGGTGAGGACGATGGTGAGCATGTTGGTGAGGACAGTGGTGAGCATGTTAGTGAGAATGGTGGTGAACATTTTGGTGAGAACTGTGGCGAGCATTTTGGTGAGGACAGTGGTGAGCATGTTGGTTGGGATGGTGGTGAGCATCTTGGTCATGATGGTAGTGAGCATATTTGTGAGGATGATGGTGAGAATCTTGGTGAGGATGATGGTGAGAATGTTGGTGAAGATGGTGGTGAGCATGTTGGTGAGGATGGAGGAGAGCATGTTGGTGAGAACAGTGGTGAGCATGTTGGTGAGGGGATGGTGGTGAGCATGTTGGTAAGGATGGTAGTGAGCATGTTGTTGAGGAGAGTGGTGAGCAAGTTGTTGAGAATGGTGGTTAGCATGTTGGTGAAGACAGTGGTGTGCATGTTGGTGAGGATGGTGATGAGCATGTTAGTGAGGATGGTGGTGAGGATGTTGGTGAGGTCACTGGTTAGCAAGTTGGTGAGGATGTTGACGACCATGTTGTTGAGGATGGTGGTGAGCACGTTGGTAAGGACAGTGGTGAGCCTGTTGGTGAGGATAGTGGAGAGCATGTTGGTGAGGACAGTGGTGAGCATGCTGGTCAGGACAGTGGTGAGCATGGGTGGTGAGCATGTTGGTAAGGATGGTGGTGAGCATGTTGTTGAGGATGGTGGTGAGAATGTTGTTGAGGACAGTGTTGAGCATGTTGGTCAGGACTGTGGTGAGCATGTTGGTGAGGATGGTGGCGAGCATGTTGGTGAGGACAGTGGTGAGCCTGTTGGTGAGGACTGTGGTGAGCATGTTGGTGAGGATGGTGGCGAGCATGTTGGTGAGCATGTTGGTGAGGATGGTGGTGAGCATGTTGATGAGAGCAGTGGTGAGCATTTTGGTGAGGATGGTGCTGAGCATGTTGGTGAGGACAGTGGTGAGGACGGTGGTGAGGATGGTGATGAGCATGTTGTTGAGGATGGTGGTGAGCATGTTGGTGAGGATGGTGGTGAGCATGTTGGTGAGGACAGTGGTGTGCATGTTGGTTAGGACAATGGTGAGCATGTTGGTGAGGATGGTGGTGAGACTGTTGGTTAGGACAATGGTCAGCATATTCGTGAGGATGGCGGTGAGCAAGTTGGTGAGGACAGTGGTGAGCATGTTGCTTAGGACAGTGGTGAGGACAATGGTGAGCATATTCATGAGGATGGTGGTTAGATTGTTAGTTAGGACAGTGGTGAGCATGTTGCTAAGAACAGTGGTGAGCATGTTGGTGAGGATGGAGTTGAGCCTGTTGCTGGGGATGGTGCTGAGCATGTTGGTGAGAACAGTGGTGTGCATGTTGGCGAGGACAGTGATGAGCATGTTGGTGAGGTTGGTGGTGAGCAAGTTGGTGAGGACAGTGGTGAACATGGTGGTGAGGATGGTTGTGAGCATGTTGGTGAGAGCAGTGGTGAGCATGTTGGAGAGGATGATGGTCAGCCTGTTGGTGAGGATGGTGCTGAGCATGTTGGTGAGGATGGTGGTGACGATGTTGGGGAGGTTAGTGGTGAGCATGTTGTTGAGGATGATGGTGAGCATGTTGGTGAGGATGGTGGTGAACATGTAAGAACAGTGGTGAGCATGTTGGTGAGGGTGCTGCTGAGCATGTTGGTAAAGATGGTGGTGAGACTGTTGGTGAGGACAGTGGTGAGCATGTTGGTGAGGATTGTGTTGAGCATGTTGGTGAGGATACTGGTGAGCATGTTGGTGAGGACGGTGGTGAGCATGTTGGTGAGGTCAGTGGTGAGCATGTTGGGGAGGATGGTGATGAGCATGTTGGTGAGGCTGGTGGTGAGCATATTCATGAGGATGGTGGTGACCATGTTCGTGAGGACGGTGGTGGGCATGTTGTTGAGGATGGTGGTGAGCATGTTGGTTAGGACACTGGTGAGCATGTTGGTGAGGATAGTGGTGAGCCTGTTGATGAGGATGGTGGTGAGCATGTTGGTGAGGATGGTGGTGAGCATGTTGGTTAGGACACTGGTGAGCATGTTGGTGGTGAGCATGTTGGTTAGGACACTGGTGAGCATGTTGGTGAGGATAGTGGTGAGCCTGTTGATGAAGATGGTGGTGAGCATGTTGTTGAGGATGGTGGTGAGCATGTTGGTTAGGACAGTGGTGAGCATGTTGGTGAGGATGGTGGTGAGCCTGTTGATGAGGACAGTGGTGAGCATGTTGTTGAGGATGGTGATGCGCATGGTGGTGAGGATGGTGCTGTGCATGTTGGTGAGGAGGGTAATGTGCATGTTGGCGTAGTATGGTGGTTGAGCATGTTGGTGAAGATGGTGGTGAGCATTTTGGCAAGGGCAGTGGTGACCATGTTTGTGAGGTAGGTGGTGAGCATGTTGGTGAGGATGATGGTGAGCATGTTGGTGAGGACAGTGGTGAGCATGTTGGTGAGGACAGTGGTGAGCATGTTGGTGAGGACAGTGGTGAGCATGTTGGTGAGGACAGTGGTGAGCATGTTGGTGAGGACAGTGGTGAGCATGTTGGTGAGGACAGTGGTGAGCATGTTGGTGAGGACAGTGTTGAGCATGTTGGTGAGGACAGTGGTGAGCATGTTGGTGAGGACAGTGGTGAGCATGTTGGTGAGGATGGTGGTGAGCATGTTGGCGAGAGCAGTGGTGAGCATGTTGATGCAGTTGGTGGTGAGCATGTTGGTGAGGGTGGTGGTGAGCATGTTGGTGTGGTTGGTGGTGAGCATATTGGTGAGGGTGGTGGTGAGCATGTTGGTGAGGGTGGTGGTGAGCATGTTGGTGAGGATCGGGGTGAACATGTTGGTGAGGACAGTAGTGATCATGTTGGTGGGGATTGTGGTGAGCATGTTGGTGAGGACTGTGGTGAGCATGTTGGTGAGGACTTTGGTGAGCATGTTGGTAAGGACAGTGGTGCGCATGTTGGTGAGATGGTGATGAGCATATTCGTGAGGACGCTGATGACCAAGGTGGTGGTGGTGGTGAATTAGGCAGCAACTGGGATCCTAAGACCAGGGCTCATACATTCTGTCCGATTTTGTTCCTTCTTTTTCTTTTCTCCTTCTTCCTCTCTCTTTTATTTTAAGATGTTTTTTAGTGTTTTTGAAAAACTCACCTTGGAGCAGCGATGCAGAACGGGGTGGAGGCCTGGAGTGGAGTGGGGCTGGAGGCTTGAACAGAGCAGAGACAGACAGTGGGGCTGGAGGTCCGGGGGAGTGGGAATGGACAGTGGGGCTGGAGACCTGGGGTAGCAGGTATGGACAGTGGGGCTGGTGGCCCAGGCAGAGCAGGAATGGACAATGGGCTGGTGGCCCAAGCAGAGCAGGAGTGGGCAGTGGGGCTGGTGGCTCAGGCGAAGCGAGAATGGGCAATGGATTCTGGTGGCCCAGGCGAAGCAGGAATGGACAATGGGGCTGATGGCCCAGGCAGAGCAGGAATGGACAATGGGGCTGATGGCCCAAGCAGAGCAGGAGTGGGCAGTGGTGCTGGTGGCTCAGGCAGAGCAGGAGTGGGCAGTGGGGCTGGTGGCTCAGGCAGAGCAGGAGTGGGCAGTGGGGCTGGTGGCCCAGGCAGGCCGGAGTGGGCATTGGGGCTGGTGGCCCAGGCAGAGCAAGAGTGGGCAGTGGAGCTGGTAGCCCAGGCGAAGCGAGAATGGACAGTGGGGCTGATGGCCCAGGCAAAGCGGGACTGGGCAGTGGAGCTGGTGTCCCGAGGGAGCAAGAGTGGGCTGGAAGCCCAGGGGAAATGGACAGTGGGCTGGAGGCACAGGCAGAGCTGGAATGGACCATGGGGCTGGAGGCCCGGGAGAGCAGGAATGGACCGTGGGGCTGGAGGCCCGAGGGAGCGGGAACGAAACGTGGGGCTGGAGGCACAGGGGAGCGGGAATGGACAGTGGGGCTGGTGGCCCGAGGGAGCAGGAACGAACCGTGGGGCTGGAGGCACAGGGGAGCGGGAATGGACAGTGGGGCTGGTAGCCCAGGCAGAGCAGGAATGGGCAGTGAGCTGGTGGCTCAGGCGAAGAGAGAATGGGCAATGGGTTCTGGTGGCCCAGGCAAGCGGGAATAGGCAGTGGGGCTGGTGGCCCAGGCAGAGCAGGAATGGACAATGGGGCTGGTGGCCCAGGCAGAGCAGGAATGGACAGTGGGACTGGTGGCCCAGGCAGAGCGGGAAGGGACAGGGGGGCTGGTGGCCTGGGGGAGCAGGAAGGGACAGGGGGGCTGGTGGCCCGAGGGAGCAGGAATGAACAGTGGGGCTAATGGCCTGGGGGAGCAGGAATGGACAGTGGGGCTGGTGGCCCGAGGGAGCAGGAATGAATAGTGGGGCTGATGGCCTGGGGGAGCAGGAATGGACAGTGGGGCTGGTGGCCCGAGGGAGCAGGAATGGACAGTGGGACTGGAGGCATGGGGGAGCGGGAATGGACAGTGGGGCTGGAGGCCCAGGGGATCAGGAATGGACAGTGGGACTGGAGGCCCAAGAGAGCGGGAATGGACTGGTGGCTGGGAGGAGCGGGAATGGGCGGTGGGGCTGGTGGCTGGGAGGAGCGGGAATGGGCGGTGGGGCTGGTGGCTGGGAGGAGCGGGAATGGGCGGTGGGGCTGGTGGCTGGGAGGAGCGGGAATGGGCGGTGGGGCTGGTGGCTGGGAGGAGCGGGAATGGGCGGTGGGGCTGGTGGCTGGGAGGAGCGGGAATGGGCGGTGGGGCTGGTGGCTGGGAGGAGCGGGAATGGGCGGTGGGGCTGGTGGCTGGGAGGAGCGGGAATGGGCGGTGGGGCTGGTGGCTGGGAGGAGCGGGAATGGGCGGTGGGGCTGGTGGCTGGGAGGAGCGGGAATGGGCGGTGGGGCTGGTGGCTGGGAGGAGCGGGAATGGGCGGTGGGGCTGGTGGCTGGGAGGAGCGGGAATGGGCGGTGGGGCTGGTGGCTGGGAGGAGCGGGAATGGGCGGTGGGGCTGGTGGCTGGGAGGAGCGGGAATGGGCGGTGGGGCTGGTGGCTGGGAGGAGCGGGAATGGGCGGTGGGGCTGGTGGCTGGGAGGAGCGGGAATGGGCGGTGGGGCTGGTAGCCTGGGGGAGCGGGAATGGACAGTGGGGTTGGTGGCCCGGGGAAGCAGGAGTTGAACTGGGGACTGGGGACAGGCAGTCAGTGGTTTGTAAGCCCAGTCAGACCACATGTGGAAGCCCCCAGCACTGATCTACTGCAAACCCTTTGTAGAAGGACTATAATATTTATCTCTTTTAACTTTATTTCTTAGTTTTCTAACTTATACTATGAATAACTATAAGGTAGGGTAACATTTTTGCTTTTTTTTCCCTTTATTTCTCCATTTTGTATCTAAGATCTGTACCTAAGATGGTGTCATGTGGGGGCGGCATTGTAAACCTTTCACTGTACTCTTGTACTTCTGTACTTGAGTATACGTGATAATAAAGGATATTCTATTCTAGTCACTAGGTACCTACTTTGATTTCCATCTCACTTGTTTGGCACATTTAGGAAGCTGAATATTAATGAGATGAGGTGTGTCATTAAAAAGGTATTTAACAAGTTTTTTTTTAATTGGCAACCCACCACTACCTCGCAAGAAATTTGGAAAGCCATTCAGCATGGCATAAAAGATAGAGTAGGATGCACTCAGTATCAAGATAGGCCTGACTGGACTCCTTGTTCAATTCTGTCACAAATCTCACTGTAGCCCACATTGCTCAAGCCCCTCAAAGATTTTGGAGTCAATTGCGAAGAAAAATGTTAATATACATCAACTCTGAGAAAACAAACAATGAAATGCAGCATGCAATGTACCCAAAAACATAGATATGAAGTTTAAAAACCTTCTGGTTTAGAACAATAGGGAAGTTTTAAAAATGCTGAAAATGTGTTGCTGGAAAAGCGCAGCAGGTCAGGCAGCATCCAGGGAACAGGAGAATCGACGTTTCGGGCATAAGCTTTTCCAGCAACACATTTTCAGCTCTGATCTCCAGCATCTGCAGACCTCACTTTCTCCTGAAAGTTTTAAAAATGCACTATTAAAAATATTTGGAGTCTTTGAAGTGTTATACTTGAACCTGAGACCATGACTGTTTAGTTGATGTTATGTATTCTCATTAGCAGTGAAATAGAACATAGAATAGTACAGCACAGTACAGGCCCTTCAGCCCACAATGTTGTGTCGAGCACTTAATTTAAGATCAAACTAACCTACACACCCCTCAATTTCCTGCGGTCCATGTGCTTGTCCAGCAGTTGCTTAAATGTCCCTTATGTCTCTAACTCTGCTACCACTGCTGACAGTACATTCCACACACCCAGCACTCCTCTGAAATCTCCCCTATACTTTCCTTCAATCACTTTAAAATTATGACCCCTCATGACAGCCATTTCTGCCCTGGGGAAAAGTCTCTGGCTATCTACAGAGGAACCACGATTATCTGAATGTGATGAGCGGGCACTATTTCGTTCGGATAATCGATTATTCGG
>NC_057732.1:27656450-27689629 GCF_004010195.1 Chiloscyllium plagiosum
CTGCTGCTGCTGCCTTCATGCACATGCACGCGCACACACACACACACTTGTGTGTCAAGTGGCCAACTAAGGGCTCAGCAGCCATCTTGTGTGTCCATGTGCCGAATGTCATCCTGACCTGGGCTGTCTCCCACGTCACTGTATGTCCAAATCGTCGATTTTCCTACTCCTCGGATGCTGCCTGACTTCTGTGCTTTCCCAGCGCTACCCTAATCTTGACTGGAATCTGCTTCACAGCTCCTCGTGCCCTTGGTGCCTCAATTCCCACTTCAAATCCCAACCTTCGCGTGGGGGCTACCCCTCTTAACAACAGGTTTAGGGCAGGGTCTTTGAGACAGGCACTACCTTGTCCTCTGGCTGTTTCATCACAAGCAGCAGGTTCTTACAACAGTTAGTACAGTTAACACTTATTCTCCACAGACAAGCACTTAAAATTTTTTTAACTCAGTAGTTTAGCATTTTGACATTATAATCAGCATACCTTTTAAACTGTGTCTTTAGCCCATAGCTTAAAAATGTGTTGCTGGAAAAGCGCAGCAGGTCAGGCAGCATCCAAGGAGCAGGAGAATCGACGTTTCGGGCATAAGCCCTTCTTCAGGAATGAGGAAAGTGTGTCCGGCAGGCTAAGATAAAAGGTCGGGAGGAGGGATTTGGGGGAGAGGCGTTGGAACTGCGATAGGTAGAAGGAGGTCAAGGTGAGGGTGATAGGCCGGAGTGGGGTGGGGCGGAGAGGTCAGGAAGAAGATTGCAGGTTAGGAAGGCGGTGCTGAGTTCGAGGGATTTGACTGAGACAAGGTGGGGTGAAGGGAAATGAGGAAACTGGAGAAATCTGAGTTCATCCCTTGAGGTTGGAGGATTCCAAGGCGGAAGATGAGGCGCTCTTCCTCCAAGCGTCGTGTTGCTGTGGTCTGGCGATGGAGGCGTCCAAGGACCTGCATTGGGGCCTTGGAGGGAAATGAGGGGGGAGGTGTGGGCACAAGTTTTGCATTTTTTGCGGTTGCAGGGGAAGGTGCCGGGAGTGGAGGTTGGGTTGGTGCGGGGTGTGGATCTGACAAGGGAGTCGCGGAGGGAGCAGTCTTTCCAGAATGCTGATAGGGGTGGGGAGGGAAATATATCCTTGGTGGTATGCAGCAACACATTTTTAAGCTCTGATCTCCAGCATCTGCAGTCCTCACTTTCTCCTGTGTCTTTAGCCCAGTCTGACTCTTCCCGTTTGCAGGTACAAATTGGTTCTCACCCCAGCTCCCTGATAGTGGCCTTCGACCAAGGCACCAGGAATAAGAACCCTGTTCGCCACGCCAATTGTTGTGGGGAAAGTCACCAGCCTCAGAGTCAGGGTCGGGGTTCAACGACAGAGTTTATTGTACAAGGAAATACCGGACACCAACAGTACACTGGTCAGCTGCGGTTCTTCTCTCAACCTGGAGCACATGTCAAGATACTTTTATACATGTTGTGATATAATAGGTCAGTAATGAGATTATTGCCTTTATAACATAGTTTGTTTGTTGTAAACATTGCAGAATCATTGATAGTTTTGATACAGTCATTGTCAGTTCCAATGTAGCCTTTGTTAATTTTGGCGTGGTCATTGTCAGTTTCAGCGCAGACATCATTAGTTTCAATGTCTGCCCAGAAGTCCATTGCTGTAGTAATGGGCGCTAATCGCTCTTCCTGAGAAGGACATTTACTGCAGCCCTGGCTATTAGCACTTTGTATTGAGTCCGTATCAAACTGTTAGCATTTCTATCAAAGGTGTTGGCTGGATCCAGACCTCTCAGCGGGCAGTATACACTACTTATGTGTATTCTCAGGTTGTGAGTGCAGTGTGCTGGCATTCTGGTGGCTCGAGGCAACATCTGTGTTTGCTCTGCTATCTCTCTCCACATTATGGTCTGGTGGCCATCTTGTGTGTCAAATGGCCAACTAAGGGCTCAGCGGCCATCTTGTGAGCCCGTGTGCCTCGTGTCACCCTGCACTGTGCCATCTCCCACTTCAGAAATGCCTCACTATCCTTTACTTTCATTGGATCAGATTCTTTAACTCACTTCCTAGCAGCACTGTGCGCGTACCTACACTTGGTAGGTTGCAGCAGTTCAAGAAGGCAGCTCACCATCACATTCATAAGGACAATTAGGAATGGGCAGAAAATGCAGGACTTGCCACCAGTACCCACTTCTCATGACAGAATTTGAAAAGTAAGGTGGACAATAGCATGAGTAGCTGACAATGTGTAGTAGCCTAAATTATAATACCCATATTAGTCAGAGTTCCAAATATATCCACCACTCTGAATCAACATCTAGGCATGTATAAAAAGGGATGTGCAATCCATATAATGATGATTTATCTTCTTTCCATTCCCTCCTTGCAGAGTGCCTTAGATTGCTGTCTCACACCCCACTCAACTTAGCTAAGATCAGTAACTGCATTTCACAAGAAGGAAGAAATGTACATATATAATCATTCTCCATCATAGTTCAGGAATGATTTACAGCCATCAGGCCACAAATCTG
This sequence comes from Chiloscyllium plagiosum, assembly GCF_004010195.1. NCBI lineage: Eukaryota > Metazoa > Chordata > Chondrichthyes > Orectolobiformes > Hemiscylliidae > Chiloscyllium > Chiloscyllium plagiosum. The sequence continues at coordinate 27,658,967 of NC_057732.1, forward strand.
TCCAGAATATTTTTAATGTTGTGACTCAATTCTTAATCAAAGAATTTACATTAATTAAAATAATTCAAAACAATCAAACATTTATTTTGATTAAATTTAGGATCAGCAAAATTTTACATGCTGTTAAAAAATGGATGCATTACAGCATAAAGTAGAGTGAGAAGAAACCATATTACAGAACCCAGAATCACATGGGAATAAAAATTGCAGATAATCACAGTCTTACATCTCATATTTGAATAACACTTGTTTCCATAGTGGAAATGAATTGTAAACAAGAATAGAAATCACTAGAAAAGCTCAGCGTCTGAGGAAGGGTCACTGGACCTGAAACATTAACTCTGATTTCTCTCCACAGATGCTGTCATACCTGATGAGCTTTTCCAGCAATTTCTGTTTTTGTTTCTGATTTCCAGCATTTGCAGTTCTTTTGATTTTTCCAAGTACTCATAAGTCACAGTAGCAATTTCTCTACCTAACTACCCACATTTCTCATCATGCATGGTTAGAAGTTGAAATTTCTTACTGCTAAATAACTGAATAATTTTAACATTGGTCCATCACTAAATTTCCCTGTCTAACACATGGTACAGCGTCATATTGAAATTTGTGGAACTTTTCTTAGAAAAGTATGTACTATGTTGTAGGAAAGAAATGAAATTTATATTTCCATGCTTTTTGTTTTCCAGTCACTGCCCCAGTGACAAATTAGGTTCTGATGAAACAGAATAAAGTCCTATTCCACTTCAACATTATAAACTAGAGTGATAAATCAGTAATTTGCTTTAAAGCAAAGGATTTTGCAATCAAAAAGTCAGCATCGGTCTTATGGTTCACAAAGTTATACAGTTACAGTGAACATTGTTAAAATAAATCAATCATCTATGTTTAATAAAATAACCAAAGCAATGTTTGTGCTATTTTGTAATAAAAGATCATCTTCAGGCCATATATGGTAACAATAAAAGCCACCTGCAAAGCCCTTGTCGACAGAGAAGGATTTGGCAACCTGTAAATGAGAAGAGCAACCATTAGATAGAGTTGAGAATGATACAGACACAAGACTGGAATTTACATTTTTATCTTTATGATGAATTGGCTTTTGTTTATGCTTTGGGAAGATTCTGATTTGGGCTCAATTGGTAACCTGAGGAAAATTGTGCTCAGAACAGTTTTTCAAAATTAATTTGTTGCTCAAATTTCCAGGTCTGTTCATTTATCATCAACAAACGATTCGGGCGGTGGTTTAGGATGCAACCAACAAAAATTAAAACATTCGTTGATGTATTTAAGGTAACCTAGTGTGATTTCATAAGACAGATTTTGCATGTTGTAATAATGGTGAAACTGTGAATGTTCATCATTACCACATCTGTGAAATTGCACTGTCCAATGTGCACAGTAAAATTGGAAATCAAAAAAATTACTATTAGCGGTTCCCTGTTCCTCCACAGGAAATACTATAAAGCCTCTGTAAACAACAACCTTTAGAAACCATTAACTGACAATGATTATCTTACATTGAAAAGGAAAAACAGCTTCATATGGCTACTCCTGCAAGGAAGATATGAAATTCACACTTCTATAAATGTTTAGATTACAACCATTGCCTCAATGTAAATTAAATGCTGACCAAACAAGAGAAAAATCACATTCACTTTAGCATAATGAACTAGACTAACAAAACAGTAACTAAACTCCATACAAAGAATTACATTCTAAAATAATGCATCACTTTCATGATTAGATTACTTACAGTGTGGAAACAGGCCCTTCAGCCCAACAAGTCCACACCGACCCTCCGAAGAGCAACCCACCCATACCCATTCCCATACACCTAACACTAAGGGCAATTTAGTGTGGCCAGTTCACCTAACCTGCACATTTTTGAACTGTGTAAGGAAACCGGAGCACGCAGAGGAAACCCACGCAGACACTGGGAGAATGTGCAAACTCCATACAGATAGTTGCCTGAGGCGGGAATTGAACCAGGGTCTCTGGCATTGTGAGGCAGCAGTGCTAACCACTGTGCCACCGTGCCATCAAAAGGTGATCCATTTGCAATAAATTATGTCAAAAAAAATCAATTATTCATACTTAAGCAAACAATCAAATCAATTTTTATGCTATGTTCCTCTGTAATATCACTGTTGAAAATCCCTGAAAATGTTATGCATTGCTAATGATATATAATTGAGTTTTAATGATATACTAAGGCATTATCACTGCTGAACTACACCTCAATACATAAAAATGATGTTATATTTTCAAAATGTTTCATTATAATACAAAAGTCATAGTCTGTTATTATATCATTTTTACGAAAATAAAACTTTCTTAGAAATCTTTATGTCACTCTTTATACAGTTCATAAAACATGGAAGCTAATGCAATTTGCTGTCTGATCTACAGTCTATGAGCATTCTTCAATGTAATTGGCTGTTTAGCCTGTCTGATGATATCACTGTTGCTGGATGTTTGGAGATCCCCTTGACTTGGCACCAGATTCAATTTAACTTTGGGGAAGTGAAATGGGCAGTTTTCTTCAAGGTTGGTTGGAGCACCAGTGCTGACTGGAAAATCCTGTGAGTAACCCAATCTTAAAGAACTGAACATGACTTTAAAAATCATTACAGAACTACTGGTTGATTCTCTAAAAAGCTATGTTTCCCAAACATTTTCCCTCTGTGACACCATTTTGGAAAGTATTGTGACCCCTCAATGAGAACTGTTAAAGCAGGAGTACAGAGCAATATTTGGTTAGAGTTCCGTGATGGTTATTACTGCCTCAGAGCTCATCACCTCTCACTTTCAGAAGCATTACCATTAAGTATTCTTATTACTTTTTTTGTTGATTGAAATTATAAGATTTTTTTAAAGACTTTTAGTTCCCCTGCAACTAACAACACAGCTTAATTTTATTTTATTGATATTGTGCTTCTTTGCAGGGCACATTTAGAAGAAACTCACAAAAGTCTTTAATCGGATTTAAGTGTCTTGACCAATTTTATGAATGGGAGACGTTTTCTCAATGGTGTGGCTTCGCAATGGTGTGTAATATCTTTTAAGTCAGTGCAATGCATCATTAACTTCATTAAAGATAGTTTTATTCCATTTTCTGACCAACAGTTCAGCTAACAGAGATAGAGATCACCAGGTACACGCTATACCAATTGAAAGGTTCAGGGATTTGTTGTTGGGAAGAAGAGGGGTGTACCATGGAATGCAGCAACAAGGAGGGAGGAACAATTTGTGGGGGTACGGAGATGTTATAATGAGGTAGGGATGAGTTCATTAGAAAGCTTAGGGGAGAACTCATAGTAGGTGAGCACAGGGGAGAGACCATACTTGGAGAGTTTGGATTGCAAGACAGAGATCAAATCATGGAGAGAGAGAGATTGGACTGCAGAACAGAGGTCATGGGAATACGATCAAATTGCAGCAGAAGATAGCAAGAGAGGAAAACAGAATATGGGAGAGAGGTCATAGGGAGAAATCAGATCACAGAGGTGATTGAGGGGGTATTATCAGATTCTGTTGAGAGATTGCAGGGGAGATATCACAATGGGAAAGATTGTGGGAAGACAGGTTGGATTGTGCTGAGGGAAAATCACATTGCAGGAAGAAGATTTTTCCAGGGATAGGGATTATAGCAGGTTAACCTGAAGACCCTGGGATCAAATACTCCTGTTCTTTTGAAACTACATGCAGTGCTGTAAAATCATTTACCTGCTGGATCTGGCTAATACTGTCTCTCTTTAGCTGCGAAACCTTCTAAACCCTGGAAAACCTGTCTTACAGGCATTCAATCGAAATAACAAGTTTTGAGAAGATTTGTAGCTCAGGTTGAGGTAGGTTTGCTCACTGAGCTGGAAGTTTCATTTTCAGACATTTCATCACCATACTAGGTAACATCTTCAGTGAGCCTCTGGATGAAGCACTGGTGGTATAGCCCACTTTCCATTTGTGTGTTTGGGTTTCCTTGGGTTGGTGGTGTCATTTCCTCTGGTTACATCATTTCCTCTGGTGATGTTATTTCCTGTTTTTTTCTCAGGGGGTGGTAAATGGGACCCCCAAACTTTCCAGCTCATTGAGCAAACCTACATCCATTCAATTGAAATGGTTCCCAGAGTCTTAGGAACAGATTCTCAATAACATATTAATTACTAGTCTGCTAGTCCTTTGGGTTTCATCCTGAAGTAAGTACATTTACAACACAGTTGAGTCTGTTCTCACACTTGGACCAATCTAATCCAATACCCCTTGAGCCAGCCTACTCCTGGCTGGTGTTAGAGAGGGCTGGCAGTAGTAAGGTGTGGTTACAGTTCCTCTCAAGATTCAATGAGAAAGTAAGTGCATGGTTTGCATAATGATCTCCAATTTTTATATTTTCAGACAGTTAAGCAGTTGTTTTTCCAAACTTCCTGACATGAACATCCGAATAACATCCATTCAATATCACCCAGTGTGACATCAAATAGCCAGGCCATTCTCAGGCCTCATTAAGGTGGGTTGCAAGCAACAAAGTAACGGGCTGGCTTCTAAAATGAGCCATTCGGCAGCGTGGGCATGGGAAAGTGGACAGGGAAGAAATTCCAGTCTCTGGAGCATCCTTCGGGTTGGTGTAGGACATTTTGTTCCTCCTAAACAAGTTAGAAATGAAAATGAAAGTTTCCTGAGCCTTAATTTTGAGCATCTTTCATCAGACCTCTCAAGGCTGCTCAATGCCTGGTGCAAATGACAAGATGGCCAGGGCACAGAAGTCTCAAACTGGTATCCGAAAATTGCATTCTGGGCTCTTGCAATTTACACTGGACTCATTTTTACTTATTTGAACAGTCTCACCCATTTCAGGTGAGCAGAAAGCTTGCCTTCTAGCAGGCCTGCCGAAACACTGCGCCAAGATTGCCTCAGATGTTCATGAGGCAAGTGAAGTGTTTCCCCAAGTACCTGACGGCCCTCTCCCCCACCATAGCCCATATTCTTTAGTTTGTAGCTGCCTCCTTTTTTTAAATGAGAAACTGGTGGTCAATATTTGAAAATCAGTCTCTACAATTTACAGAACATAACGTCTCTATTGTTGTAAGCAGTTTTATTTGTCTCCAGTTAGAAGGGTTCTAAGTGAGTATGTATAGTAATACTAGGGGGAAATCAACCTGATAGCAACTAGTAGCAGAACACAAGCCTGAAGGTAGGTTTCCCACTCAACTTCGTGGTGCACAGGATATGAAGAAAAGAGAAAGATAATTGACAAATAATATAAAAATGAAACATGGAATAATAAATAAGAAAATTTAAACTACAAAAATTCAGAGAACAGAAGTGCAAAATATGTTACCGGAGAAATTCCTGAGTGTTACATTGCTTGTTCCAGTTCTTCTTAATTCCAGCCACATGGCCAATTCCAACCACTCCGACCACAACTGATGGTATAACCTTCTGAGCGTCAGCTGTTAACAGGAACGGCAAGAAAGTACTTCAATAATTGAAAAGTTTTTTTTTAAAAGTAGAGTTTGGTCAATTTACTTCAAAGAATGTACATGTGATGTTCTCAAACCTATACACTAAATGTGACAAGTGTTTTAATAGCACAATCATAGAATCTTAGAATCATTACATTGTGGAAGCAAGCTATTCAGTCCATCGAGTGCACACCAACCCTCCAAATAGTATCGCATCCAGACTTATCGCATCCAGACTCCAAATAGTATCGCATCTACCCTATCCCAAAATAATGCTGCATTCCCATGGCCAATCCACCTGACCTACACATCTTTGGACAGTGGGAGGAAACCAGAGTACCCAAAGGAAACCCACACAGACATGGGGAGAATGTGCAATGTCAATTAGTTAAAGTAGGTTTTGTGGTGTCAATGAATAAAAGCACCCACAGAACTGAATCTAGTTTAGTTATCCAGATGACATGGATAGTTTGGACGTTCAAGCTAAAAGATGTAGAGAAGGAGGCGTACAATTGTGTGGAGCCTTCTAAGGGAAACAATGAAGTGTATAGGAGATAGGATGTTAGTGTCACCTATACGCATACATTAAATTATAATACAGAAGAAAAAAATAAAATCCAGAAGAAAAATGAATAATAACTATCATGATCAAGTGCTTTTGATCATAGAAATTCATTCATGGGTTTCTTAAACAATGCATAGCTTCCTCCTTCATATATGGTTTGCCATTTCAATGTATTTTTCACAGGGAAATGCATGCTTTTCTTTCAGTTTAACTTATTAAGGAGGTAGTCTGCTGTTTCTTTTCATATTTGGCTTTCCCCCTCGCAGTAAGAAAAGAGTATGCTTGAATTAGACATTTACTTGTGATTCTTTATCATCCAGAGAGACAATAGCATAAGGAATGAATGTCCAAATGAAACACCATTCACATCAAATAATGGGCATGATAGCCGAATGGGAATTAGGAGTTCTTTTGGAGCCAATAGAAAGGACAAAAAATACTATAACTTGATTAATGTATAAGGCCCCGACTTTCGTACATGTCCTTTGAGGCAATTAAAAATCAATGTTTTTAATATAGTAGGTCTGTTGCCCAATTTGCCAAATTTCCTGACAGCTGGGTCCACTGTGAGTCACAGTTCACCCAACAATAACATGTTGCCATATTGTTACTGATTTCCTCCACACAATTGAGCCTTGTCCTAATGGAGGTCCTTCTCAATCAATTGACTTTCAGTTTCCTGTAATTCCAATACTGCACAACAAGATAAACAGTTTTAGAAATTATTTTATGACTTAAGAGGTTCTTTAATATGTTGAGAGATGTATAGAATACAATGAATAACATCTTAGGCAAGTCACGCTCAGACAAGTTTCTGGTCCAGACGTAAATTAGACTCTGTTGAATGATCAGGCCAGTTCAAATCAATGCCATTGAAATTATAAGGGAGATGACTTGTGCCAAAGAAGGATCAAATGTTATCATTGTTTTGCTAGTAACTTAATGGTTTTATATTCAAACTCATAGAGTCAGAGCCTAATGATGAAGAACCAAAATATTCCATAAACTTACATCGTAAAATTTTAGGTAGTACTATAGGCTTTGCTGCTTGCTTCAGTGATTGTGTTAAATAGGCATCCCGTTCTGTTATAAAAACACGATACAAGCCAGGAACCTCCTTCATTGTAATTTGGAGTTCTTCCTCCAGCCTATCGTTTTGTTTCAGCTCCTTCATAATTATTTTGCTAAAATACAGGAGCACCTGCAGTTAAAACTTGATTAAATTATAGTTTAATGAAAATGTTACAAAAATAAACAGATTTCTTCAAAAATCACCCAGAAAAGATGTTATATATTATAAAGCAACAAATACAATCTATTTCAGACATTCATTGGCTTGGCTTGGCTTGGTTCTTTTTGGATTATGAAATTATATTTGAAAATTATAAGGAATATCTAAATATAAATATCATAGATTAGACTGATGTGTATTTTGATTATAGGAAATGTCACATTATCAGATTCCTCCAATGAACACTGCATTCATTCATCTCAACACAGTGAACATGTTTAAGAGGCCACAACCAAGACATAGCACTTTTGTATACTTTGCTATTGACATCATTAAGATCACTGATTGTCAGACTGATCACCTGTATTGTTAAATAAATCTTTGTCATATTTGTGACTAATAATGATTGAAATTGTTTTTTTTTTCAAAAGCAATTTGTCTTATAAATTGTGCAGGTTTGTAAGTTATTAAAACATAACTCTATCTGGATTCTGAGATTTTATTTTAAAAATTTCTTCCCATTTAAAATTAAGTTCCAGAATGGCTATATGTGACATTGTCCTATTTATCATGGATGTCGTGTTCAATAATTCAATGATAATGCATGTGTAAGCTACCCCCTCCAGAAGAAAATATGTTGTTTACACTCAGGGACAAAGTTCACATGTAAATCACAGAACATTGGAAGAAAACTAGACCCCATCAAACTACATCCGAGCAAGAGGGGACATCTTCAGTTAGGAAGGGAAGAGAAGGGATCAGAAGTGAAAAATTTGGCAATGGTTAAAATGCATTGAAATCAATTTTTAGAGATTACATAAATAAGCAATTGACTCTAATGTCCAAATACTTAGATAGTAAATAAAGATTTTTTATCTTTTTTGTCGCTGGCTCAAAATCATGCTTTATTGTTTATGATATTAATACATGATGTAAATGAGAATGTGCAGGGATGATAAATTTGCAGATGACACAAAGATTGGCTGGGTGGTTGACAGTGAGGAGGAAGGTCTTGGGGTACAGGAGGATATGAATGTATTGGTCAGATGGACAGAACTGTGGCAGATGAAATTTAATGTGAGGTGATGCACTTTGGAAGAAAGAACATGACAGAAGCAAGAATGCTTCCTTTCAATCTATACTGAATGGGAAACAAGATGCTAACTCCTGACAGTAAGTTCAAAAAAAAAGTTTTACTTGATTTTATTCTAAATATATGCGGAGTGTTGAAATTGCTATTGTCGGTTTTAGGTAGCCCACCTCTTTAGATAACAATGTTTTTTCAATTTGAGGTGGTGCCGGTGTTGGACTGGGGTGTACAAAACTAAAAATCACACAACAACACGTTATAGTCCAACAGGTTTATTTGGAAGTATTAGCCTTTGGTGTGCTGCTCTTTCATCAGGTAGCAGTGGTCCGAAGGCTAGTACTTCCAAATATACCTGTTGGACTATAATCTGGTGTTGTGTGATTTTTAACTTTTTTTCAATGTGACAGTGTTCCAACAACTAGCTGTAAATAATGTCATTAAAGCTACAGTAACGATTTAATGAAGCAAAGATTTATTCATACCCAACTGGAACAGTATTGTATTTGATGTAAACAAAGCCTATAAATGCCTTCACCAGGTCCCAGAAGGAAAGCACAGCAGCAAGTCTTCGGAAAGTAATGAAGATTGACTGGTCCCCCAAATAAACCTCACAAAATGGTATTTTCTGAGCCTAGACGAGAATATTAAAAATATATGACAGCAATAGCATGGTATTTATTTATTCATTATACAATTAGGTTACAATAAATTTTCTTTGGGATTTTTAACTTTTGATCTTTGGCTGCTAGTTATTGTCTATGAACTTGGGCTGAATTTTCCATTTGGAGATAATGTTCTGACCAATGAGATTGCATGAGATACCATGAATGATATTTCTCATGCAATCTTCTGCTCTTCATCTCTTTAATGATCTTATCTGAGCTCAATGGTGCTCTTCTCACAGAATTGCATTGAAAATTGATGGAGTGAAAGATTTTTCCGTTGACAATCTCTGCAGGTTAGTAATAGGGTCCTCTCAAAAGCAACATGGGTGAAGTCTATAACATCCCGTATTTGGAAGGAGCTAGCAATGGTGGAAAATCCATTGCCTAAGCTACTTGGTTCCTTTTGTCACTGGGAGCAGATATGAACAGATGTGATTTACGGTAAATAGCATCAAATTTCAGGACAGATGTAACCTTGAGAGCCACCAGGATGGGAATGCCATTCACTGCTGACATGACAAAGAGACAATTAGTGCAAATAACATAATGGCCTCGATTGCTTGAAGCCACAATTTGTACTGTGCTTTCTTGGACAATGAATCATATGCCAATGAGTGTAATTTCACAGAATCACAAAATTGTTCTAATACAGACGGAAACCATTAGACTCATCATATTGGCATTGGCTGTCTGAATGAACATTTTGATTTTGTGCCATTCTCCTGCCTTTTCCCCATAACCCTGAATATTATTCCTGTTTCTATCCTTATGGGAGATTTTCTTGAAAAGGTGTAGAATTTAAGTTATAGAGTTAATGGTAAAAGTTAGCGATTCATATTACTTTTGTGTTATTGGTTAAAAAAAAATAATTATAATAAATAGTGATTTTTCTATTCCTGATAAAAAGCCTGGTGTGCAATTCTTGTAAATTGAATTAAACAGTTAGGTAACATTGGACAACTTTATTTTGTAACATTTTCATAATTGTGATGGTTCTTGGAATAGTAGGGCTTAACTTCTAGTGTACGACTAGGGAACTGTGACACCATGTCGAGACCAAAGTGAACATGACTTGAGAGAAACTCCAGAATCTACAGCCTCCCTTTCCCTCCTATGCACTCTGAAATCCTGCTCTTCTGAATTGAATTGCTCTCTTTTACAATCATTATTCTTTTTAGAACACTGTGCAATGAACCCCAATCCAGACTTGAGCTTCCCACTTTCAAAAGGACTGTGCAGACTAGCCCCCTGATAAACCACTGATCATGAATGCCCCCAGGGCAGACCATGACCAACCCCCAGACTGAATGGGAAAGACTATGCCAGAGTTGCAAACTGGGCAGTAAACTTTACCAACACAGTTGGCTTCCTCAGGTGCAGGATACTGCAGACTGCACAAATTGCATTAACAGCACCATACCATAACATGGCTGACTTCATCAACAGAAAAGGGTTCCATTCCATCACTGAAGAAGATGTCTATGAGCACCAGTATCACATCGTAGAAGACTACAGATACCCTCAAAGCTGTCATGATATCTATGTCCTTGACATCTCCTATGTTCCTCTTTATTGCAAGGGCTGGATGCCATGCAAAATTGATTACTAGGATCAAGGGTTTCCTTCCTCAATCATTACTGCTATTGCGTTATTAATTCCCTGACTGAGGCTAAGCAAAGATACAATGCAATATATTCTTCCACTATGGCCATTGTGGAGCAGTTGATAGGCCTCCTGAAGAGAAGGTTCTTTTGTTTGGATCTGTCTGGAGGGGTTTTGCGGTACCCACTCCAGACAGAATGAGATGAATAATTCATGCTTGCTGTGCCCTCCATAACTGTAGCAGGCAGAGACAGCATGTGATGGATGATGAAAAGCTGGAAAAGAAATAGCACTCTTCTGAGGAGGAAGATGTAAACGTTTTGCAGGAGGAACATCAGTTACTGTGTGATAGCATACATCAGCAATGTACATGACAAGCGTAGGCTTGGGCCAGTACAGCAACTCGGTGGTAAGCACTGCTGCACCGCAGCACCAGGGACCAAGGTTTGATTCCGCCCTGGGGGATCTATTGCGCATTCTCCCCATGTCTGCGTGAGTTTCCTTCGGGTGCTCCAATTTCTTCCCACAGACCAAAGTTATGCAAGTTCAGTGGACTTGCCATACTAAATTACCCATAGTGTCCAGGGGTGTTTAGGTTAGGTGGATTAGCCATGAGGAATGACGGTTGATAGGGAAAGGATATGGTTTGTGTCTGGGTGGAATGCTCTTCAGAGGGTTGCTATGAAATCAATGGGCTGAATAGACTGCTTCCACACTGTAGGGATTCTACGAAACTGAACAGGCATTAATTGCCACCTGGTTCCAATCAATGTGAATTGGGTGTAGAGTTTTTTAATGACTATAAATTTGTGGTTACTCAAAAGCAAGCAGCACCATTTATTCACAGAAGCAAATGCAGTTTTGTTTCATTTATGTTTTTTTCTTTGCATTGCCTTTTGTTCAATAAAAACTAACATTTTCAATTGCTTGAAGGTTCTCCAACATGTAATACTCTCACATTGAACCACGGCAAAATGTTGTGTTGCGTTGGGAGTTAAGGTAAGAATAGCACTCCCTTTCTCAGGATTCGAACATGGTACAGTGTTAAGGACAGGTTACCTGTCCAACTTGATTCTTGTAGCTTTAGTTACAATGACAGTCAGTCAGACAGGTGTTGGTGTAAAATAGCAATACTTTTTTTAGATTAGATTCCCTGCAGTGTAGAAACAAGCCATTTGGCCCAACAAGTCCACATCAAATTCATGAATATGAACTTTTATTTGCAATGCACCATTGCCTCCTAAATGTTGCAGAAACAAGTTCTTTATCATTTCCTCCCACTATATATACTGTGAAGGACTATTTGTGATTGGCTGCAATTAACCTGCTGTGCAGCCTTGTGTTGCTGGAGGCAGAAAGTCTAGAAGATCCAGTCAGTGTCGAGCACTTTTGCCACTGGTTTGCAGACAATAGCGTGAGTGTGACACCATAGAAGTGCGAGGCACACATCATGAGTGGATCAGCACAAAATTGCATGAAATAATTCACTAGAGTTCTTGCTGGAATCCTCCATGAAACTCCCAGAAATCAACACAGCCATTTTTTGCTCAACTTCAGTTCAGTATTTGACAACTGCTTTGAGTGCCATAAATTAGTTGAACATTTATATCATTAATACATAATAAGACATTCAGTAATTGTTGGTATATATACATTCAGCACTCTGATGGATTTGGTTTCGATTTTATCTCAAGTGATTTAATTTTCTGGGATATCACCAATGGCATAATTTCAAGTGCCAACAATATCAGAATTTGTAACAATTAAAATGGAGCATATGTTAAAAACTAGCATTGCAATTTTAATAACCTCGATCAGCTTTGTAATCAGGTTGAAGCAAATATTTTGGTGAAGCCAACTTGTAAGTTATCTACACTTGCAATTTAAAAAAATCAATATTACAGCAGAGTAATGTTGGAATTCTTACCTCTCTGAAAGCTTTCCTGAATTCCCCACCTGGGGCCATGCCTAGCTCCTCAATCAGATAAGCTGAAATTCTCAGAAACAGCATTGACCACAATGTCTGCATCAATCCAAACTACAAGAAGAAAGATACAGATTAGCATCAGACACTGAGGATAACCTTATAGACATTTTTTAAATAATGAGGGGGCATGAATAGGGTAAATAGGCAAGGTCTTTTCCCTGGGATGGGGGAGTTCAGAACTAAACGACATAGATTTAGGGTGAGAAGGGAAAGTTTTAAAAGGGATCTAAGGGGCAACATTTTCATTCAAAGGGTGGTGCATATATGGAATGAGCTGCCAGAAGAAGTGATAGAGGCTGGTACAATTACAACATTTAAAAGTCATCTGGATGGGTATTTGGATAGGAAGGGTTAAGAGGGATATGCCAAGTGGTGGCAATGGGACTACATTAATTTAGGAAATCTGGTAGGCATGGACAAGTTGGACTGAAGGGTCTGTTTCTGTGCTGTACATCTCTATGACTCTATGACCAGTTTGAGTGCCGGGAAAAGCAATATAATTGCCTTAAAAAATTAATGATTCCTGTCTAAAATCAGATTCCAAAAAGAAAAGAAATAGAAAAGAGACAGAGACAAGGGCTGGATTTTGGCTTTGGATGTTGGAAACAGGAGCTGGGATTGCTTCTAGCTCCAGAACCCACCACCTCAGGGAAAGAAGCGATTTGAAATAATTCTTCAGATGGTGGTATTTCATCTCCTGACACCTTTTATTTACAAATGCATAGCCTTTGACAATAACACTGACTCTCACTGAGTCAGACATACAGCGTCTCAACCTTCCTGACATTCTTCCTTTGATATCAGACAGGCCTCCCTGGTTGGACCAGATTAACAGCTCCAGTCAGGGAACTCATATTCTATGAGGTCCAAGCTGGCTGACCTTGTTACAATCAGTACAGACTGACCTGGAGTTGAAGCCAATGCACTGATCCAGCTGGCATGAACCAGTTTTTTTGTCCATATAATGAGCAGTGGGTAGGCTCTTAAAGCTGGATGACATATCAGAGACCTTTTGCTTCAGAGGAGCACTCAGCTCCTGCGCAATGTAAGTAAGGGGTGGCATGGTGACTCAGTGGTTAGCACTGCTGCCTCACAGCACCAGGGTCCCAAGTTCGATTCCAACCTCGGGAGACTGCCTGTGTGGAGTTTGCACATTCTCCCCGTGTCTGCGTGGGTTTCCTCCCACAGTCCAAAGATGTGCAGGTCAGGTGAATTGGCCATGCTAAATTGCCCATAATCATAGATGCATTAGTCAGAGGGAAATGAGTCTGGGTGGGTTACTCTTCGGAGGGTCAGTGTGGACTTGTTGGGCTGAAGGGCCTGTTTCCACACTGTAGGGAGTCTAAAAGTGCAGTGCACTGCAACAAAAAGGTACCCTTCTCACCATTTATTTTAAAATATTACAGAAAGCAGCCAGGTTATTACTGCACTCTGATCCAGCCAGGAAGGGAGGGCATCCAAGTCTGTCTTGAGGATTGGCCTGCCATCCTAGCACCAGATGCCATCCTCCAAACAAGTAAATTGCCCCGTCACATCAAGGAAGTAAAAGATGACCAGAAAGTCCAAAGTGGCCTTCTTAAAATTACCCTTAATAAAGGCTCTTAATGCTAGAGCCTGAACCCACATCACCTGAAATATATGTATGATATATTCATGCACATGAATGTAGTGCTACTATTGTCTGCCCATTGCAATTTTTAATGATTAAAAAAACTTTGTTGAGTGGCAAGAGAAACAAAAATAAATGTGGTTTAATTGAGATCAGCAACAAAATGGGGTAAATTAGGTAGGGAAAAGATGAGCATAAGAATAAAATTGAAGAAAAACAGTAAGGATCAGAAATGAGAAAAAAGAAAAAGATAGCAAGAGTATCTACTTAGATATGCTATTGTGACCTACGGACATTATCACTTAAATCAAAATCATTTCTACATACATGAAATAAGGATAAAAAAAACCTTATGTCAGAAATGTCAGGAAGAGCTTCACCAGAAATCTGACGAAAGCCTAATTTAGCCACATCAATGTTACAACTGCAGATACAACCATAGAGCAGGAGCAAGTTTGAGTAAATTCCCAGCTTTCATTGGGGAAGAGACATATTCAATTTGAAATGTTATTTGTCTGTCCACAGATGCTGTCAGACTAGTTGAATACTTCCAGCACTTTGTTTTCATTTTCAGATTTTCAGCATCTGCAGAATTTTGCTCTTATTTCAAAACACTCTGTTTAACTTTCTTATCATTGATTGTATGTAATATTGAAACCTGGATTTATTACTGGGACTTTCCAACAGGTGATTGGTGAAATCCCCTGAGAAATTCCATTAATGATTCATTATGTCACTTCTCTGGAACTTAAGTTAATATCCTTTTGAAGTTGTGCCAGGTCGTTGACACAACTGTGGAGATTTAAGCCCTCTGTCTTTTTAACATCAGGGCAGTATGATGACTCAGTGGTCAGCATCGCTGCGTCACAACATCAGAGACCTGGGTTTGATTCCACCCTTGGGTGACTGTGTGGAGTTTGCACATTCTCCTCATGTCTGTGCGTGTTTCCTCTGGGTGGTCCAGTTTCCTCTCACAGTTCAAAGATGTACAGGTTAGGTAGATTGCCAATGCTAAATTGCCCATTATGTCTAGGGATGTGCAGGCCTGATGGATTAGCCATGGGAAATGCAGGGTTACAAGGATAGGGGAGGGGGTACCTCTGGGTGTGATGCTGTTTAAAGGGTCAGTATGGATCTGATAGGCCAAATGGCCTGCTGCCACACTGTAGGAATTCTATGATGATAAGGAATTGTAATACCAACCCCCTTATCTCCTATAATTAAAAACATAGCTGCCAGGACAGCAGAACTCTAAACACAGGAGTAAACACACTTGCGCTGATTTCTTTTCTGTCAGTAGAGTCTGAGATCCAAGGGGCACAGATAGCAATATAACACAAGCTCTTCGCATTCTATAGTCACAGAGCAATGTTGCAATGTTTTAATGCTCAATTTCTAGAATTCAGTTGTAAAACGTCCAGGCCAGCTGGTATCTAGGAACTGAAAATAATGGAAGATTTATTGCAAAAATAACATGGCTATTGCACACATGTATTATTGGTATTATATAATTCCAACTAAAATCACACAATCATAATTTGTATTCTCTGCTATAAAATAAAGCTTGAGTAAAAAAAATCAGAAGACCATAACATATGCAATGCCTACATGTCTGTATCCCATTTTAACGTGTTAGGAAGGAACTTAAACAATGAAAGCAAAATAAGCATTAATGTAACATTAATTAACAACTTAGTTAAAATAACAGTACCTGCTTCATTGATTGCAGCATTGTGCATGTGTCAAATGCTTTGCTTCCATTTAATAATGACTGTTCATCTAGTGTTAAAAGTTGTTCTCTATATTGGCAAACTTCCAACACCACAGCATCTGGTTGCACTTCCTGGATAATCTAGAAAAAAAACACTCATCATATCAGTTCAACAAACTCTGAAACATTGTGTTATATAGATTCAGACTTGGAGTCAATCACAGCGATATCATTCAAATAAATTTTTAATTGAAACTTACAATGAAATGTTAGACTATATTTATCACTTTCTTGGTACCATTTGGTCCCCATTTATTAATAGATTTTCAGAAGTTTAGATTCTTGCTTGAAAGATTCTCTCGGATTCTGTTCAGAACTCTTCACCAAACTTTACAGCATTTAATGACAAAATCATTAATCTAAGGGTGGAACTTTAGTATTTCCTTGCGGCCTGAAGTAGAAAGGATGGTTTTTGCACATGAGCTCCTCCAATACTTTTGGAAAGAATAAGAAAGCACTTGCTAAGTTGGGGTCATATCTAATGCATGCAAACACTTACACAATGCTAAACAATTTAACAGTCCATTACCTGTCGGGGTCAGAGACCAACATCAATCACTGTATTGAAAACATATAAAACAAAATTGTACACTTTAATGATATTTGAGGTAGGCAAGTCCTTTAAACTTATGTGTCAAAGGGCTTTTGACTCCACAGTAGGCTTCCCCCAAGATTCACAAACTGACTTACCCATATCTTCAGGAACCTGAACACCTTAAATACCAATGCTATGGAAAATTGGATTTAAATTGCAGCCTCAAGTCACCAGAAGGGGTGATCACTGCTGGGACTGCACCCAGTCTCTATTGAGGATCATTGTTGGAGCCCAGGGGAGAGGTGAGTTGGGCTTAATTCCACAACACCAGGAGAGAAAGGCCTAGTGAAGGGAATGAGGATATGGGGGGGACTTAATGGTCCAAGATGGGGAAGGGAAAATATAGAGCAGCCAGACATTTGGAGGGATCCCTGATGAGCGCAGAGTGCCTGTAAAGGAGATACCTGCCCTTCTCTGCCTACACACACAGGAGTACAACAGGGCTCCAACCAGCCAATCTCCTCTTCCAACCTCATGAAAAAATTACAACAGGGCATAAAAGATCCATGAGTCCATTAATTAGCCTCAATTAGATGAAGGGGTGGTAGGCTGCCAAACACCATTCCCTCTTGAATAAAATTGCAGTGTAGTTGGCTGGGAGGGTGGCACCTCCTGGGAATGGCTGTCACGGCATCATGCGGAATTTTTCAACTCCCTTCCCCTCCTTACCCAGTCTGTCCACCAACCATCCCAATGGGAGTGTAAATTCAGCTCTAAATATTGCAGCTGATTTTGGATTTTCCTCAGATCTTTTGGAAGTGTATTCATCTGTACTGTAAAGCACATTCAACCAGTAGTGTCAGAATGTTTTAACTAGGTCTTCCCAACCTAATCAAATTGTGTTTGTTGCAATTCATGAGCAGAAGTTACCGTTACATCTTCACTCATGTAGGGGACAGCAAAGTAACAACGTTCCTGGAAACTTCCACCCACTTGTCAAAAAGTTAAAATAGTATCATTCAAAAAATAACCCAATGAGATTTTATTTTGTCCAAGATAATGTACTATCATAGAAACATGCTTTCTAAATGAAATTCTGTTTTTTATTTTGCTTTTAATTGGTTTATTTTAAATGTGTTTATCTGTACCATGCAGTACCTTCAACCAGCAGTGGCAGAAAAACTTCACTCAGGCCTTAACAATTCCAACAAGTTAACTTCATGAGTGCAACAAGTTCAATGGGATCCATGCACAATAGAACCATGTGGTACAGCTGCCTGAAGCCCTTACTTCAAAAACCATAACTAATGAGTGAATTTATTTTATAAGGATTTAATTCAGGAACCATTGGTCTCCATTATATGTGTTTGTTTTTCTAATAATGCTTAGAGAGAATTTGTTGTTAATATTAGTTTTACATGTAATACTTTTCTTTGTTGTAAAAGTTGAAGGCAGGAAATACTTCACAGAATATTAGATCATATGAAAAATATGTGTTTGTTGCAGTTTATGAATAGATGTTACCTTTGCATCTTCACTGATGCAGAGGAGCAGCAGACCAGTATTTTAAATTCACCACAGAATTTCTCTATGTCATTTTCATTTTACCTGTTGTACATCTTTGATGCTTTGCTTACTGAAGTGAGTTGTGCCAACCAGGTAGACTTTGCAGCCATCTTCAGTGACAAGCTCACTTATATTGCTTTTCATTTCTGGGTTCTTCTGACGCTTTGCAATCTTTGACATCAGAGTCATAGTCATTTCTTCGTAAGCTGAAGGTAAATATATTGCAAATAACTTAACAATTTCAAATATATGGGAGACTTATACAATACTTGCTCTATAACAGAAATAATAAATGAATTTGATTATTTATTAATGTTTTATCAGCAAAATAGAAATATGCTTCAAAATGAAAAGTCCTCAATAATCAATTTAAAATTCTAAATTATGAACAAGTATGATTAACAAATAATATATCATGGTCTACAATAAGACAATTCTCTTTGAAACAGTTATGAAAGAAGCAAAATTTAAGATTGGGATAGCTCTGAGGTTAGTTAGGACTTCATCTGTACATTGATGGTATCAAAGGGGAAGTCAACCAATGCAAAACAGATCTATAGGAGGCGAGGTACAAGACACTACATAATTAATGTTATAAAAGGGGATTAATCTTGATGAAAAGGATGTCAGACAAATGTTCTATTAATTATTTATAAACATTTAGTCTAACAACGTGAATCGCTGCATGAATGCATCAGATCACTTGTACACAACATAATCATAATGGAAACAGATGTATTAATGTATTGATACTTTCATTCGGGCTCTCTCTTTTACCCCCTTTGCTGTTTCACCAACTCTCCATCTCTATCACCTTTCCCATTCAGCCTGAACGAACAGCTTCCACACACTTTACAAAATAATGATTGGTCCTTTAATTTTTTTTAAACTGTTTTAATTAAAGCTAACAATGAATTAAAGAAAGCATTTTAAGCGATGCCCAGAAATATTGCAAAAAGGGATAAATACTTCTGAAAGTGGGACTCATGGATAATTCATTCAAAATGTGAATTTTCAAAATAGAAAGTGGCAAAGTTAACTGTGAATTATGAGTGTATTTAATTAAATGCTCCACTATTCTCCAAAGAGTTTAAGTTGCACATGATACAGATTGTGTTTTGTTCTATTATGACAAAGAAAATGTAATTAAATTTATTTCAGCTTGTGGAATTTAATCAGGGATTATATGAATGCAAAAGTATAAATTAAACAAAGCCTATCTTTCTTTTTGTTGAAGAAAGCTCTCAAGACTCGGACCTTGCGAACTGATTAGTTTATTGCACGATATATCATGGGGAATTCACCATCCTAACTGTGGCTCGATGTTATTCCGAAATACATCAGGATACTACAGGACTATATAGAGAAAGCAGATAGGAGCTGATTGTTAATTATACAGTTTGGCATGCTTACAAGTTGGTACTAAATTAGGTTAGTCATTAAGTTCAAAACTAAAGCACTATTATGCATTCTACAAGTGGACAGATCAAATGATATCACCACCTGCTCTAGTTACACAGATTGCTAATACTAAGCAGAGATATCCCTAATTGGCTGAATGACTGTGAAGAGGCAATAACCAGAGACGGAATGGGGACTAATTGGAAAGTCTATGTCAGCTTGACTGGTTCTACAGCCTGCGCTGATCATTCAGCAAAGGGAGGAGACACTATCTTGAGAAGGAAGTTAAGGACAACCTTTCACATTACCTCATAGTAAGGAATGCATAGCCAGCAAAGTTCTGGCTGGGGACACAAAATGGAACTTTCAGCCGAATCAGGAAAATGGCTTCCAGGAAAATAATGTTAACTTTTCCCCAACACTTTTCCACAAGACCTACACCAAATCTTTCCCCAACTTCCTCTTCTCTAAGGAGCAGACGTCCACCCTATATAGTATATCCATACAACTGAAGCCCCTCGTTCTGAGAACCAATTTCGTAAATCTTTTCTGCATCCTTTGTCTATTCTTCACATCGTTCCCAAACTGTAATGCCCTGAATGGACACAATTCTCTTGTTGAACTCAAACCATTGTTTTAAAACAAATTCTTCTTTATTGTACTCAATGTCTCTATTGATAAAGGGCAATTTCCTGTTTGGCCTTTTAACCGCTTTGTCAATCTGCTCTTCACTTACAACAATCTGTATATATATGTGTTCAAGTCACTCTATTTTATCAACTCCTTTATATTTGTGCCTTTTATTTTGCATTGTCACTTTCATTCCTCCTATCAGGATTCATCACATCAAATTTCACCATATTAATTTTCATCTGCCACCGTGTCGTCCCATTCCACCAACTTGTCCATATCTGTTTGAAATCTATCACGATCCTCTTCATAGTTCACAATTCCATGATTTGTGTCATCTGCAAGTTTTGAAATTGTGCCCTGTGCAACCAACTGTTGGTCAGAAATATGTTACAAGAAAAAAAGTGATACTAATACCAGTCCCTCTACATTTATATAGAACTCACATATACTCGACCAATCAAATTTCAGCATCTTTCCAACAAGCGCCTGTAAAAGCAGATACATTTATATTAATATTAAATAACTACTCCCACATATCAATCATTAATAGCACCAAACCTCATTTAACTAGTCAATCAGTACGACTGACAGTACTTAGACTCATGATATCAAATTCCACAATTTTGCCAGAAAAATGAAATGTAATGTCACAACCAGGGAAACTAAGTATCTGGAATGGGAATGAACAAGGCAAGCAATTGTGTATATATTTAATCAATCAAATTGAAAGATTCTTAAATGAGCATCATAAGATCTGAACAAGGAAATATAAGATAGAAAAGTGAATTCACTATCAAAGCAGTACAGAAACAGAAATAGTAAGAGGAAAAGTTAAGATTAGCTAAAGAAACAGAGAAAAAGATTGAAAGAAATAAAAATGTTGAGATTTTTAAAAATCTCTAAACAATGACTAAAAGTGCTGAAGGAATGAGAGCTTAAACTTGTACTTTCTAGACCTTCCTGGGACACCAGGAAGTTGACTGTCAGGAATTAACAATAATCATATTGTTAAAGAATATTTAGAATTGAAATGACTTACCTTATTGTAGAAGGATTATTTTATATCTGCTATGCAAGTACAGGAACTTTATGCTGCTGAAAACATTTCAATAGGGAGCCAGAAAAATGATATTTTCACAAACACCAGAGTTATTCATCTCGAATACAGAAACTTTGTATTTTCACATTTGCTTTCACATCTGCACTGAACTGAAAGCTGATGCGGCATTTGAACTTAAATATCAACAAGGGCTACTAACTCACTGATATTTTGAAAGTAATTTGTCCTCACTTATGCCCTTAAACAGAAAACTTTAAGACACTTTAAAAGAATTTTGAAAAGACATAATAATTTCAAGTCTAAGTGGCCTGTTAATGAGAAGATAAGTGGTAACCACTTACAGCCAACCTCTTAAGCTCTGAAAGTGACCATTGTGCCTATGTTCTTTCTCCACTGCGTTGCAAATGTTTCCACTTCAGGTATTTATTCAATTCCCTTTACAAAGTTATTATTAAGTCCATTGCCACCACCATTTCAGGCAGTGCATTTCAGATTATAAAATCTTGGGCCTGAATTCTCCTCTCCTGATTTTAAGTCAACTCACATTGGGAGACCCAAAGTGGAGGCACTGTAATTTCATTCTTACCAGCTGATTCCCAGCAGACACTGACTTCCTCAGGGTTTGAAGTATAGCTACTTGCACTCCAGTAAAGGGATAACAGGTTTACAATTTCAATGGTTGCTGCAAATTCCATTTACCCTGGCAGTGGAGCTATCACGGTGGCGGGGGGGGGGGTTTCTGAAGACTGAGGGTACCATGTCTAGTAAGCCGATACATAAACCCTGGAGAAGTCTACTGAAGAATTGGAAATGTTTTGACAGTTCAGCTTAAAAGGTTTTGCTAGCTTTGAATGTCTTTGTAGAATGTCATGATTTAGCTATGTTTTCAACAAAGTGATTGATCATTGGAATTTGCCCTTAAAAGGAAAATGACCAATACAATGATCAGCAATGTGTAAGTGTTCACATGTTAGACTGCTTTATCTGGATATGGTTGACTTCTGTATTCAACATGTGATTTTGTCATCATCTGGAAACTGTGTTTTGAGTATTATAATGATTAAAGTCCAAGGATCTTTTCAAGCTTTGAGAAAAACTGAACAATTGCCAAACTTCTCAGATAGAAACTCCACTGAGCATTGGAAAAATCAGTGCAGATGGACTGAACTTCTGTAGGTTTTTTTTTATTCAACTTCATAGCAATTGCATTATGAATGTACCTAACTCCGATAATGGATATAGCACAGAGTTACTTACATGGCTGTGAGAGGATTGTTTATTTGATTGAAAGTTTTATAAGTAGTTAATAGAATTAAATGTTTCGAAGTGGCTTTCGAATGGCTATTTGTATGCTTTCACAGATTAATGAGCATGTGAGAAAAGATTACTTTTTCAAGAAGGTTTCAGTGGCTACATGTTTTGATTAATAATTGTATGAGCTTTTAGGAGGGATGATATTTCAAAAGAGGAAAAATTGCTGGGTGTCTTGAAACGGTTAAAAGTGGATAAATCCCCAGGATTTGATCAGGTGTACCCGAGAACTCTGTAGGAAGCTAGTGAAGTGATTGCTGGGCCTCTTGCAGAGATATTTGTATCATCGATAGTCACAGGTTCCTAGCTTGATGACAAAAATGGATTCTTTTAAATGTTTGAGAGATATGGGCTACAGTGAGATAAGTGGCACAATCACTCGAGAAGCTCTGCAAGGCCTATCTCAACATCAGAAGCATTGTGTTGTAACTCTTATGCATATATTTGGCACTAAGGATAAATTCTTGCTAGGTAGCAGAAATCTATCAATTAAAAGGATTATAGCTTGTTAATAGAGTTTGAAGCATAATGTTGGGACAATTGAGATCTATTGCCTTCAATGCTGATATTATGTGAGACCTCCTGGATATTCTTTGGTTCCAGTCACTTAAAGTGAGCTTGAGCAGCAGTTGCAATTCAATGTTATGAAGATAACAAAAAGATAAAACTGAAGGCCCCTTATCTGAATGCATGAAGCATTCATAATAAAGTAAAGAAATTGATAGTGCACATGGAAGTAAATAAATAGGATCTGATAACCTGTCATGGTTGTAGGATGACAAGGATTGGGTCTCAAGATTGAGGGGTATATTACATTCAAGAAAAGTAGGAGGTTAGGTAAGGGTCAAGGGGCAGCATATTGATCAAGGAAGGAATTTTTGCAATAGTTAGAGATGATCTTGCTTCAAGAAATCAGGCTGTACTATCAATTTGGATAGAGACGAATGGTAAGAAATCACTAGTGTGAGTGGCTTACATGCCTCCAATTAGTAACCACAATGTCAGGCAAAATATACAAGAAGAAACGTTGGGTTCTTGTGATAAGGGGATGGTAAGATTCCTGGATGACTTTAATGTGTATATAAACTGGAAAAATCAGATCAGCAGTAGTAGCCTGGATGAGAAGTTCAAAAAATGCTTTTGAGATTGTTTCCAAGAGTAACATTTCTGAGAATTTTGGAACCGACCTGAGAGCAAGATGTATTAGATTTGGTATTGTGCATTGAGATAGGATTAATTAAAGACCTTACACTGAAGGGAACTCTACATAGCAACGAATACAGCTTGATTGAATTTTACATCCATTTTGAAAGGGAGAACATTGGGTCTCAGACTATTATTTTAACCCTAAATGAGGACAAAGTGCGGATTTGAAAACTGAACTAGCTGAAATAATTGGGCATTTAAGGTAAAAGGAAAAAATCGACAGAGGTAGACATTTAAGGGAACATTTCAGAATACACAAAATAAGGGAGGACGCACCATTCAAGGTTAACTGAAGAATTTAGGGAAACCATCAAATGTAAAAGAACATATAAGTAGAGAAAGATGAATGGTACATAGGATGATTGATAAAGAATGGTAGAAAATGACTGAAAGGTTAATTACGAGGAACAAATTGGAGCATGAGAGGAAACCAGCTAAAAATATTTTTAAAATTTTGTCAGAGTTTCCACAGGCATTTAAAAAAGATAAAGGTAAGTAGATTGAAGATTGATCTTCTCGAAAGTAAGAATGTGATTCAAAAAAAGACAATAAGGAGGTGGTGCATTAAGTGAACATATATTTTGTTATTGTCTACACTGGCGAGGATACAAAAACATTCCAGTAATAGCTGTAAATCAGAATGTGGAAATTTAGCAAAATTACAATCACAATGAAAGTGATACTAATGAACCTGATGGAGCTGTAGCCAGGTAAATCCCCAGGGCCAGATGGACTTCTTCCTCAGGTGGTAAATGAGGTAGTAGATCTGTGGGTGTTAAATTTCCAAAATTCCCTCTATTCTGGAGATTCCATCGGACTGGAAAATAGCAAACATAACCCCTCTTTTTAAGATGGGAGGGAGGCAGAAAGCAAGGAATTATTAGCTGTTTAGGTTGACATTTGTTGTGGAGAAGATGTCAGAAAAAAAAATATTCAAAAGATTATAGCTGCACACTTAGAAAAACTCAAGGTAATCAGGAAGAGTCAACCTGGTTTCAGCAAAGGGAAATCATGTTTAATTAATTTATTGGAATTCTTTAAAGGAGTAATATGTACTGTGGATAATGTGCCTGCAGGAGTATTGTGTTTGGATATCCACAAGTGATAAAGTTATTGCGGAAAATAAAAGCTCATGGTCTGGAAGATAATTGACTTTCATGCATAGAAGATTAGCTGGCTAACAGAAAACAGGGAGTATGCATATATGGATCTTTGCCTGGTTGGCAGGATGTAGCAAATGGAATCCCACAAGGATCTGTCATACATCTCTTTTTCTTTTCAATTTAGATCAGTGACCCAGATGAGGGGAATGAAGGCTATGATAGCTAAATTCAAGAACAGAAGAAGAAACAAGACATGAAAGTATGTCTTAGAACATTCCAGACAGATATAGATAGGTGAATAAGTGAGTGAGCAAAAACTCTGGTAGATGGAGCATAACTTATTAAAATGTGAAGTTTTTTTTCACTTTGGCAGGAAGAATAAAGAAAAACAGAATGTTACGTGAATGGAATACAATTGTGGAGCTCCTAATGCATGAGTCACAAAAAGTTAGCATGCAGATACAGCACTTAATCAGAAATGTTACGGCAATGTTATCCTTTAGTATGAGAAGAATTGAACATATAAAAGCAAAGATGTTGTGCTTCAATTATGCAGGGCATTGCGTCTCAATTACTGTGTATCGTTTTGGTCTTTGTATTTAAGGAAAGGTGTAAATTTGGAGGTGAGTCAGATGATGTTTACTAGATTGAAACCTAGAATGAGCATTTTTTTTAATGAGAAAATGTTGGAGAGATTGATCTTGATTCCACTGGAGTTTAGAATAGTGAAGAGTAATTTGATTGAAGTTTTTAAGATCCTGAATAGTCTTGACCAGGTAAATGTAGAAACAACATTTTCTATTTATGGGTTAGTCAAGAACTAGAGGGCACTGTTTTAAAATTAAGGATGGGCCTTTAGAAGAGTTATGAGGAGAATTTATTTCTGAGGGTTGTGTGACTTTGGAACTCTGTATCAGAAGCAGTGGAGACAGGGTTATTGCAGATTTTTAAGATAGATATGGACAGATTTTTGTTAGTCGGGGAATCAAGAGTTATCGGAGGTAAGTAGGAATTCAGAATTTGAAACACAAACAGATCTGCCATTGCAATGTTAATAACCTTCCATTGCAGTACAAACTCATCATAAGCAATAATCCACAAGACCCACATTGTGATCTAGTTGAACTTCAAAGTCAGTTAAAATTATGCAGAATTCTCAGTAGTTCTTTAAAACAAAACCTACTCCGAATTCAAGAGCTTTATCAGTTTTGAGAAAAAGACGAAGTTTAAAAATTAATCTGTGGGAACTCGTAGTCTTAATACTCATTGAACTGCTTAACACATAAACAGACTACAGCAATAATATAAAACAAAGCAGAACAAAGAACTACGAATACTGGAGAGCTGAAACAAAAACTGAAAGTGCTGGAGAGACTCAGCAGGTTTTCCAACATCTATGAGGAGAAAGCAGAGTTAAAGTTTCAAGTCCAGCACCTCTTCATCAGAAGCAACTGTTGATGTTCTGATGAAGTGTCACTGGCCTCGAAACTTTAACTTTGCTTTCGCCCCAAACAGGTTGCCAGATCTGCTGAATTTCTCCAACAATTTCTGTTGTTTACAAGATAATGTCCCATGTAAACAAATCTGTTAAATGAAGCTTGGCTGTCTGGTGTTGATATTTTCCTGTGCGAAGCAGCATGAGTCATATTTTCATTTAAATAATTTAAACCTCTACCCTTTTATATGCACCGCCCTGCTGCAGCTAGAAGATTCGGTTGACTAGATCAAGGCTCTAACATTGCTGATTTTGTTTTGCTATCTATGAGGAGAATAGCAACTCCACACTTTCCCCTTAATTTACACTCCTTTCATTTGTAGAGAAGCTGTCCTTGCATGTTTTGGTCTCTGACTGAACGCAAATGAGAAATGAACAGGATCTACTCCACTCAATTTGTGGAAGAAAAGTTCAATAATCCATTGTGCTTCACCATTTACATAATTTAGAATGTAAACCTCATAATTAAACACAAAATGTCTGCTTTGTTACAGTAAGCATTTAATAGTGAATTAAAATATATTCAAAGACAATGAACAGAAAATCAAGAATTTGCCAGCCTGTAAAAATAGATATTATAATATGGACAGAAAGAAAAGTAGGAAAAAAAGGGAAATAGAGTAAGTAAAATATTCAGAAAATATAATTAAAAAATACGTAAAGGATGGTGCAGGGACAGACTTGAATTGAGAATAATACTCCTGTGATAAACCAGCGGATTTCAAATTCAAGCTCTTATACTTTGGTAACTACATGATTCATTCGTAAAAGTTTCAATCCTGAAAAGTTTGTTAAAAAGATAAATGTTACTCACCATTGTCTTATCCTGAAAAATAGCAAATAAACGGAGCAACAAGTGATCCCTCTGTGACTCTGTACAAAGTGAAACTAAACAAAACGTCCCTTTAAATTTATTGCTTTTGCAGCTCCCTCAAACTTTCTTTCACTTTCAATATTTCCTACAGTACTTCCTTTCCAATGCATCTAACTAATCATTGGTTGGTTTGTTGTTTACTTAGTCTGTATATTGTTTCCTCAAGTTCCTATTGTGAAATTGTTCCCTACCAATTATTTACAAAATGCAGGAATTATTTTTAAGGCAGTTTGGATCCAATTTATTTTTCTTGTGAGCAAAATCCATCATGATGCAAATAGATCTATTGAAGATATTGTTCACATTAGTCTTCCACAACATTATGTTAATAAGGCCAGTGTTTCATAACTATATGGGGAGGTTTCCATGATTATTCTGTATAAGTAGCTTTATTTTCCATTTTTCGGTGAGTTTTTATTAGTTTAGTAACAACAAAATTGAAATTCTGTACCCTCTTTTTCTGTTAAACGTACAGGGGTTGGGAGGTCATGGTGGAGCTGCACAGGACATTGGTTAGGCCACTTTTGGAATACTGTGTGCAATTCTATCAGAAGGATGTTGTGAAACTTGAAAGGGTTCAGAAAAGAATTACAAGGATGTTACCAAGGTTGGAGGATTTGAACTATGGGGAGAAGTTGAATAGGCTGTGGCTGTTTTCTCTGGAGCGTCACAGGCTGAGGGGTGACCTTATAGAGGTTTACAAAATTATGAGGGGCATGGATAGGGTAAATAGGCAAAGTCTTTTCCCTGGGGTTGGGGAGTCCAGAACTAGAAGGCATAGGTTTAGGGTGAGAGGAGAAAGATATAAAAGAGACCTACGGGGCAACTTTTTCACACAGAGGTGGTACATGTATGGAATGAGCTGCCAGAGGAAGTGGTGGAGGCTAGCTGGATGGGTATATGAATAGGAAGGGTTTGGAGGGATATGGACCGGGTGCTGGCAAGTGGGACTAGATTAGGTTGGGATATCTGGTCGACATGGATAAGTTGGACCAAAGGGTCTGTTTCCGTGCTGTACATCTCTATGACTCTATGACATGTTAACAAAGGTATCCCATCATCTTTCATTCCTAACTGTCAAGCTGAAGTAATCGTTTAAGTGATTTACAAATGAAGCATTAGTGATGTGAGAAAAAACTTTCACATGCAACGAATAATTAAAGTATGGAATGCACTATCTGAAAATGTGGTGGAGGCATGTTCAGTTGAGGCATTCAAGAGCTCATTGTGTGATCATTTAGATAGAAATGGTGTGCTAGGATGTGGGAAAATCCAGGGCATTGGGACTAGGTATTATAATTGGTGCAGGCATAATGGACCAAATGACCTCTTTCTGTGCCATAACAATTCTGTGACTCTGGGGTGGCATGCTGGCTCAGTGGTTACACTTCTGCCTCACAGCAACAGGGACCTGGGTTCAATTCCACCCTCAGCCAACTGTCTGTGTGGAGTTTGCACATTCTCCCCATTTCTGCATGGGTTTCCTCCAGATGCTCTGGTTTCTTCCCACAGTCCAAAGATGTGCAGGTTAGGTGGATTCCCATAGTGTCCAGGAAAATGCTGGATTACAGAGATGGGGTAGGTCTGGGTGGGATGGTCTTTGGAGGGTCGATATGGCCTTCTTCCACATTGTAGGATCCTATGATTTCTATGAATATCTTAGCTGACCTTAAAAGTCTCCACACAAATCACAAAGACAAACTAAAATTTCATAGCTGATTCCCTCTCACTTGAACTGTGGTGTTCATCAATATACTCATACTCAAGGTAGGAGCAAATTACAACAGATGCAGGAATCTAGAACTGAAAACAAAATATGTTGGAAATCATAATGGGTCAGGTGGCATCCGTGGAGAAATAGCAAGCAAACATTTCTCTGATGAGTCTTCATCAGAGCTGACTTGAAGTGTGGAGGGGGCAGTATTCATGCAATAGTATCGGGGCGGGGCCGGGGGGGGGGGGGGGGGGTGCTGGGGGAGAGAGGGTGCTGATCGTGCAGTTTAAGTGTTCAGCATTGCTCTTATGCTCAATGGTGTCTTCCATAGGTGAGGAGGTGAGCAAAGATGATGGTTCAAGCTATTAGTAATCATATAGTATTGAAAATCTCACTATATTTGTGTGACATGGCTTGTGCAGCACATATCAGAATAGTAGGCTTCCCTATGTCAATGGTCAATGTGAGGTATTTCATGGCAATTCATGTCAGGGTCCTCCATGTCCCACTGTATTCAGGATTATGCTAAACCATCATTGTGAGTGATGCAACTGCTGGCTGCTCACATTGCTACGTAACTGATCTATTTCTGATTATCCCAAACCCAAATGTCATGCATGTGAAATAGCAACAAATCAAATTTAATGAGATTGCAGATGTACCAATATGCATTTAACAACTGAGAATGAAACTAAGTTAATAAAAAAAGCCTACCAATGAAAAATAAACAAACCGTAGCTGATGGTAAATAACAAATCCTTACTTTTTCAGTTATTGCCTTCGATTCTCAGTGAATTGAAGAACTGACTATCGAAAGAACAATTTAGAAAATTTAACAATTCCAAGATATAATGTTGACAATAAAATTATTAAATTTACAAGTTAACAGCATTTCATGTGTTTGAAATACTTTTTAAAATGGTTCCTTTAGAATCTTGATCTTCTTTAAAAAGTCTAGAACCATTTTTTTGACATACTTTATAACCAAATTCTCATCTTCACACACAACATATTTGGGCTATGTACAAGCTAAAATATTCAATCAGATTTATTTGCAGGTTTTATGTTGACAGAGTCCAAATAAAAAAATTGTACAACATTCTACTGCACAGTAATGACAAAAATAGTTTGATATACCATTTTATAATGATTTCTTTGATCTGAGAGTCAGCATGACTTTGGATGAAAGAGGTTTGGTTCTTTGAAAATTCCAGGTTGAGATAATTCAGGCCATTTATATTACTTTCAATTTACTCAGAGAAGTTGGATGCAGTTGTCAGAGTTTATTGTCCCAATTTGTGATATATAGCTTGGGACATTTTTCATGTTATGGAACAGAATTACAAATTCATTGAAATGCTGACCAGAGAAATTCTTATGAGTACATTTACAAGATTACTACACATAGTAACTATAGCACACTGCATTACGTGGAAATCATGAGAGACATTGAAGCTCTTCATCAATCTTTGTCTCATCACACTAATTTGTGAACAAAAAGATTTTGAAAACTGTTCCTTTTATTTTGTGCCATACCAGTATTCAGGTTAACTATGTTCAGTGAATCATCATCATTAATCTGACTCTGGATTAGTGGTGCTGGAAGAGCACAGCAGTTCAGGCAGCATCCAAGGAGCTTCAAAATCGACGTTTCGGGCAAAAGCCCTTCATCAGGAATAAAGGCAGTGAGCCTGAAGCATGGAGAGATAGGCGAGAGGAGGGTGGGGGTGGGAAGAAAGTAGCATAGAGTACAATGGGTGAGTGGGGGAGGGGATGAAAATGA
>NC_057732.1:27692012-27725180 GCF_004010195.1 Chiloscyllium plagiosum
TCTAGCTTATCTTTCCACGCTACAGGCTCACTACCTTTATTCCTGATGAAGGGCTTTTGCCCGAAATGTCGATTTCGAAGCTCCTTGGATGCTGCCTGAACTGCTGTGCTCTTCCAGCACCACTAATCCAGAGTCTGGTTTCCAGCATCTGCAGTCATTATTTTTACATCATTAATCTGACCTCGGGTTTATACAACAAACATTAGAAGCAGAGCTCTGAGTGCAAATTAACATGTTGCCTCTAAAGATGTATATAATATTTTGTCTTCATTTTTGTTTAAGTATATTATTATTTTCTTTGTATCCATTTCTGTGTACTATTATTCTAGAAATATCAATATAAATGGTGAACAGAAATATATCACTAAAACATATTAAAAACTCATTGGAAAGTAATAGGAGTGAGATTTATGATCAACTACAGTAATTCCAACAGCAAATTCCTTTAAAGTTATTTATTTTATCATTTGTAGGGTAAAATGTGCAAATTCAATTAAATTCTTAATCCATAATAAATATCTATCCCTCCCAATACCAAGACTACACTGATAACGTGTGTTTGTGATATATTTATTGCCTGTTACATATATATGTGTCATTCTTTGATTAATAAAAATGGCCTCAAAATCAATTTGTGAAAAATAATCAAATTTTATTTACTTTCTTTCAAAAATAGTTGAAACAATTTAACTTTTCAAACTTAACACAAAATACATTAGAAATCAAGTCTGTTTCATTTCAAATCAAGAACATATATTTACCATATTCAGCAAATTCATTTATAAGATGTTTTTTTAAAAATTGGTGGATCACAATAAATATCCTACTGACAATACTTAGGACTCTAAACATAAATGCCTTTCTTGAAATATTCATTATACCATTGCAAGTGTGATTTTTCTCTGTAATTTCACTTCCATTTTGCAAAGATAACAAAATAAATTACATACATTCAAGTTGGATGGTCAATCTGAGGTTTTGGTGTGATCTTAAAAATGCAAATTAATTATTTATGAGATTTAATTTAAGAAGCATGGGGCTGGCTTATTTGATGGGTCAGTGTGCCACACTTTATGGAATAATCTATATAAAACTGGAAAGCCCCAATCTCCCTTCGTCACTTAATGAGGGCTGGAATGTCATTGCAGTAATTACAAATTAGATTCACTGGACCAGGAGGGAAACAAAGCAACTAGGAAACGACCTCCTTGTCACTATCTTATGAATCATGGTGGGAATTTTATATGGATGCAGATGAAGATGAGGACATGGTCTCATCTATGATTCAGTACCATGATTGAAGTTAATTGATTAAGCTCACACCTGAAGAATGATTACGTGGGATGGGTATTGGAAGTCTGCCATTGCTTTTAGAACAGGAATGAGAAAATAGGATACATGTGGAGACAAATTGTTGGGAATATTTGGAAAAAGATGTAAACAGATGGTGTTAACCAGTTGTCTCAATTGAAAAGGACGAAATATTGCATTGTTGAGTGGTACTACTATCATAACCTGAATGTTTCCTATTTTCTGGTAATTATGTAAAGGTAAATGGCACCAAGAGTCTATTTTACAAGTACGTATTATACAGTGGTGACTGTAGGAAGGTTGAATCTCTTGTGTTAAAAAAACACTTGTGTGACTAAAGACAATTTAGCTTTTGGATAATTATTAGAACTAATTCTGGCTTTGTGTGCTAATGTTAATTACTCCTTTAATTTTCACATTTGATGTTATCCTTTTACCTGCAGATGTCTCATTTTATTTACGTGACATGTATCAAATGGACTGCAGTATTTCAAGAAAGCAACTCACCACCATCTTCTCAAGGGTACCTATTCTCAAGGTCAATATTTGCAGGCCCAGATGGCAAAGCCACTTTCCATGAATGAATAAAAAAAATTACTCGTTGTTAATTGGCTGACAATATGTAGCTTTAAGATTCATGTTAAAAGTAGAGAAAATGTGCAGGAATTCTGGGAATGTCATAACGTTATATTAGAAAGTTTTTTGGCTCTATAAAATTACATAAGTGTATGATGTATAGCAATCATTATGTTTGAAACTACAATTTTCTTCTCCTAATATAATGACCTGCTTCTGACACAGTGAAGGATGTTTAGATTAATCTGAACTATGAACCAATTAGAAGTCTTAAAATAATTTCTGTAACTATCTATCATCTGCAAATCTATTTCCCGAAGTTATAAAATGGACAATATATTACAAATGCAACTGGACAGTTATATACTCCTGAAATATTAAATATTATTAGCCCCACTCTTATTGATTATGGTTGTTCCTGCATTGTGCCATATTTATTTTAATATTAAATTTTCACATTGTTACTATCTTGTGGCACAGAAAATATTTTACTTCATGATAATGTAACCTATGGACTCACTAAAGACCACTATTTGGGGTATCGTCGGTCTGCAATTTTTCAGTAGATAATGGAGAACTTTTTACAAGGTCTACCCCAGTCGATATTTATCTATATGATGTGTTAATAACAGGGAAGACCAATAAAGAGCACTTAGAGATCTTGAACATGCCCCTTAGATATTTCTCTCAGGCAAGTGTATGCCTTAGAAGGGAAAAATGTATGTTCCAGGCATCTCAAGTGACCTGCTTGGGCTATAGAATCAACAAGACTAGGTTATAGCATTTGGAAGACAAAGGGAGGACCATTAAAGATGATCCAGCTCCCATTTCTGTAACGGAGCTTAGACTTTTCCTTGGATTGGTGAATTAAATCAGAATGTTCATAACCTGGCCTCCATCCTGGCACCTTTGTATCAACTCCTAAAAAAGGTTCAACTTTGGAAATACTTACATAGATTTCAGGGAAGTGAACAAACAGCTCTCATCCTCTAAGATGTTGGCATTCTATGATCCCAAGCAAGATCTGCTTTTGACATACGATGCCATCTTGTATGGCATCAGGGTCATATTAGCCCAATGGAGAGAAACACCCAATGGCATATGCATCCATGACTTTGGCTAATGCAGAGCTTAAGTACACCCAGATAGAGAAGGAAGGTTTGACTGTCATATTGGAGTCAGTAAGTTACACTGATACCACTACAGATATAAATTTGTAATAATAATGGACCACAAATCCCAGCTAGGTCTACTTAAAGTGGAAAAGGCAGTGCCATCCATAGCTTCAGGCCAAATTCAGCTTTGGGCTCTAATACTAAGTGCATATAATTACGAATTGG
Source organism: Chiloscyllium plagiosum (assembly GCF_004010195.1). Taxonomy (NCBI): domain Eukaryota; kingdom Metazoa; phylum Chordata; class Chondrichthyes; order Orectolobiformes; family Hemiscylliidae; genus Chiloscyllium; species Chiloscyllium plagiosum. The sequence continues at coordinate 27,695,240 of NC_057732.1, forward strand.
AACATCATCTGAGAGGTCAGGTAGCAAATGCGTAGCACAGCCACTGGAAGAGTCCTGGCAAACCTGAAACAGATGGTGGTGATAGGGGAAACCAAAGGGCCTTCACAACCAGAATTGAAATATTTTGGACCCAGAGAGGTCAGATCACAGTTGTTATGACAGGGGTTAAACTCTCCTGCTTAATTTAAAACCAGCAACAGAGAAAAGATTTATCCTGTTCAGTAATCTATAAAAATTCGAATGGCTAAAACTATTTAAATTAAAAATTAACAACTTTATTTCTTAAAGAATAACAGAGAATAATTAACTAACAACTATTTACAATTCCTTACTCTAACCTATCTGATACCTTCCCTTCTATAAGACTAGTCTGATAAAACTCCTGATTATGATTTACAGGAAAGTTCCAAATTTTAAAACCAGCCAGCGGTCGAGTCTTCTCTTTATCTTCATCAGTAGATTGGCTCTCCAGGTCAGTGTGGAGGATTTTCTCTCTGCAAACTCCTTCATTAAACAGGTATCTCTCAGACAGTTCTCACTAGCAGTCTACATCTGTTGGTCAGCTAGCAGTTCTCCTCCCAACTGTTCAATCTTCCTCAGTCTTATACCCCATGGCATCGGATTGTGTCATCGGCTTTTAAGATTGTCAATATACTCAATTCAAACTTGATTGGAATTTGGTGTTTTTCAGGGCATTATTTAAACTGATTGGCCGAATTCCAATCTGTATTGTTTTTACCCCAGTAGCAGGAACATATGTTACATTGCGTCTTATTGAGAACACTTGACGCTGTTGCTGCAAGCTTTTAACTCTCTTAAAGGTACAGTACACTCACATCTTCATAACACAGTAGAGGATGGCATATCATTATAGGGAGCAAGAGTGAGTTATCCAGAGCAAAAAGGTCAGTGCCAGATACTGGCCAGTATTGAATGAAGACATAGCTGTGTTGGCCGGGCATTGCCCAGAGAGCCAACAAAGACATATATATCCTCTAGCAGCTACCCCACATTCGTGGGAATGGCCAGGTAAATTCTGGATTCACTTACATATTGACTATGCAGGTCCTTTCATCCGCTCAATGTTCTTTGTCATTGTGGACAACCAACCAAACTGGCTGGACATGCATAGAAATCATTCGTCAAACAGGGGGACGACAAAAGAAAGACTGCACGCATCCTTTGTAATACACGGACTCCAGGAATTGTTGGTCACAGATATCGGGTCATCATGTACCAGAAAGGAGTTTGAGTATTTCCTAAATTTGAACGGTATTCAACATATAAAGATAGATCCATAACATCCATTATCCAATGGTCTGGCAGAAAGAACAGTCCAAAGTTTAAAACCCGGCTTAAAAAGCAGTGTTCAGCTTCATTAGATACCAAACTGCTCTGGTTCCTCGGAAAAAGTGAGGACTGCAGATGCTAGAGACCAGAGTTGAAAAGTGTGGTGCTGGAAAAACACAGCAGGCCAGGCAGCATCCGAGGAGCAGGAGAATTGACGTTTCGGCCCCAAAATATTGATTGTCCTACTCCTCGGATTCTGCCTGGCCTGCTGTGTTTTTCCAGCACCACACTTTTCAACTCTGCTCTGGTTCCTTTTTGATTATCGACCACCCCTCACACAACTACAGAGATAGCTCCAGTAGAGTTGATAACAGGAAGTAGACTCTGCATCAGGTTAAAGCTGATCTTCTTGGACCTGGAAGAGAGGGTGAAATCACATTAGCAAAACCAATGCCAGGCATAAGACTCTGCTAAGTGAGAGAGACAGTTTACTTCAGGGGACAAAGTTTGGTCTAGAAATCATAGGAATGGCCCTGCATGGGTAAGAGGCAGGGTCAACACCAGGTCAGGTCCAGTCACATATAAAGTTCGGGTAGGTTGTGATAGACCTGAACAAGCACATGGACCACATGAAAGCTATAAACCCGCTAGTGGTGTAGAAGCAAAATATGCCCAGCTCCTTGATAGTCTTTCAGACTATCCTGGAACCTATAGGATCTCCCTGTCTGTCAGGCATTGAGAGTGCCTTGGAATTTGAGATGGACATGGCAGATGTCACTGACTTGACACCTTCGCAACCTGAAGAAGAGAAGGAATTTCTTTAGAGACACTGCAGACACAAGAGGTAAACTATCATGCATTACATGCTGCCTTTATCAGAGGCAGAGTTGGAGAGAACCTGGCCTGGTGATAAAATGCCCCAGGAGGAGTTACAAAAGAAAAAGAGGATGAGGCTGTAGTGATTGTAATGAGGTCAGTCAGGTGGACCATATCAGGGAGCCCTGGCTGACAGATAAAAACGGGGGTGTCAGACATGCTGTTCCCTCTGACGGTTGGCTCTGCGGGAGCTGGATCAGTCTCAAGGACATCTTCATGTATAAATAAAGGATGACTTGGTTGGTGGGATGCTGGCATCTCTGGAGTTATTTCAATACTAAGCCTATCAAAGATTTCTACTGCAAACTTTCAGGTCCAGCTTCAGATTTTGGTTCAAGTCCATCTGTTCATTTGTTCCTTCATTAAACAAGGAATTTGATATACTAGAATCAAATATTCAATATTTTTCCAAGGAGATCTAACAAATTATTTAGCTTAAATGTTTTATCACAGGATAAAACTTTAGAACATACATTTCTTACTAAATATAAATGTAAAACTCTTAATTCTTTAAATAAAGAACCATGGTTTTGTGTGCAATGTCTTTTTTTCTGAGATGTCAAAACAAAATTCAAAGGATGTAAGTCATAATTTGTGAGAGGAATAAGGGTACAGTTTTCAGCAACACCATTATTAAGGGATAAATCAAGAGCAAATTATTTGATCTGTATCTGTACAGTTAAACGCAAGAATTAGAATTTGCTGTCGGAAGTGTCCTTTTTATGATATTAATAAAATATGAACTATCAATATTTAACTTGTATCATCCAGTTTCAATACCCAGAAACTTCATGGACAAAAATGGATTTTAAAAAGGGAAAGAACACTGATTTAATAATGCTTCAACAGTCAGTTTGCAACATGCTGAACCAGTGTATAAAACCATCAACACGCAAGAACTAATCTGAACTGGTTTCTTTTTCAAAAGACTTGGAAATTCAGATCTACATTTCCTGCTTGATTGACATTTTATTGATAAACTTCATACATTGGGGAATGGAACACATACCTGCAAATTATCCAGCTTGGAAAAACAATGAAGTAGACACCAAAATAAACAAATGAACTGTATTTCAAACAGCTGCTCTGGCAAAGCAACAGAGAGAAAAATGGGTTTGTAACAGCATGACTGGAAGACTTTTTCTCTTTCTCTATTTTCTCTCAGAAAAAGATAATGCCCAGTGAGAAAGCAAGTTGAGAAACATCCATTGACCAAGAATTCAAGGATTCTACATGTTGCAACAACTAAGGAAACAAAACCTCAACAAGACAATTGTGAACTTATAACTTCTCAGGAACTCTAAGAACCTTTTCAACAATGTATTCTTTTCTTCCAAATGACACTGGACATTTTCCATCTTAATTTTTATATCTGTGTTCATGTGTTTGATATTGTATTTTACTTTTGAGGGAGTTAGTAAGGAATAAGGATTCTCTTTCACACAAACCTTGTAATTAGCTCCTTCACTCTGAACTAGTGAATTATGTTTTACTTGAAGTGTAATATAGCTGAGTGCTAAAAAGTAACTTTTTTGCTGCCAACTGTGGGGTTTAAAAAGAGGACAGCTCAATTCAACCCTCCTCATCTGATGATAACACCTTGCCGTTCCACAAGCTTTGCTACACCTTGCCAAATAGAGGCATAGATGCTCGTGAAGGGTATGAAACTGTGATACTTGCCCACTAGATTAGATTAGATTAGATTACTTACAGTGTGGAAACAGGCCCTTCGGCCCAACAAGTCCACACCGACCCGCCGAAGCGCAACCCACCCATACCCCTACATTACCCCTTATTACCTAACACTAAGGGCAATTTAGCATGGCCAATTCACCTAACCTGCACATCTTTGGACTGTGGGAGGAAACCGGAGCACCCGGAGGAAACCCACGCAGACACGGGGAGAACGTGCAAACTCCACACAGTCAGTCGCCTGAGTCGGGAATTGAACCCGGGTCTCTGGCGCTGTGAGGCAGCAGTGCTAACCACTGTGCCACCGTGCCGCCCACTACCACCGTGCCGCCCACAAAGTGTAATATAGCTGAGTGCTAAAACATACCAGATGTACCAAAACATAGATATGCATTAAACATACCAGAAATTGTTAGGGCATAGCTAATCAAGTGTAAATAAATTATTAACAGTGTTAACAAGTCTTAATTCTAAGTGACAGCTCTAGTACTGAAAATTTACTTTCACAAATATTGAGTTTCATTTCTTCAGAATAAAATTATTGGCTAAGATTTTAAAAATTAAAAGAATTTTTAAAAGTTAGTGTGCTAGCTATGGCTAGCTATGGCTCACTTCTGAATTCAGAAGTGAGCCATCACCTCTGATTCAAAAGTTTCTGGTTCTAGGAAGTTTCTGCATAAAGATTGACTGACACTCTAATGCAGCACTGAAACAGTGCTGAACAATCAGAGTTACTGTCTTGCGGTTTAGATGCTAAACCAAAGACCCATCAAGACCCAAAAAAATCCAAGGCACTATTTTGAAGAGCAGCAGGGGTGTTGTCCCCAGTGAAGAGATTGATAATTACTTCTCAATCAACATCACAAAGAGATTATCTGGTCATTAACTCATTGTTGTTTGTGGGAAATCGCTGTGTGAAGTTTGACTGCTGTAATTCCTACATTACAACAATGTGGTCTGGCAAAACCTTGTTCATCTTCAGAGCAAGGAGTTGACCCTGACCAATTGTTACAGAGTGGCACATTCCAAAATTCAGGACTATGTGCTGAGGGACGCACTACAGCTTGAGGCAGCTGCCGCCAAGGTGCAGTGGGGAAAGACTGCTAACTGAAATCTTTCTGCTGAAGTTAAGTGGGGTCTATTCAGGTGTCAGGAGAACGTGAGGACTGCAGATGCTGGAGATCAGAGTTGAGAGTGTGGTGCTGGAAATCCACCGCAGGTCAGGCAGGCAGCAACCGAGGTGCAGGAGAATTGATGTTTTGGGCAGATTCTTGATGAAGGGCTTATGTCCAAAATGTCGACTCTCCTGCTCCTCAGATACTGCATGACTGGCTCTACTTTTCCAGCACCACACTCTCAACTGTATTCAGCTGTCAGACCCTTTGAGTATTTCAATTATATGTAAATATAATCTTGTGCAAATAAGAGGTGCCTTTGGTTTGTTTATTGGATAGAGTCAAACTCCACTGTTTGTGTTTTTGCCATATGCAACTGTACAGAACCTGTACTGTACATTATGAACTACATATGTCTATATATTTTTTATGAATAAAGTACTTTTTTTGAAATTTTAGAAATTACATTTTAAAAGCAATAAAGCACTTCGACACAGCATGTGTCCAAATGTTTTATATAAATGTAATTCCTTCATTTTTCTTCCAGTCTCTTTTACTTTTCTCCATTTCAATATTTTCTTTGATCTCCCGCTCTTTTTACATTGAATTACATATTACATTGAATTACATATTATTATCAGGTTTAGATTCTATGTGCCACAAAAAGGAATTTTCAATCAAATTACTTGTTCAAAGAAATTTCATTTCAGTTCTGAAGACTGAACTGGACTTCAAATGTTAACTGTTTTATCTCCACCTCTGAGTTTCTCCAGTAAATTTTGTTTTGTTTCAGATTTAATGTCATTTTTATAGAATGCTGCACTGTTTAGATATCCCGATATCTGTAATCTGTCACTCAACAGTTCACAAAGTCTGTGGGTAGGTGTAAGTGTAATGAACTGCAAATGCTTGTTATATAATGTTAGCAAAGGGAAATAATTAGAATGCTTCCATTCTCAACTGACGTCAGTAGCGTTTTATGCAATTAAGATTTGAAACAAAATAAAACCACCAAGACGTTTTTCCTGCAATAACATATTTTTCAATATTTTAGTTACAATAGTTAAATTTTGCAATGGGTGAGTAACGTATGCAATACTTCTGTTCATCCAGACTACAATGACTTAACATCCATGATATCACGTTGCACATTTTATTTTATAAATCTGTGAAAAAAATAACACAACTTAATAATGATCCTTCACAGCTGATAGTATATTGTATGCATCCAATATTTTATACAGTTCTTCCCAAATATTTTCCCATTATGACCCAAATTTGATGCTCGAACCTCGTAAGGGGAAAGGATGTGAGGAGATCTTTACGAGCAAGAAGGCAGGCTTATAAGCGCGCCATTGTCTGATACAGCTGTTATAAGTCAGTCAGTACTCCACAGCCGCCATTTGAGCTCATGACCGCAACATTTAAATTCACAGCCGCACTTGGGGTATCGACCTTGGGAAGCTCTGATTTAATAGGATCTGATTAATTCCTCCCAACGCTACTTGTTGCACTCAGATAACTCACGTAACTTTTTTTTTGGTTGGAGACATGGAATTAAATGACAGGGTTTCGTTCAAACTCAAAATCTGAATGGAGCAATTCCCCTAAATAACGAAACGGCCAAAATAACTTACAGTGTGTGAGAGGTAATTTCGGTTTAAACTTTAAGATGTGCCTGCACCACAGACTGATCTATAATAAAAGACAAAACTTTTGTTTCTTTTCTAACAACCATTTTATATACTCAAAAGTAGAATAGTTTAAATTGTGCAGAATGCTGACAATTTGTGAGCGATAGTAAAAACAAGCAGGCTCTTGATTGATGAAGCCATTCACACAGCAGGGAAGGATAAGTCCTTGACTGATAAGACTGCTAGCACAGACAGAGAAGAATAAGTCTTTGACTGATAAGACTACAGGGTGAGAAAAACAACAACTTTAGAGACTCTGAAGACATTTGTTGCAGACTTTGTGATAAAAATAATGATGTTTTTAAGAATGTGAACCTCATGGCTTGTTGGAGCCAAGGAGAGGAGGGACTTGTGCTGTTTATAATGGGAGACTTTGTAAGCCTCAGCGCGCCTTTTCTTTAAGGGTGCCCGACTCTGCAGACTTGACTTGTTAATAAAACTTTGTTTTCCTGAATTTGTCTAGAGCAATTATTGAGAAGCGATTTTCGTTTCTAACACAGTGTAAACTGTAAAACAAGTGGAACTTTAATGTTAATAATTTTTAAATGGATTGCATATTAGGAATGTGTAATTACCTAGATAGTTAAGAGTTTTGCTTATTTGAGACGTCATACCTCTGTTACACCTTGGACGACTCATTAAATGAAAGGCGCTATATGAACGGATTTGTTTTTATGGTTGATGCTTTTGTTTTGGTGGCCCTGCCTTTTGATGTGGTTTTAACAGCTGACTTCCACTAGCCGTGCCTGAAAATAAGTTCTCGTTTTAAAATCATAGTTACTTTTGACTTTAGAGTTTCTGTTCCCAGTTGAAAACCGATTATTTGATGTCCCTCCAAAGCCACACGCGGGAGATTTTGGGATGGTTGAATGTTGTACATTGGCCATGTTGTCGGATAATTGCTCACGACGCACAACCCCCTCCTAAATAAATCCCGTCTAATTTTTACCAAATTTTTACCTTTGGGAAACATTCCGACTTTCCAATAGATGGCTTGTTGCAGCCTTTAGTGTAGTGCAGCAAATTTTGTTGGTTAATTATGCAAAAAAAATCATTTTAAATCCTTAAAATATAGATTTTTAAGTACTGTTTAAACAACCCTCTATTTCTTAAGAAGTCCTGGGAACATTTAACATGAACACTTGAAACGCCGTACGTGACTGCTGGAAAATGGGAATAGAATCGATCTATGTTTGATGATGTGCTGTAACTGCATAACTCCACTTCATTGACGACATAGCCATCCAAGTTGCAAATTTCTAAAAGTTGGCAAAATATTCAGCTATGCTAATGATAGATTGTGCCCCAATTTCTTCAGAACAAGGGAGCTGTGGAAATCCTGCCCGGGGCTTTGTGAGCCACGGGCGACCTCTCAGAGCGGGGCACCTCTTGTTTTTACTGAAGTTCGGACTCAGGAATTCTTGAAGGCGATAGACAACACCACGCCGAGCACTTGGACAGCCGCCAGTCCCTAACGCCCCGGCCGGCCTCTGAAACACGGTGTCCGTGACAAAACCGTGAATGGGCTTGAAGCAGCCGCCCTTAGAGATGCCCCGGGCGTGGACGGTGCTGGCGATCTCTCTGCACAGTGTAGCAGCTCGGGGGGGGGGGGGGCAGACTTATTGCTGAGCTGCTGCCCAGCCCAGGGCGAGTAGCGCCAGTTCCTTGTAACTCCTTCCCCCTCGGCTGGCCAGCAGCATGGGCTATAGCGGTTTCTGACCAGTGACGGCTTTTGCCCAGATGCCGAGTATGAACATGCTGAGGCCAGCCCCCCTGAGGATGAAGCTGAAAACCATCAGTGACATCGCTCCCCTCCCCCCCCCCCCTTGTTTTTTTTTAACATCTGACCTGCTCCCCACCCTTCTCCGGGTGGGGGGATCCTGCTCTTCCTCCCTGTCTCTGGACAAGAATCCCACTGGCTGGTCACTGGTTTCGCTGTAGTCTGGTAATCCACTCAATCTGTGGAGAGGGATAAAGCTTGGGATGTCACCCTGGGTTCTCCTGGAGGCGACAGTCTCCACAGCCCAGCTCCAGCGGATCCTGTATTCGTCGTTGGAGATGGATCAGTGCATGCTACACGCCGTCTAAATCATATTTCAAAATATTCATCACATACTTTCTGTATTCAGAGCAGTTATTGGAGTTCAGGTTGGATACACCTCGCGGTGAATAGCTGCCGCATGCTGATTCTGAAATAATTATTCATCACAGTGGTCCCCTCATCCAGCCTTTCCAAAATTCCTCATTCCCGAAAGATGCGCATGCGGGAATTAAGATAACCAAATCTCCAGGGCACCAGTCGGTGGTGTTGGCTTTGACAACCTAAACTGAAGTTAGTCAAATGTTAATCTGTAAATCAAACATACGCCCAGTAACATATATGATTTAAAACATTATGCATACTCGTAATAATAACCAAATAGTTTAGCAGAGATAAAAACAGAGGATAGTTTAAAATTCATAACATGATATAATGAGAGATTTGGGATCTAACAGGGAGGAATACAAACATTGATTAGATTCTTGGCTTTTTTTTTAGATTAGATTACTTACAGTGTGGAAACAGGCCCTTCGGCCCAACAAGTCCACACCGACCCGCCGAAGCGTATAGCACCCAGACCCATACTCCTACATTTACCTCTTCACCTAACACTACGGACAATTTAGCATGGTCAATTCACCTAACCTGCACATTTTTGGATTGTGGGAGGAAACCGGAGCACCCGGAGGAAACCCACGCAGACACAGGGAGAATGTGCAAACTCCACACAGAGAGTCGCCTGAGGCGGGAAGTGAACCCGGGTCTCTGGCGCTGTGAGGCAGCAGTGCTAACCACTGTGCCACCGTGCCGCCCACTTTTATATTAGAGTCATCAAGATCTACATCTTGGGAAAAAAAATCCCTTCAGCCACACCAGTCAAAAACAACCACCTAACTATTCTATTTCCATTTTCTGGCACTTGGCCCATAGCCTTAAACAAGGGCACATTCAATTTGTTCTGAAATATTATGAGGTTTTCTGCCTCTTTCACCCTTACAGACTGAATTCCAGAGTCCTGGAGATACTGAGGACTGCAGATGCTGGAAAGTCAGAGGCGATAAAGTGTGGAGCTGGAAAGAGCACAGTAGGTCAAACAGCATCAAAGGAGCAGGGGAGTTGATGTTTCAGGTCGGAACCTTTCACCAGGACTCGTGATGACAGGTTCTTACCTGAAACATCGACTCCCCTGCTCCTCCAATGCCGCCTGACCTGCTGTGCATTTGCAACCATCTTTAGCCAGAAGTGCTGAGTCGATGATCAATCTTGACCTCATCCTTAAATCCCCACCAGATGCCAGTCTTCACACAATTTGATTCAAGCCATGTGATAACAAAAAAATGGTTGAAGGTAGTAGATACTTTCAAGGCTGTACACCATGACAATTCTGGTATTGGTTATGAAGACATATGTTTCCAAAACTGCCACAGCTCAAAACCCAGCTATTCCAGTATGACTATGACACTGGCGCCTATGCAACAATTACTCAGGTATGCCACAAAAAGCCAATTGCCACCACATCAGTTTGTTTTTAACCATTGGAATCATGGAATTCTCACAATGCAGAAGGAGGCCATTTGGCCCATTGTGTCCATACCAACTCTCTGAGCATTTTAATCTTGTGCCAGTTTCCCTGCCATAATCTTGCATGTTGTTTCCATTTAAATAATACAAACAAAGGACATAATTAAAAGGTGAAATGCATGAGGGTTAGAAGTGATGAGGTAAAATACCTTTTCACACAGGGGTGGGGATCTGGAATGCACTGGAATGGAGGGTAATTAAGTTGGGAAACCCCACAAACTTTAAAAAGTGGTTGGATGAGTACCATAAGTATCATATATGGGTCAAGTGCTGGAAAGTGGGACTATTTTGCTGCGAGAAAGTAGTGAAATTTTGGCAGTACAGACTTGATGGGCCAAAAGGTTCTTCTAGGAGGAAATGAGGACTGCAGATGCCGGAGATCAGAGTCAAAGAGTGGGGTGCTGGAAGAGTACAGCCGGTCAGGCAGCATCCAAGGAACAGCAGAGTTGACGTTTTGGGCATAAGCCCTTCATCAGGAATGAGGCCTCATAATTCTATGAAATTTCTAGATCATTAATGTATTTGAACTAAGGATATTAAATCTTAACATAACATCTTGGAAGTATTCAATGGATCAGTGCCATCTGTGAAAAATAGCTAGAATTTCAAATTAATAGACTTGCATGAAAGATGGAAAAAGTTTTAAGCAAGTGCAAAGAGTAAAAAAGGGTGGGAAGTGAAGCATTAAAAAATTAACACAAGGTTAACTTTTTACTTTAACTGTCTCTCTCACTAAATTATTCTCTTACACAGTGTTTTCAGCATATTCTGTTTAAAACTTTCATTCACTCATCCTGTTGCTGACTCAGCCAGGTTTTATTGCCTACCACCAGATCGTAGAATCCCTACAGTGTGGAAGAAGACCATTCAGCCCATTGCATCCACACCAACCCTTCAAAGAGCATTTCACTCAGACAGACCCTCTTATCCCTGTAACCCTGCATTTCCCATGGCCAATTTACCTAACCTACATGTCTTTGGACTATGGGAGGAAACCGGAGTACCCAGAGGGAATGGGGAGAACATGCAAACTCTACACAAGCAGTTACCCAAGGGTGGAGTTGAATCCAAGTCCCTGGTGCTATGAGGAGAAAGTGAGGTCTGCAGATGCTGGAGATCAAAGTTGAAACTTTATTGCTGGAACAGCACAGCAGGCCAGGCAGCACCCAGGGAACAGGAGATTCGACGTTTCGGGCACAGGCCCTTCTTCCTGAAGAAGGGCCTGTGCCCGAAACGTCGAATCTCCTGTTCCCTGGATGCTGCCTGGCCTGCTGTGCTGTTCCAGCAATAAAGTTTCAACTTTGATCTCCAGCATCTGCAGACCTCACTTTCTCCTGGTGCTATGAGGCAGCAGGTCTAACCACTAATATACAGGGCCGAACTTTAGAAGATGGTGGTAATGAGTTCCCTTCTTTGCCGTCTATTTGATGTAGGATTCCCACAAAACTTAGAGGGGAAAGATATAAAAGAGACCTACGGGGCAACTTTTTCACACAGAGAATGAAAATGTTCTCCTGTACATATTTTAGATAGTAGTGGTTATGCATTTGGGAGGTGTTATCAAAGGTGCTTGGGTGAATTTCTTCAGTGCATCATTTAGATGGTACAAATTGGTGCTGCTGAATGTCGGTTGTAGAGGAAGTAAATGTTCATGAATGTTGTGCCAAGCAAGTGTGCTGATTTGTCATGGATGATGTCAACCTTTTTGCTTAATTGGTCAGGTCAGATTTGTCCTTTTTTTTGTGTAAGGGACATACATGGATAATTTTTCATATTGTCGGGCAGGTGCCAAAGTTGTAGCTACACTGCAACATCTTGGCTAGGTGTACAGCAAGTTCTGAAGCACAAGGCATCAGTACTATTGCTGGAATTTTGTCAGGACATCGAGCCCCAATGCCCTCCAACTGTTTCTTCGTGGAAACCAGCAGGAGATTTCATTGTCCATGTTTGACCTCATGTCATGAGGCTTCATTGGTATGGAGTCAATGTTGATGACTCCGAGGTCAACTCCCTGTTGCCTGGAAACCATTATGCTACTATGTCTGTTGGGTCCAACCTACCGATGCAGTGGTGATAGTGTTATCTAGAACATTGTCTGTAAGGTATGACCATGAGTATGACTACGTCAGACTATTTCTTGGCTCATCTGCAAATTTGGCTTCATTTCCCAGGTGTTTAATGAGAATGAATTAGGTGCATATGAGGGAGACATTGCTAAGGATGTCATTTTCAGTGCCTTAATGCCCAAAGTACCTTAATGTCCAGTTTCATTCCTTCTCTTAAACTTTCTAGAGTAGATGCAACTGAGCTTGTTAGCTGTTTCAAAGAGCAGATTCAAAGTAGACTGCAACTTTCTCTAATACTCCTGGCTCATGGATTCTTCATTGAATCAGGATTAATCATTGTTAAACCCCTGGCTTGATGCTAACGGTGGAGTGGGGGTGTACATATATCACTTTACCATCAATTGCAGATTTTCTTTGAATTGAAATTCCAACCTCTGCCATAGTAGAATTTGAACCCACACCCCCAGAACAACACAGCAGCCTCTGGATTACTCGTCCAAAAATATATCCACTAGGCAATCACCTCCCATTGCAGATTTAACATGAAAGCAGGAAAAAATGTAAACCCTCACCCAGTCAGACAGCATTCTCTGGAGACAAAAAAGGAGTAAAACATTTCAAGATTCTCAGAATAATATTTGATTACTGCTTATGTTGGCACAGTAAATAATTAATCCAACTCAAACGATTTGGATTAAATTACTTTTTCTAAAGAAAGATCCCAATCAGCCAGCTTGAGGTGAAACCTTGGCATTGGGGACTGGGAAAGCCAAGACCAACTTTCGTCGACAGCTGGGCTGTTTGTGGCTCTGGGTGACGTCACGGCCTAGCGGATTCGCGCCGCGGCCAGCTGGCAGGGGGCGCGCTCCCGCTCCCGCTCTCGGACCCAACACTGTCACCGCCGTCGGACACCGGCATCAGCACTCTGCCCGGCGCCTGAGCTTCCATTGAGGATTTAATCGGTGGATGTTTGAGAGGTAAACTTCTCTCTTGATAGGTTTTCTCTCTCTCTCTCTGTCTCTGCAGATATACACAGAGATCTTTGTCGCGACGGGTGAAGCGGGACGGACGGAGGGAGGGATACTGAGGCCTAGGTTGACGGAGGTGAGCGCCAAGCATTGCGCATGTGCGGGGGCCGCAGTGCGGTCTGGGAGTTGTAGTCTCCATGACGTTAGTGACGATGGGTGACAGTTTGGGAAAGGGCGATTGAAACTCCATTTCCCAGGGTGCAGCGGTCGGCCGGACTCTCCGCCCATCATGGTCAGCACTGCTGGCTGGCCGGGTTGCAGTTGGAGTTTCTTTGTGACTCTGAGTCTTTTCAATCCGTTTGGGTATCCTAACAGGCGAGGGTGAGTTGCTGTTTGGGTTGGTTTATTGCCGTGATTTTTGTGGTGGAATCAATAAGTTCACCGTCAGTTTAGTTTACAAGGAGCATCCCTGCCATATGGTGGGAGGCAGTTTTGATTCAAGCCTCCGCTGCCACGAATTCCGTAAGTAACCGAACAATCTAAGTTTGTTTTATTGACTTAGGATGATGCTTCACCTTTTGTCGATAACTTGATGTGCCACCACATTTGTGAAACTTTTTAGCGAACTTTAAAAATATTTAAAATCGACGCAAGCCCAACAACATTAAGAGCTTATTGTCACAGCCGCAGGTAACGTCAAGCGCAGTTTTTCGGGTTAAGGTATATCATCTGTAACCAAAAGAGAAATGAGTTAAACATGTAGTGTTATTGCAAGGTTAAGTTCGTAATCCAGAAAATGTGTTTAGATCTTGATCCTGTGTGTTTTTTTTTCCACTCGTTATCTCTCTCACGTATGCAATGATCACAGCAAGTCAGTTTCATGAAAGTTCTCATAGTATTTACTAGGTAGAAATACTCGGTTATAATGATTTCTTATTCCAAAAACAAGTTTTTTTTAATTTTACGTGCAATTAAGCTTATTGTGTTTCCTTGTATGATGCATTTTATTTTCTTTCAATGTGGCATTCTTGCGCCATAATTGATACACAACAGTCAACTTCTCAATTATAGAGCAAATTGTGCAATAAATATGTGACTTGTGCATAACAAACTTGTGAAACTGACTTGTATATAACAAACAGTCCAACTACCTAATATTTAAATCTTTTTATTATAATAATAAGAGCAGAACTTTAGAGAAATTGTACCTGCGTGCTTTGATCCAATACTTATCAGTACTCTGACAATTGTAAACAGGGTACAATCACTGGTATCCTCATTTCAATGGAACTATTTTTGTGATACATCTCTGGTATAAGTCAAATAAAACATCTCAGGAAGCCTGAATGCATGTATCCTATTTTAAGCAATTTGACTGGCTTGTGTCTGTAAAAGCTATTTCTATATCATTTATAGTACAAGTGAATAATCAAACAGACCCATACATTTCAAAAGCAAAATGTGCCACACTCTTTATTTTACCATTTCAGTAGGAGACCAGTATACAATAAATTGGTGATTGTGCATACATTTACTGAAATACATTTTTCTGGTGGGCATGATGCCTGACAGGAGCTAGTGAAATTCAAATAAAGATAAATAAGTTTGAGTCAATTTTTTTAAACGATTTTCCCATGACAGAATTTGGAATTGCCTTCATTCTGTCATGGGAAAATCAAAACATGGGGATTATAAAAAATAATCAAGTGCAGAGAATGACCCAGATTATTTGACTTGGCTTGGATTTTGACTCAGTGATAAATAAATGGCACTAGGTGTTCATTAGGTTTGCACTTGCTCAAATTCTTTTGTACTGGAACGTGTAGTGCTTAAAAATTCATTTCACCGTGGCACAGTCAACAGGTGATCTGGGACTTGTCCAAACAGGATAAGCAGATGTGATTGTTTAAAGACTATCACATTTGAAGAATTTTTAATGAATAGTGTAGATCTAATCCAGCAAATGTTAGGATAGTTAATTTTAATGTTTGACTAAGTATACAAAGAAAAATAAAAAGGGTTGGAAAAATTGAATGAAGCCAGACAGATAAAATGTTTTTAAAATTTATTTCCATTTAAAACCTTAAGAATATGATTGCACACTTCTAAAACTGAATATTCACTGCTAAAATACTTGTTTGTCAATAATTAATACTTATTGCATTGTTAAAGTTTGACCTACACTCGAGGGGATAAGTCAAAACCTTTTCTTGCAAAGTTACTCTATATCTTCATTGTAACTGCAATGTAGAGTCAGAGAGGTGTACAGCATGGAAACAGACCCTTCAGTCCAACCTGTCCATGCCAACCAGATATCCCAATCCAATCTAGTCCCACCTGTCAGCACCCGGCCCATATCCCTCCAAACCCTTCCTGTTCATATACCCATCCAAATGCCTGTTAAATGTTGCAATTGTACCAGCCTCCACCACTTACTCTGGCAGCTCATTCCATACACTGAATGACTATGAAAACTGACATTCAACAAATATAAAATTATTCTTTCAGGGTCACTTTGGCAGTGATCACAATCGTTGGATACCGCTGAGAACTGATCACATCTCATTCACCAAGACGTAACATTTTCATTCTCTGTGTGAAAAAGTTGTCCCGTAGGTCTCTTTTATATCTTTCCCCTCTCATCCTAAACCCTTGCCCTCTAGTTCTGGACTCCCCGACCCCAGGGAAAAGACTTTGCCTATTTACCTTATGCATGCCCCTCATGATTTTGTAAACCTCTATAGGTCACTTCTCAGCCTCTAACGCTCCAAAGAAAACAGCCCCAGCCTGTTCACCTCTCCCTATAGCTCAAATCCTCCAACATCCTTGTAAATCTTTTCTGAACCCTTTCAAGTTTCACAACATCTTTCCGCTGGGAAGGAGACAAGAATTGCAAGCAATATTCCAACAGTGGCCTAACCAATGTACTGTACAGCCGCAACATGACCTCCCAACTCCTGTACTCAATACTCTGACCAATAAAGAAAAGCATACCAAACGCCTTCTTCACTATCCTATCTACCTGCGACTCCACTTTCAAGAAGCTATGAACCTGCACTCCAAGGTCTCTTTGTTTAGCAACACTCCCTTACCATTAAGTGTATAAGCTCTGCTAAGATTTGCTTTCCCAAATGCAGCACCTCGCATATATCTGAATTAAACTCCATCTGCCACTTCTCAGCCCATTGGCCCATCTGGTCAAGATCCTATTGTAATCTGAGGTAACCCTCTTTGCTGTCCACTCCACCTCCAATTTTGGTGTAATCTGCCAACTTACTAACTGTACCTCTTATGCTTGCATTAAAATCATTTATGTAAATGACAAAAAGTAGAGGACCCAGCACTGATCCTTATGGCATTCCACTGGTCACAGGCCTCCAGTCTGAAAAACAACCCTTCACCACCACCCTCTGTCTTCTATCTTTGAGCCAGTTCTGTATCCAAATGGCTAGTTTTCCCTGTATTGCTAATCATTCTCCCATGGGGAACCTTGTTGAACGCCTTACTGAAGTCCATATAGATCACATCTACTGCTCTGCCCTCATCAATCCTCTTTGTAATTTCAAACTGCTCCAAATATTTAAATGGCAAAATTACAGTCAGCATTCGCCATTATAACTCCTCTGAAACTGGCAGCAAATTCATGTATCCCCTGTGTGTACGCAGTTAGATACGAAACCCAGATTAGATATGAAACCCAGAAGCTGTTATCAGTGATTCAACACTTGGATGCACAGTTGAGGTCTTCCCACGATGTCATTAATTATAAATCATTTATGAAGTGAGAGCTTCCGCTCTTAGGCTCGTAACCCTGCTGTAAAAAATACTTGAAAATATTGCATCTTGTTGAATGAGATGTGATTGGTTCTCAGGGGTATCCAAAGTTTGAGATCACTGTCAAAGTGACCCTGAAGGAGTAATTTAATATTTGTTGAATGTCGGTTTTCATCACTTTGATCAAATTTGTATTTTTTAAAGTCTTATATTTTCACCCCATTCATATATCCCAATCACTTATTTTGCCAGCTGTAACATGTAAGAATTAAAGGTGAAGTGTTTTTGCTTCTTGCTTTTCTATCTGTTGGAATACTTGTGTAAGACTGAACTCCTTGTTAATGCCATTGTGGCCAGACACCTGGAGCGTCCCATGATGGCACACAAGATTCAAACCGATGTTGGAAAATAAGAAATCTGCATCACAGAGATGGCTAAAGGTTTGGAAGTACCTTTCTTCAGAGATTAGAAATGATCATCATTGCTTTACCTCCACCTTTTGGAGCTGCTGAAGGAATAGAGCAACTCAAACTGCACCTTTTGGATTTCTGCATTTAATGGTGCATGTTTGGTCATCCTTTAAGTAGTGTAAAGTGCTGTCAGCATTGATAGCCTAAAACTTTAACTCAGAATATTCTTGTGTCTGGCCAGGTGTCTTAGAGTTGCTGAATCATTCATTTCTCTGACACAAACATCTTTTGGTATATTTGCATATTTGAGTTTGACAACTCATTGAAATAAGTATTTAAATTTTGCTTGGCAGTCATTAAGATATTCCTGTTTTGTTCAAATTGGCTAATCTGTTTGATACTAATGGAGTGAGCTCAGATAGCATTCTGATGCTAACTCTTCAGAGTCTATGTAATGGTTGATGTTTGGATATCTTCTGTTCAGTTAAATTCTTCTGTGTACTCTTGAGTATAAAAAACTAAAAGTTTGCTATTGTGGAGCTAAGACTGTCATTTAGAATTCACTTTTAGTGCCAAAAGTGTCCTTGTGCTCAACACTTATCTCTCTTATTTTGGTGTCAATTGCAGTGCAATAGTAACATTCCTGTAAATAAGATAGATGATGAGAAGTCCAAGCTTCATTTGACAGTGTTGAACATGGTATCTAGACTAACATAAAAGCAGTTCTGAGGAAGTGCTACACTGTTAGAGTTGCCATATTTCATTTGTGATATTAAAATGAAATGGGTGTATGTATATAATGCCATTTAAGAAAGAGCAGTGACATTCACCCACAGGCTAAGCCAATACTAACCCTTCAGTTTATGTCACTGAGAGACATAAGCAATTATCTCATTGCATTTGTGAGATGTTGCTGGGAATAAATTGACTGCGATGTTTGCCCAATAACAATTGCCACTTCAAAAGTACTTCCATTAGTTTTGATTTGTTTTTAAACATCCTCAGTTTGGAAAAAGCAGTGTGCAAATGCGAGTTTGTTCTAGTATTTGGAGGCAACTTGCTCCATAGCATTCCTTTTATTTTGTGGGATAGTGAACCAGAGAAAACACATAGTAATTTTCAGATTGGATAGTGGGAGATTTCAAACACGTCTGTGAGCATTATACTTAATGGAAGTGAGTCGGCGGTCCTCTAAAGTAAAGTTGTTGTGAGCTTAAACAATAATCTTATTTATAAAGCTTGGAATTTTATTGAACTGTTTTATTTGCAGAATAACACTGATGGTGGTTCCCAAGGTGATGAAGCTCCAGCATCTCATTGCAATTGGTGTTTATCTTTTCCTGTGGCATCAGTGCAGCACCTGAAGAGGACCACGTGTTCTAGGAGCAGTATGTTGTATTTTCATAGATAATTTTACTTTTCTTACTAAATACCACTGACTGAAATAAATAGTTATAAATGTATAATAAGCTATTTACAGATCCAAGTGTCTGAACATTTTTTGCTTCGAAGAGTTTGAGCTTTGGAGTCTCTATTGTATAAAGCAATGAATAGCTGCAAACTTCAGTAAGTCTGCTGCAGAAATTTGATTAAAGCTTATTTGGCCTGAGTTCTGCAGGGAATATCTGAACGTCCATTTCCACATGTTTAGCTTTAGTACCCTGAACCTTTCTGTAAAGATTTAGTGTTGCTGCCTGCTTTGCATTCTCTTAAACTCAGAATGAATAATGTGCTCCATACTCATAGCTTATCTTTATATTTGCACAAAGCAAAACAGATATTCTACCACCTGTGATGGTAGAACTGAGCAATGCAGTCAATCATTGCTACTTGTTGCACAAACAAGCATCCTGACCCCAGACTTATTTTTTAGTACTGTCTGCTGCAAATCCTTCATCTTGTCTCTTGCACAAATCATTAATGTGAAGTGAAGACAAGCCTTTGAGTGAAGTTGCTTGCACCATTGTAGAAGCCTATTCCAGTCCTAGAATCATACAGCATAGAAATAGACCTTTTGGTCCAACACATCTGCACCGACCTGACATCGCATTTGTCAGAATGTGGCCCATATCCCTCTAAAGCCTTCCTACTCATAGGCAATCCTACTCAAAAGCCATCCAGATGCCTTTTAAATGTTGTAATTGTACCCACCTCTACCACTCACTGCAGTTCATTCCATACTTAAACTGACCTGCACGTGAAAATGTTACCCCTTAGATCTTCTTTTAAATCTTTTCCCTCTCACCTTAAACCTGTACCCTTTAGCTTTGGACTACCCACACCCTAGG
Organism: Chiloscyllium plagiosum; assembly: GCF_004010195.1. Classification (NCBI taxonomy): domain Eukaryota; kingdom Metazoa; phylum Chordata; class Chondrichthyes; order Orectolobiformes; family Hemiscylliidae; genus Chiloscyllium; species Chiloscyllium plagiosum. Next base: position 27,715,035 of record NC_057732.1, read on the forward strand.
GTTATTCGCCCTATCCATGCCCTTCAAGATTTTAATAAACCTCTATAAGGTCATGTCCTCAGCCTCTGATACTCCAAGAAAAAACGACCTCAGCCTATTCAGCCTCCCTCTGTAACTAGGATCCTGCAGTCCAGGCAACACCCTTGTAAACCTTTTCTGCACCCTCTCAAGTTTAACAACTATGTGGAGGTGCTGGTGTTGAACTGGGGTGGACAAAGATAAACATCACACAGCTTCCCTATTCAGCACTGTTGGCGCTTTATATGTTGGCTTGTTTTTTTTATGGTTTTTGTTGTATATAATCTTTGACAGCTTTGCAAGTTTGTTAACTGTAGTGGTTTTAATTTATGTAGTTTTTATGTTCGATGGATCTTGCAACACTAGTACTCAGCAATTTGTGTTTCGAGCTCCTCCTCTCTCGAATCTAAATGTTACTGCAGAACATTATGGCTAATGACTTAATTAAATGGTGTACCTGGAACATCAAGGCGAGTCAATCACCAATTAAGAGGAAGAAGGTACTTTCAAATCTTAGAACGGAAAAGGTGGATATGGCTTTGTTACAGGAGAGACACTCTTGGATGATAGAGAGCATTTGAAACTACAGCAGAATGTCTTTGATCGGGTTTACTTTTCATCTTTTAGAACCAGAAGGAGGGGAGTGGCTATATTGGTTAGGAGGAATCTCCCATTTAAGTTACTAGAGTTGTTGTGATTCCGTTTGCCGAGCTGGGAATTTGTGTTGCAGACGTTTCGTCCCCTGTCTGGGTCCCAATATACCAGCCACTGCAGCGGACAGTTGGAACTGACAACCGGAAGCGGCAGATACAAATTACTATAAATGCCGGAGGAAACATCACAGAAGCGCTTCACAGGAGGCTCCCAAGCACTGAAGATGTCACCTAGACAGGGGACGAAACGTCTGCAACACAAATTCCCAACTCGGCGAACAGAACTACAACAACGAGCACCCGCGCTACAAATCTTCTCACAAACTTTGAAGTTACTAGAGTGTGTTAAAGACACACATGGGAGGTTTGTAATTCTCAGAGCCCCTGATAAACAGGGACGAATATGGTATTTTAAATGTTTATTGCCCTCCAGCCCATCCCCTCAAATTTATGATAGAAGCATTCTCTAAATTGATCAGTGTGTAGCCCCGGCATATCATTATAGGGGGAGATTTTAACTGTCTTATGGATCCCAAAGTAGATAAGTTGCCCAAAGGCTCCCCACCCCCTCCCGATACCCTCTGTACAAACTGAACAGTTAGTGGATGTGTGTGTGGAGTTAGGTTGGTGGACATCTGAGGGTGTCCACCCTACAGACAGGGATTGTACAATTTTTTCCAATCCACACAGATGTCACACCAGGATTGATTTTTTTTTTCTGACCCCTGTGGCAGTCCTGGACTTGGTGGCATCTTGTACGATTGGTAACATTACCATCTCCGATCACGCTCCAGTGTACCTATTGGTTAAGATTTAGGACATTACGGTGGTCCCGATGCAGTGGCGAATGGACCCCTTTATCCTTAAGGATAATTTTGTGGAGTACTTCTCTAGGGAATTTCGGGTATTCCTAGACATTAACTCAGGCTCGGTTAGTAGCCCATCTGTCCTTTGCAAAACTGCTAAAGCCTATGCCATGTTAGTTATTTCCTACTCTGCCAGAAGCGGCAGAAGGGCGAACAGCAACGTCTTGTCGAAGCACAGTTGAAGGCAGCCAAAAAGACTTATTTTGACAGGCCCTCAGTCAAGTTACAGAGGTTTACGGTGCTATGGTCTGCATTGAATTCCATGCTCCCGCAGACAGCAAAGAAGGAGCTTACTTTTGCAAAGCAAAGGTTATATGAGCATGGTGACAAGCCAGCCAAGTACCTAGCATATCTCGCCAAGAAAGGGAGCACCCTTCAAGCCATTATGTCGATTAGGGAAGAGTCTGGGAACCTAATGTGATTCCAAAAAGATTAATGTGGCATTCCTGAGATTTTACTGATTTATACCAATCTGAGGGTTGTGAGGAGGGGTGGGCCAAGATGGAGTCCTTTTTTAACAATCTAGAGCTCCCAGGCATCCCAAACAATAGTCTTTTCTCAATGCCCCTTTATCAGAGCAAGAGGTTCAGGAGGCTGTGAAGCAACTTCAGAGTGGAAAGGGGCCCGGTACTGATGGACTTCCCAGCGAATTCTATAAAGAACTTATAAACATATTGTCAGGCCTGATGCTCAACATGTTCAATGACTCATACAGTCATGATCGTCTTCCACCATCTCTGAGAGAGGCCAGTATTTCGCTTATTCTTAAAAAAGGGAATGTCCTGGAGGACTGTGCTTCATACAGGGCCATTTCACTCTTAAATGTAGACTTCAAAATCCTCCCTAAGACTCTTGCATTAAGGCTGGAGACTGTGTTACCTTCTATTGTTAAGAGGACCAGATTGGCTTCAAAAGGGGCTACAGATCCTCCAATAATGTTAGGAGGCTGCTTTATGTAATTCAAGTGTGTCAACAACAGTCAATACAGGGATTGGTGATTTCTCTAGATGCAGAGAAGGCATTTGACTGATTTGAGTGGCCATACCTCTCTTATACTCTGGAGCAGTTTGACTTGGGCGAAACCTTTTAAGATGGGTAAAAGTTCTTTTTAGTGACTCTCTCGCTGCAGTCATCACCAATGGGGTACGATCAAACAATTTTAACATTTTTAGGGGCAGCAGCAGGGCTGTCCCTTTTGCCATTGCTTTTTACATTGGTGGTTGAACCATTGGCGGAGTCCATTCATAGAGATCCTAACATATCGGCTATAGAAGTGGGGTCAAAATTACTTAAGATTTTGTTGTACGCGGGCGATGTCCTAATTTGTTTGTCAAATCCAGCAGTTTCGGTGCCTCGCCTGATACAATGCATCAGCTCGTTTGGCACCTTTTTTGGTACAAGAGTAATCTTGCAAAATCAGAGACTATGCCTATGAGTGGTCTTACGAAGGTGCTAGGACTTGAAGGCGAATATCGATTCCCATTTAAGTGACCGCAGGGCGGTTTTGTGTACTTAGGCATATTCATCACTCAGTTCTTGATCAGTTGTTCAAAGCTAAGTTTTCTCATCTCTGCAGGGTGTGGGGGAGAGAGCTAGACGTTGAGGTCTCCTCAGAGGCATGGGAAGATATTTGGGAAAACGCAAGAAACATATCAATTTGCAGTAGAACCCATGCTTTACAGTTGAAGATTCTCCACAGAGTCCACTTGGCTCTGGATCACTTTTCAAAATTTAACCTAGGGGTATCTTCAACATGTCTCAAGTGTAAGGTTTGTATGAGCACTCTTGCCCATTGTCTTTGGTCCTGTCATTGGCTTCAAACATACTGAAGTGCTGTGGTGGGTGCAATGGAGGGGATTTTGGGTGTAAGGGTGAAGAAGGACCCGATCTCTCCTCCTCTTGGCCTGTCCAGTGTGTTTCCTCGAGATGCACATAAGAAAAAAACTTTTCAACGTCTTCACTTTCTGTGCAAGAAAGAATTTCATGTTAGGTTGGGTATCCAAAAATCCCCCGGGTTGGCGGAAGATTGTTATGGAGCATATCCCCTTGGATTTTCTTACAAATATGTTACACCACAAGATTGAGAATTTCTATAAGGTATGGCAGCTTTCTTTGGAATACCTGGACACAGATTTGTCTGCCACACTAATAAGGGCTTTTATATAGCCTTAACGATTGTGCTTTACAAGTCCAGTATCCAGAGAGGGGGAGCTGCAAATGTATGAATATGTGAAAATTAATGCTCTCGATATTCGAGAGTGAGTGTTTTGTTTGGCTGAGCTGAGGTATTATTATTTATTAGTTTGTTGGTTATTATTTATTTTGTTAAGTAGTTAGTTGGAGTTTTTTATATATATATTTTTCTATACATGTTTATACATTTGTACATGAGGGTGGTTTGGGTTTTTACATTTTTTTGGTGTTCTTTCTTTGTATTTTTAATTGTATTTTGTATTTGTTGTAATATTAAAAGATCTATTTTTCAATAAAAATATATTTACAAAAAAAATCACACAACACCAGGTTACAGTCCAACAGGTTTATTTGGAAGTACAAGCTTTCAGTGCGCTGCTGCTTCGTCAGGCAGCTAGTGGAGCATGATCATGGAACACAGAATTTATAGTAAAAGATCAAAATGTCATACAATTGATGAAATGTATTGAACAAACCGAGATTGCTGTTAAGTCTAATAAACCTGTTGGACAATAACCTGGTATTGTGTAAATTTTTAAGTTTAACAACATCCTTCATATAGTTGTTATTTCACCAGACATGCTGTGAAAACCCCATTTACTTGTGTGCAGGATTTCCTCCTCACTTTGAGAAAGGTGATGCTGTTGAGGCATCCAAGAAAATTAATCCAAGAAAGTCCTCAACCTCTGAATTCCAATGATAAGATTGCACTTGATATTAAAAGCTCAAAGTGTAAGAGGACAGATTTTGAACAGCTAAAGTGCCAAAATTGTTGTTGCTGTAGCTATTTGTAGATGCTTTATAATCGGTCAGTTTAAGGGTGTTTTTACACATCTCTGGAGCAGATGGCACCTCAACCCCGATACTCCTAGCTCCAAGGTAGTGACACTATACTGCAACAAGACCATTTTTTAAAATCCACTGTACACTCAGGTTAATCATGCAATAATTATGTTTATTGCAGTGAGGGGAGCTGTTTAGGACACAAGCCTGTCAAATGTGACTCAGCAAAAATGACTGAATCTTCTCCTGTTCTGAGACCAAAGCCACGTTTTGTTAGAAATGCTTGTATATCGTAACTTCATTTTATAAACTTCAATCTAATGAATGTTTGGTAATAATTAATTACAGGTAGTTGTCAGTCCCAACCTTTTGCTTTCGATGTTTACAATTCTGTATAAATTTCTAAGTTGGGTTTTGTTGGTGGGTAAAGCATAGTCAGTCTTTCAAGACCAATGCAGTTGTGAATTTCCTGTAATTGATTAATAATGTTCTTATAATGTTTTATGATATTCAGTTCAAAGTTTCCTACTGGAATATTCATACTGGAATATTTTCACTTGTAAGGGTTTTATAAGGGTTCTCTTTAGATAGAATATCTGTTTTATTGCAGTAAGGAAATCAATGCTTAAACAGAAATTCTCTTTTATTATGAATACTGAGATACCAGTAAATAAATAGTCCAGTCATGAGAGTTCTGATGACTCTCACATCAAAGACTTGATTTTGCTGTTATGCCTTATTATCTTCTGTTATTTGGGAACTTTTGTATTCTGTTTGTGCTTTGTATTTGAATTTGAAGCACAAAACAGCACATCGAAGATAGAACTTGTAACATGTAGTATTTAAGCAATTTGTACTTTGGCTGTTTTAATTTTTATCACTTGCATTTAGGGATTTTATTTTCAAATGTAATCATATTTTAACAACAAAGTTCTTCTGTAAGAATTCCAATCCCTATTCAATACTTTATTCTTTTTTAGGATGGGTGAGTTCAGTGTGTTCCGGTTCCCTTCTAGCTATGTTGTTGTATCGTACTTAAGTTTAAGTGCCTAACTACTTTTAGTTGGATACCAGATAGCCAAATAAGTTTATTGGTGTTATACAATGAAAAGGTTTGATGTTTCAAAAACTACCAGTTACTTGTTCTGAATTGAAATAATAGAACATGTTTTTAAATTTCTTAATATTGAACATTTCCCAATATTTACAAGCAAAGTATTTGAAAAGCCAAATTTTCCTACATGATTGAATTAAATTATTGCAATTACACATATCAGTTGAAAAATTGTCTCTGAGATTTCCATAATGTTCAGCTACAAGGCTATTTCTCATGGCTTGAGAACTAAATGGCATGCTCTCAAGCTAGCACTGCCTTTTCAGACTGAAATGAGAAATATTTTTGCTGTGGCTTGTGAATCCATGAAATTCTCTGGCACAAAGAATGGTGGGTGTTTAGTCATTGAGTGTCCTCAAGGCTGTGATTAATAGATTTTTGAATTCTAGGAGAGTGCAGGGATCTGGGGATCAGGTGGGAAAGTAGTGGAGCAAATTCAAGGAGTTATATAACCCATTTCACATTCTATTTGTCAAGTTCTAATAAGCTATAACTACTTGACTTTTGTTGTCTCGACCAACAGATTCTTTGCTAACTGCCTTTGAAGAATAATTTGGGAATGGAGGAAGACCAAAGGGAGGTGAGTTGGTTGAATTTTGTGCTAGAATTTTTTTTTTCCATTATTCGTGGGATGTGGGCTTTGCTGGCTGGGCAGTGTTTATTTTCTATCCCTAGTTGCCCTTGAGAAAGTGGTGGTGAACCATCTTCTTGAGCTGCAACAGACCATTTGGTTTAGGTACACCCACAATGCCGCTGGAGAAGGAGTTCCAGGATTAACAGAAATAAATAATTTTGCATAGAAGCTGGTTAATAATTTTAAGATACCTACCATCCAGGATTTCACAGGAACAGAAGTAAGCCATTCAGCCCCATGAGGGTGTTCTACTATTCGATTTACTTTTTAAATTAAAAAAAAATTCATTTGTGGGATGTGAGCTTCGCTGGCTGCCTGGCATTTGTTGCCTGTCCCGAATCACCCTTGAGAAGGTGGTAGTTAGCTTGAAACCATGTCTGATCTGTGCCTAAAACCATATACTGCCTTTGGCTCATATCCCTTAAAACCTTTGCTTAACACAAAGCTATCTATCTCAGATATAAAATTCAACAACTGATCCAGAATCCACTGCCATTTGTGGAAAAGTTCCAATCATCTACCATCGTTGGATTGTAGAAGTGCTTCCTATCATCTGAATGATCTGATTCTAATTCTCAGACTATACCTGCTAGTCCTAGAATCACAACCAGTGGAAATAATTTAAGTTTATCAATCCTATCTGCTCCTGTTCACATCTTAAAGACTTCCATCAGATCACTCCTTAACTTTCTAAATTCTACAGAGAAGAGGCCTAATTTGTGTAATCTGTCCTCCATAACAACCTAAAAAGTTCAGATATCATTCTTGTAAACCTATGTTTTACTTGCTTCAAGGCTAACTTATCTTTTTCAAGGTGTGGTGCCCAAATCTGTTCACAGTACTCCAAGTGGGGTCCAACCAGAGTTTTGCATAATTGCAGCATTTCTATGAAAGTTAGAACATTCACTAGGAAATTGGTATAGGACAGACAAAATGCAATGTTTCTTGATCATAATGGGGGAGAAGTGGATATATTGTTCTGTTATATCTTGTTTTGTGTTATAGTCACTGACGGCTGAAAGATTCCCTGTTACCAACTGAACCGTAGCATCCAGGACATTATCCTTTTTTTTATTAGTTGATCTCAGCCAAGCAGAGGCAGAGGTATTAAAGTTGACACTCAGCAAGTAGAAAATTAATGATAAGATAAAAAAGGAGCAGGAGTAGGCCATTTGTCTCATTAAGCCAGATCTGCTATTCAATAAGATCATGGCTGATCTGATTGTAGCTTTAAGATCACTCTCCTGATGTCCCATTTGCCACCACCAGACCTTCGATTCCATTGTAAGTCAAAGATCTGTCCAACTCTGCTTTGAATATATTCAGTGTCCCAGCCTCAATTAATTTGTAGTGAAATGGAATTCCAAAATAAAAACCCACCTCAGAAAATACATTCTTCATCAGCTGCATCTTCGTCAGCTGGGAGATCCTTTATTTTTAAACCGTGTCCTCCAGTTTCTAGATTTACCGTTAAGGATAAACAGCAAACCCCCTTCTAAGAAGTTCGGCACAACATCGTGGGCCGAAGGGCCTGTTCTGTGCTGTATTGTTCTATGTTCTAATTTGTAGTGAAATGGAATTCCAAAATAAAAACCCACCTGAGAAAATACATTCTTCATCAGCTGCATCTTCGTCAGCTGGGAGATCCTTTATTTTTAAACTGTGTCCTCCAGTTTCTAGATTTACCGTTAAGGATAAACAGCAAACCCCCTTCTAAGTTTCAGTAAGATCACCTCCATTCTTTTTAACAAATCGATAACTAAGAGAAAAGATAGGGCTGTATGTAGCCTTTCCATACCCCTGTGATGTTCAAACGTCTGTGGTGTCCATGTTGTTTTGACGCAGCAGTTGGAATCACAGTTTAAGGTTTTGAAGATATACCCCTCTGGTATGTTGTCCTATCTTGTGAGACATCATTGTGATTGTCAATGGATGCTATCAAAAGCTTCCTTGAAGTTCATGAAGTTGGTAACAAATGGCATCTGATACTCCAGACACTGCTGTATGATCTTGAGCATAAAGGCATGCTCACGGGATAGTCTGTCAGAAGCCAGACTTTTCTACACCGAGAGTACTGTCTACTTCTGATATCAATCTTTTGAGCGGTGCTATGCTGAAGACCTTCAGTACCAACTACATCTCTACAGTCTAGATCTTGTTGACTACCTTCACAAGTTCTCATACATTTCATCCCATTTTTCATAAGTTCCTTTGGCATCTTGTCTTGCCTTTCAGGCTTCTAATGGCTCTTTAGATCTCTGATCTTGCAGTTTCTCCCAGGTTGACATTCAGCTGTTGGCTCACAATGGTGTAATTGAGCTGAAGCCTTGAGCTTGACATCCTGGTGAAATACAGCAGATGAACCAAGGACAAATCAGCAGTGAAGGAACAATAATCCTGTACTTTGGGCAAAAAGTAAACACAGCCAAGGAGTTAGCCTCATACTCAACAGATGTTTAGAACAAGTATTAATTGGGTGGAAGCCAGTAGACCATTACAGCATCGCTGTCACATTCCATACCAGACATATCAAAATCAATGTCCTGCAATTTTACCCATCAACATAAACCGACACAGGGAAGGAGAAAGATTAATTATTGTGCTGATTAGCAGGATATACTGAGAGAAATTCTGAGCTATGATATAAATTCACTGATATTATTGCGAAGCTTAGGAACAATCAGCTGAACAGTACTATTCAGCCCTGTGGGTCAACAAGCATGGTCAATGGAAGAGTGAGGGTCTCCTGATTTTCTGCAACAACAATGGGTTCAGTATTCGGTGTAACTTCTTCAAGAACAAGTATAAAGACATTGAGATCTCTAGATGCTAAAGTCTTGAATTAGATTGATTTATACGTGCATCAGCAGCAGATCGAGGATGATATGATAATGTATTGGGACTGTTGAGGTGCGGATATTCGATATGAACTTGTTTTGTGCACAATCCACTTGAAGCGACAGAAAGTAATAACCACTAAGTCACTACAGCCTTTGCAACAGTGAAACTAAAGAGCAAGAAACGTCAGACAATTTCCAGCTGGCCTCCTGACAAATTTGAAATACTAGTGAGTTTAGACAATGTTGAGAAGCAATGAAAGATCTTCAAAATAAAATAATGTATAGAAGATTTGGAGTAGGAGGAAAGCAAAAAAGAGTGATGGATCACAGACCTAATTGTGAAAATTGATTAAAGAAAGCTGGCAAATAGCAAGAAGGATGAGAAAGAGTATTAAGCAAAAACAAGAAGTAGAGAAGATAATGCAGTGACTGATGAATTTGAAATACATTTGAAATATGAATGACCTGGAAATGTTCAGAAATTGGATACTGCTGCCTTTGACATTGGGCTCAGTCATTTGTCAGTATTTAAATCAATACTAAAACAACAACAAAACATTGCAATTGCTAAGTCTAATATTGTTTGATTCTAGCATGGCGTTGATTTGAAAACATCTGTTGGATTCAACAAGACTGAAAGTTATGAACTGCTTTCAGAACTGTACAAAATTTAAAATAGCTTTGTTTTTGTCCTTAGGCAGTGGCAAGTCTGACACCTTTGGCAGTATCTGCTGATGATCCACAGAGCATGTCAGATGTTCAGCAAAACCTATGTAAGTCTTTCATATTTACTTACCAAACAATAAGTACAATAAAATTAAGGTAACAGCAATGTCACTTGGGTTAGTGTTTGGTCATTTCATCAATAGTACCATTTCCATGAGGATATTTCAGTGTCTTAAAAACAGTATGTTGTTAAATTATGCCCCTTTTTTGTACTTCTGTTCCAGTTACTATTTCCATATTTACTTGAGCCCTTTTAGTCTTTTCAATGTTGATGATTTCTATGGATTTTAGCCTTCACATGATGTTTCAATTTTGCATC